>NC_025997.2:19230435-19401054 GCF_000442705.2 Elaeis guineensis
TACACTTAATTAGGACTCCAGAATCCAACACTAGTAATCAAGACCAAATCTCCTCATCTATAGAAAGAGGTTTGATGTACCAAATATGCACCACATACAATACAAACTCTCTACACTTTTACTCAAACCTTCTCTTTCTCTACCATTCCTCAAACCCTTTCTCCGGCTTAGGCATTGGAGAGCCCCTGGCTAGATCAGCTTTAGTAGTCTTCTGCTCTTCCTATGTGCAGATCAGTGATTCCTCATCCGTATGGATCTATCAGTGCTCTTTAAATCATCGGCTTGGGTTTTTGCAGCAATAACATTGTTCATCATGGCTCCAGTTCGTATGGTATACCTACACTGGCGTAATGGTGTCTCCAAGCTTGGATGCTAGGAAAAAGGGATTCATTAGATTCTCTCTAGATGCGCTCAAGCAAGTGGTGAAATGAGGAGGAACCGATCAGCAAAAGCAGCCTCTCTTTTTCATTAAAGAAAAATCAATCTGTTATAATAATATCATTTCTCGCCCAATGGATCAAAGATGATAAAAGAAATGTCAAGAAAAAAAAAACAGCCATCAAGCTGCTGGAGTCCTTCATATCTTTGAAGACAACTCCATGTTCATTAGCTTTCCAAGTGGACCTTAATAATTATGTCCCAGAAGCACGTTAAGCATCTTTTTGATCTGATCGCAGCTAGCCATGCATTATTTCAGCTCCAAAGTTAGATTTTTGAACATAAATTTATTACCAGAAGTAGCATTATTCTAGTAACACATGCATAATATTAAGTATTTAAAATAAAATGATAGTATAGGCCATCACTTCCGAGGCTTAGGGATAGATTAAAATTAGGAGATACATTGAAAAAGATTATTCCCAAACATTATGTTGTTAATTTTCTGGTATTTTATTGGATTTTTTCTTCTATATTTATATGTCATTTTTGTTAATTCTGAAAATTAGGGTCGCAAATGAGCCAAGTGGCTTACGAGTTGTTTGAGCTCGACTCATGTTCTAGGTCATCTCGACTCGATCATTATTAAGGTTGGTTTGAGCTTGAGTAATTTTTTTGAATCGAGTTCAAGTAGCAAAATATTCAACTCAATATATTATTTTATTTATATATATACTATTAATTTAATATATAACATAAAAATAATATTTTTAAATTTGATCTTACTCTTAATTTTAACTATATATTTTTTTTAATTATGACTAATATTCGAATTTGAGCTCGAATTGAAACTCAAGTATGGCTCAATTGATATTCGAGTTGAGTCAAATCGATTTTGAGTTTTTTTAGTTGAGTTAATTGTGAGCTGGATTTTAAGGCTTGATTGAATTTAAGTTTTGAATCCAAAATTTTTGAATTGAATCAAGCTCGAACCTTTAGCTATTTGATTGAACTCGGTTTGATGGCACCCTTACTCAAGACCTCCTTTTCTTTTGGTAATAAATTTATGTTCAAAAATTCAACTTTGGAGCTAAAATAATGCATATCTAGCTGAGATCATATCAATAAATATACGAAATCCTCAACATACGCATATCTCCCAATTTTTTGCTCCCAAGTTTTTAGACAAAGAAAACAGATATTGTTGTTACTTTATTCCCCTTTTGTCTCTAAGTGCCTGTCTGGGTAATTGAAACTAAAATTATATGGGATTTGTGGGTGGGCCAGCAAAGCTAAACCCGTATTCGTAAATATCTGGAGTAATTTTGGAGTAAGCAGGCCCAAATACTGTGAGGAGAAAAACTCTCTATCACGAATCTGATAGGGCTTTGGGCCTAATCATTTAAAGAGGCCCTAAATGGGACAGGCGAAGAAAACTTATTTTCTTCTCTCTTGCACGTCCCAGCAAAAAGAGGAATAGTCATTTTCTCCTCTCTTCTTTTCTCTCCTTTTCTCTTCCTTTTCTTATCCATATCCACAAGAGTGTAAAGTTATGCACACATGGATGCACACCCCGTGCTTTCAAGTAGGAGAATCGAAGCACAACAATTATTGACGGATCTTCAGGTTCGTTAACTGAAAGGGCGGATGACTCCATGTAATCATTCCTTCCGAAAATTTCATTCTGGCATATTGCCTGAAAGCCCTTCCTCGTCATTATATCCCATTAGATCTCTCCCGGTATGCTAAAAATGTTACTAGAGAATAAATTATGGTTGATCAGATCGCTAGCACGCCAGATCGAGCGAATCAATCGAGGAGTCTGGGTTTCAATCAAGAGACAAGGTCTGGCCATCTTGCCCAACGACTTTCACAATTTTCGCAAGGACAAGAATAATAACATAATAGAATTAATTATAATGGAAAAATTAATTAGGCACAGACTAGGTTCTTCATGATACCAGACTTCATCAAGAGTTAGAATTAAGATGCGAAGAGTTCACGAGTACTTCCATGAAAAATTTGATGCAGGCATGGGGTAGTTGTGTTGAGATGTGAGATGTTGATGATGTCCCCTTCAAAAAAAACGTGGCCTTATTCTTTTAGATTTGATAACGAAAACCAAGCCAGAATAACTACGTTATCCTTGTCATTTTTTAAACTACACTCGTTTCCTAGAACGACCTTGACACTTTTAACATTTTTGTGACTGGTTCAACCACAATCGGCTTTTGTAACTACTTTGACGGTGACATGCTTGTCGTTCTTAAAATTGCCGTAAACTCGTGAGCTTATAGTCGATTCTCGAAGCTGCTTCAATTGCCCACGTACTTTCTTCTAGTGAAAAATCAACGGGTTAAAAGGAGAATGTAAGAATATGACCAGGCCAATTTCAATATCTAAAACCTAGCCATCACTTGCCACATAGACATAGATTAAAATTTACATTAAAAAATTAGATTTTGCTAGCTATGGCACTCCAAAAGATATTTCCGCTTTTTTACTCTTTATGTACTTCTGACCATTGAATTAAACATAGACCAGTCGGATTTCAACCAACTAAAGTGCTCCTATACATAACTGGTGTAGTAAATATTTTAAAGATTAGAGATATTTTAATATTGAATTGATGATAGTTTTTTATAATTAATTTTTTTTTTTCAAAATACCTTCTCCAGCCAGTACTAAAGAGGTGACCACAAGTGAAGGACCCACAGACATGCGATGGGGTAGAAAAGCTACAGGTGGCGGGGGAAGGCATGGACTAAGGGCGTGAGGGGTGGCTACAGGCAGGCACCGATGAAGGACCCACGAGCATGCGAGGGGGCAGAAGAGCTACGAGTGGCGGCGGGTGGCATGGACCAAGGGCACAGGGGTGATTCCAGACAAGTGGAGGGGGAGCGGATGACCAGCGAGAGGGCGGATGACCTGCAAGTGGCCGCGGGGTGTGTGCCACAGGCGGCCGAGGGGGATGACTCACAAGGAATGGGGGGGAGTGTAGTGCGGGTGGCCTATGGGTGAGGGTTGGGGTGGGCGGGTGCGGATGACCTGCGGGTGGCTGTGGGGAGGGGTGGTTGACCACGGGTGGTTGTGGGCAGAGGGGCGCAAGGGGTGACCGCAGGCGGGTAGGGGGGTTGACGACCTATAGGTGGCTGCGGGGGAGGGGGGCCAGGGGGTGGTGGCACGGACAAGCCACGGGCACTGGGTGGGGGGGGTTGACCACTGATGAAGGACCCACGAGCACGTGGGGGGTGGACAAGTAGCCGCGATGGCGTCGAGAAGTTGGGGGGGCCAAGGAGGCAGAAGGAGGGGAACAAACGAAGGAGCCATGGAGAGGATGGAAGAAAAATAATAATAATATATTATTTTTAAAAAATAAAATATATAAAATCATAATGTGTAATATCTATATTATTTTTTATAATAAAATATTATAAAGGAATACCGAAGCAAAATCCTAAAAAATACTAACAACTCAGAAATCTCTTTTGAAACTAAATTCATCCATTTTCACCAAGACGATTATGATTTATTGGTGAACTTTGGAAAGGTTCTTATGTCCATGGCCTTCTCTCGACTACTAATATCCAATCTGCATTCAATTGTTCTTCTCAAAATGATTTATGTTCAATTTTGAGGGTGAGAATTAGGGAGAATAGCAGGAGAAAAGTTTGAGGATAAAAAAGGAGAGGGGATAGTAGAAATCTCACCCATCGGCCTAGTAATAGATTTGCAATTTTTCTTCTTTTATTTATTATTTCATCTTGTGTTTTACTTTTATCATCAACTGTAGTGGGAGAGCTATATAAACAAACCATTGTTTATTACATTTTGCAGGATTTGGATTTTTTAATTAAAATTCTATTCTTTCACTTTCATTCTCAATTTAAAAGTATAATTGGCTTGATATTGACCACTTTGGTCACTACTGGTAAGGTTGGATACAATCAAGAAATAAAATCTGCCGCATTGAAAAGTAAAATCACATGTGAAACTTTCATGAATCATAACTTCATTATATGACATCTGATTGAGATTTTTTTTTTTCAAGTCAGATAACTTTTGAGTTCTACAATATAGTGCTAACATCTTATAATACTAAAATAAACTGAAATTCTATTGTTTGGAGCCCGAAACAAACCAATCAAATCAAAAATTTTATTTTTAGGAAAGATTGTTATCGAACAAATCTCCTAAAGAATCAAATGGAGTGACAGAAGATAAAATTGATGTAGAAGTCAAGATCTACTGTCTGTAAAATTTTAAATTTTTTTATGTTTATTTCTACCAGTCAAATCTACTGAAAAACTAATTCTATTCAAATTGGAAGAAAAATTCAATCCAAATAGACCTCACTATTATTATAAATAGATTTATATATCTTAATTTTAAAATTATCAATGATCAATGAAAGAAAAAGGAATCTAAACCCTAATTTTCTAATTTTTTCATCTTTTTGAAATTTTTATTAAGAAATTCGAATTAAATAGGTTGAGAAAATTCTTCATCTATGTGATTGGATCAATTTTAGCATTACCTTATCTTGAAAATGAGTAAGGTTTTTTATGCTTGTATAGTCATGCCTATATGGATAAATGGGACATAACAATGTGTCTTGATATATATAAAGACTACACAATGTAGCTTGAATTTGATATCATTAATAAACACCGTTAGGGGATTTAGCCATAATTCACAATCTCTTTGCCAATTAATAAGATCATTTGCATCTTATTTTAGCAGGTTCAAGAACTTTTTAGCTACTTCTGTAACTATGATTAAACTTCGAGCGGCTTGAGAAGGTCTCACCTCTGCTATTTGCCATTTGGATTTCAAGGATCTGATTTTAGAGGGAGATTCTGCCATCCTGGATCGCCAAAGCTTTTTCTGACAATTCAAATCCTTTGCTACTAGATATTAAACGTCTGATTTCCATTCTTACTTCGAAATTTATAATGTTTACTTAGAAGCAAATTTGGTAGCAGACTATTTGGCTTGTTTGCATTGCTCTGTTGTTTTTAAGACTGATTCACCTCTTCTTCCAGATCTTCATCGTTTGTTAACTCTAGATACTACTGGCTTATTCTATGCACATCGTACCTAGTTGAATAATTATTCTTCTTTCTACTTTACCAAAAATAAGAGTAGTTGGATCTAAAGCAATATATTTAGAAGGCATTAGCATTATTAGGAAATAATGCTATGGCTTGAAACTCTCATCTTAATAAAAATATTATATATTGATTCATAAGTTTGTTATTGTTTTTGCTTCCTTTGGGCAAAATTTTGGCTGCGCCACTGCCCCTGATGATGTTATCCCAAGTTCGGTGTGCCAACACTGATACATCTATCGCCAGCTTGGTGGATACTAGATATACGAGGACACCACTAAAACAGAAGAAAAGCTCTGGGAAAACGTGGAATAAGCGAGGGGAAAGATGCCTCACCTCACTCACAAGTAAACTTTTTGGATAGGATTACTAAGCAATAGGAGAGAGCTAAAAAAAATGTTATTACCCCTTTACATGATTCTCACAATTGGTTAACGCATACTTGTATAGCACTAAAGATAAATATAGGATCACTCTCCTTCTTAAATCCGGACATGAGAAAAGTAAAATTTTGGATATATAGGATAACTAAGGAATGAGGAAGAGAAAAAAAATGTTGTTACTCCTATGCATGATTCTTACAATAGGTTTACACATACTTGTATAGCACTAAAGATAAATATAGGATCACTCTCCTTGTTAAATCCGGACACGAGAAAAGAACAAGCCTTTCTATGACCATCATCATTAGTTCTCTTTTCAAATTTAAGTTAACGTTACTCTAAGGTAGAAATCTATTGGTAAAGCAAGCTAAGATAAAATAAGATATATTCATGTATTCAAAAGATCAATTTATTTAGATTACAATTGGGTATTTGTAAGTAGCTCTACTTTTAACTATGATAAATAAGTACTACTACTCATCTTGAACACTTGTCCTTAATTATTATTATATATTATATATATAGCTCACTATTGCCCGACATGATAGGTACAGATACCTCACCCCTTAAGTCATGGATAGTGAAAAGTCGGGCATCATTACTCATTGTGGATATTTTTCCTTTCCATGGTGTGCCATATGGGCAACTATTCCTATGCAAGGCAGGTAGTTTGACCACTTCTGTGCATGAGTAGTTGCAATCGCTAACCAACCACTATCTCTGGACTCTGCTATACTATAGCTTTATCCTAGACTAAAAACTCTCAGTTCCTTGGATGTATACCATATTCACTAAGTTTGCACTCTTAATTTCTCGACCTCCATCTTTCTTGGTATACTAACCTTTTGATTGCAAACGATTTGGATGTGGTGAAAATAATTTGATTATCTACTAATTTATCCTTTTGAAGGAGAAGGATGGACTATTTGTGTGAATGATTTAGAAGATGTAATTGGAGGATATATGTGGATTAAGTTCCATTTGTATCCTTCATGGGTCTTTGCATATGCTTACTATGCATTTGTATTGTTTGGAGATTCTTACTTGCCTTATAGTTTCGGTGCTTTATTTGTTTCAAGTTTTATTGTTTATTTTTTCCATATAGTCCAATGATACCACTTATCCTAGTGAGTTTTGCGAACCCACTAGGCCAAAAGCTTCTCAAAATTAAGTATATATTTACCTTTTTGGTTAGAGATAAATATCCTGGAGCTAATGTAGGATCTATCCAAGGACTTACTAGTTTAGGTAAATATCTCATGCTTCCCCAATTTAGGAGACTATCTTGGAGTAGAAACTTTGTATTTAGGATCTTCATCCTCCCAAGTTGGAATGCTAACGGGTCTAAAGGGTCTAGACTTGAGTAAGCTGAAAAAAGTCATACACTCTTTGTAAGAATGACATTCCGCAGAATATATAACTCATGCTCCTTTTGATTATTTAAATTTAGTAGAAAGTGTTGCTATAGAAGTCAATATAGTCAATTATTTGACTTATAGGGGCTGGCTTTTTTTTTCAGTGACCTTTCATTTTGCTTTAGGATTCTTCTAATTTGTGGGGCATTTGCAGCATCCCATGCAATAAAAGCATCGCTTGAAAAGGAGTAGGTCATGATTTGAAATTTGCTCTTTCCATGAGCTCTGATTTTTCTTATTTATATTTATTTTATTATTGTTCTATTCTAACTGGACTAATTGTGGGATAGCTAAGTCATCTTCTTTTATTTTGTATAGCCAAGTTTTAATCTAAAAAGATTTTATAAATTTTTAAGCTAACAAAAATTTTTACTTTTCTTTGACAAAATAAATCTTAGTATATCATGCCCGGACAATACTAATAATTGGAATGATTCTACATGATACTTATTAAACATTTTCAAAAAATATTTCTTAAAAAGTTTTACTATTGGTATCAACACACTCTTTGACCGTCGGGAGGAAGACATATATAGGCATGCAAAAAAGGTTGTTAGCTGACAACGAGGGATGATAAATCTCATGACTAGGGGTAGATCGATATGCAAGTATGACACTGATGTTGAATTAGCTGGAAATAGAATAATAAAAAGATGATAATGAATATAGTGTGAGATTCAGATGCTATAATCTTCAAGAACTTTGGCTATTACTGTACATCCTGTTTGATTGAAGGAATAGTTGAGACATGATCAAAATACTTTATTGCTATTACTCATAAGTTAGAGTCTTATTGAGAAACTAAAAGTAAAAAATTTAGAGATATATAATAGCAGAGAAAGAATAAATTAAAGATGAACTAATTCCATTGATTGGCCAAAAGATCTCCTTTTTCAGGCTACATTCAATAATTTATACACAACTAAAATTATCAAGTGAGCATTGAGCTTTGTAATTGTCCATGTTGGTTATCACGATCTTCAACAGTTGCGAAAGTTCACATGACTCCACATACTTCATGCACGGTATAAACATAAGCCCACTTCTATTCCAAAACTTAACATTCTCCAATTTTTATCTCTATACATCATGGTCAGTCTTGGCCGAGTCATGTTCCGTAGTTGGTCTACATTTCTATGTTTCTCATGATCAGACTGCCAAAGACAAATCCAATATGATCTTCATGTATCTGATTTTTATTAGATTTTGTAGAGTCCTCAAACACATGATATTTACTTTTAAATTATTGAGATGGGGTGAAATTTTTTTTTCCCATTTTTTGATATAGAGTGTCCTATGTGTCAACTACCCACTTCCACCAACACTAAAAGCATGTTATGAAATGTCGGAGTCTACCCCAACCAGCATGTAGCACCTCAAATCCTTTCTAATGTCTAGAATTGTCTTCCACAATACTTCTTAAATACTTTTAAAAAGTTATAAAGGGGTGTTAATCTTTTATTTGTTGCGGCATGTTTGCTAGCATATGCCACATTCTGAACCCGTCATCTGGATCGACCAGGTGACATGGCCACATGAACGCTATGGCAAGCCCTAGAGATCATATAAGGCCTATAAGATGACTCTATCACTCGAACTGCATAGTTAAATTCATCCAATATTATATGCCTTGCAACTCTAAAAGGGAAGAGAGAATTGGGATTATAAGCTCTATAACCCAGTAAAAATCCCATCATACTTACACTAATATAATAATACAATCTAAAATAATGAGTTAGCAGTATCAGAAAGAAATCTCACGTTTGACATCCAATACAACTCAACATTTATATAAGCATTTATCACATATCATATATTATTGCAAGTCCAGTATAAATATCTTTAGTGAGTTCATATGACTTATTATTTTTGTTTTATTAACATCATCTAAATCAATAGTTGTCTTTTAATTTTAGACCAACCATGGTTATACTTCGGCCCATAACTAACTAACTATAAACATGCTTCAACCCATAATGGCAAATTAGAATATCTACACTTTGGCTCACGGTAACAAATCAACATATCTGTACTTTGGCTCGTGATGGCAAATCAGAATATTCATATTTCGACCCGCAATAGTGAATCAGAATATCCATGCTTCAATCCACGGTTGCAAACCAAGATGTTATGCTTCGGTCTATGATTAGCAATCCAATATATCACGATTCAGTCCATGATCAACAATCCACATCATGGCTAGTCCAAATCCTCTTACATAATCAATTAACCATTCAATAATTTATATTGCATTTATTGGTTAATTTCAAAATATCACATATCATATTCTCAATAATCAAAATAGTCAACATGTGATATATATATATAATAAAGAATCTTATATCTAACACAAAGCCAAAAATCATTATGTATAGTACAAAACATACATACAAGTGATCATATAAAAGGATCCTTGCCTCTAATGGTTTTGGAAACATAGTAATCAATCAACTTCCCAATCTAAAAACTCGAGAATAAGATATTCCATTTGATCTTGTATGGATAGTTGCACCTCTATATAATCAGGATCAAACATAAAAATCATAGATGATTATGAATAGTAGAATGTAACATAGCACTAGAATTCCAAGATCCCACCTAGGATCAATTGGTCTATCTGAGTTACCTAGATAACAGAACCCTTTATTGATCTATAGGATTTCTAAAAAGAAAAATCCATGAAGAGAGAGAAATAATATAGGGAGGAAAATTATAGAGAGAAACTTGTAGAAGGAGAAAATGGAGAAAAAATTAAGGAAAGCAAGTAAAGAAAGGGAAGAGAGAAATTCTCTCTCTCCTTTTCTTTTTTTTCTTTTCTCTTTATTTTTTTCTCTCTTTTTCTTTGTTTTTCTTCTCTTTTTCTTGTTTCTTCTTTCTTCTTCATAGAAACAGGAGAAGGAAAGATAGAGTATAGGTCAGCCACCCCCACAGTGGTGACCTCAGATGGCAACAACCCTCCAATGACTTGGCTCAGCTCTTGGCAACCAAAGCATGACCACATCCGATGAAGGTGGCCAGTTTGGCAGAAAAAAGAAAAAGAAAGAAATAGGGGAGGCTTAGTCCACCATGAAATTTTGTGGCCAATAGCTCAATCTGGCAATCACTGGTGATCTTGGGGTTAACAAAAGGAAAGAAAGGACAATCTAGAGATTCTAACCACATCTCCGATGAGAAATTGATGATGATTTGCCAAGAGACACTCGATGGAATACAAGAGAAATTGGATGGCCTCACTGATGATTGATGGGGTTTTGAACATGTTGGGTAGAGAGAAGACAAGAGAAAGATTTATAGATCACATCATTGGAGTCTGGTGTGCCCTAGGACTCTAATTCTGTGATGGAATTAGAGGAAGAAGAAGACTCTTATTAGAAGTCTTTCTTTTAGAGCGACATGTGCAAGGCATGGTGCAACCAAGCCCAATAAGTTTAGGCTAAATTGGGCTGGGTCATTATATTCTCCTCCCTTAAAATAATTTTGCCTTCGAAATTGATATGTCTCAAAGTGCAACCTTTAAAGGTACCCAATCCTCATCTTATCCTTGAGCTTCTAAATAGCCTCTTTTACTGAGAGAAGATATTCAAGTCCTCTATCATCATAACATTTTCACTTAAACTATTAGACTTTTGCGATGCACTTTGATCTAAATCCACTAGGTTATCTAGGTTCACTAAACAACTTGCCAATCAATAAGATCATAAATTTATCAAACTTCTCAAATTATAACCCAAGATAGAAATTGTCAATCAAAAGCCAAACCAAATTACTTTTGACACAAATCCTAGTTATCAAAATCCTAAGTTTTGATATCACTTATATCAGTCTTTAATGACCTCAAATCTAAACTTTAATATCACTTTTGTCATAGTTTCAAATAATCATAACCCCAAGTTTTGATATCATTTATGTCATATTCCTTCGTGGCCTTAAACCTAAGCTCTGATACCATTTCTATTACATTTGGAACCCATCACTTGGGTCTATCATATGATATCGCTGCATGAACTCTAGAACAAAACCTAGAGATCATACAAGACCTATAAGATGCTCAATCAATCGAACTGCATAGTCAAACTCATCCAGTGCTATATATCTTGCAACTCTGAAGGGAAAGAAAAAATTAAAACTATGAGCTTTTCATTCTAGTAAGAATCCCATCACACTTATATTAATATAATAATATAATTCAAAATATTGAGTTAGTAGTATTAAAGAAAAATCATAAGCCATAAATCTCATATCGGGCATCCAATATAACTCAATAGTTATATAAGCATATATTGCATATTGTATATTATTATAATTCTAGTATAAATATCACCAATGGGTTCATATGACTTATTTATTATTCATGTTTCATTAATATGATTTAAATCAATAGTTGTCTTTCAATTTTGGACTAGCAATAGTTACACTTCAACTCATGATTGACAAACCATAAACTATATCTTTGCTTGTGGTGGCAAACCATAATATCTATACTTTGGTCTGTAGTAGAAAATCAATATAGCCGTACTTTGGCCCATGATAGCAAATCAAAATATCTATATTTCGACTCATGGTGGTAAATCAAAATATTCATATGTCAGCCCATGGTGGTAAATCGAGATGTTATGATTCGACCGATGAATGGCAATCCAAGATGTCATGATTCAAACAGTAAGTGGAGAGAGAAACGAAGAAAAGCAAGTGAAAAAAGAGAAAGGAGAGAGAGGAAAGAGAGAGAAACTCTATCCTTTTCTTTTTTTTTCTTTTCTTTCTTCTTTTTTCTCTCATTTTTTCTACCTTCTCTTTCTCTCATTTTTTTTCTTTCTTTTTTGTGGAGATAGGGAAGGAAAGATAGAGATATAGACCAACCACCCCTTTGGTGGTGACCTCAAAAGGCAACAACCCTTCGACAGCTTGGCCCGACCTTGACAACCAAAACACAACCATGTTTGATGATGGCGGCCAGTCCAGCGGAAGAAAAGAAAAGAAAGAAACAAGTGGGGCTCGGTCCACCACGAAATTCAATGGCTGATGACTTAATTTGGCCATCAATGATGATCTTAGGGTTAACAAAAGAAAAGAGAGGACACTCTAGAGATTCTTACCTCATCTCTAGTGAGAAATCAATGGTGATTTACCAAGAGATGCTTGATGGAATCCAAAAAATCGATGGCCTCCTCAGCGATTGATCGGGGTTTTGAACATGATGCATAGAGAGAAAAGAGGAGAAAGATTTATGGATCACATCATCGTATGCCCTAAGACTCCGGTTCTCCGACAAAATCGGAGGAAGAAGAAGACTTCCATTAGAAGTCTTCTTTTTCACCCTGCACATGCGAGGCACACGTGCGACCAAGCCCAATAATTAGTTTGAGCTAAACTAGGCTAGGTCATTATAGTATGCCCGACACTACCAGCTTCAAATGCATGATTATGAAATATCATTTTTATAATATTCTCAACCTAATCAGAATGTTTCCACGAAACCCATTTCCTCCCCGTATCCACTCCTATTTAAAAGCCGTGCAAATCAAAAATATCTATATAAATTATATGGATGGAATAAGCAATTAAAATACTCCCTTTTGAAAAAATTTAAGGTGCAGTCGATTTCTGATTGAAATCAAAATCAGAATAAATTGAAATAATTGTAACTTGAATCAAAATCAGAATTGAAATAATATTTAAATACCAAAATAAAATAAAGATTAGATTTTGCAGAATTAGGATATTTTTATTTTTTTTAAATTCAAATGAGAATAAAATTTTCTTTAACTAAACAACAGAAAATGAGAATACTCATTCTCATTTTCATTCTAAAGTCCGACTTTCCAACCATATATATCCTAAAATTATTATTGTTAAAGTAGAAGCATTACGAGATTTTTGAGAAGTTCAGTTCAACAGCCGAATATTAATTAGACTCCCTTCCAGACCAATATCTCAAGCATAATGCACGACCTAGTACCTACCGTTACAGCTCGATAGGCAAGGATAGAAAGTTGCAAAGAAGAACAAAGAAAAATACTGTTTTTGTGGTAAAACAGAAAAAGACTCTTTAGCAAACAAGTATAAAGAAAGGGGCTACTGGTGCTAAGAGGTTGGTGGCCGACCCAATTGACTGCAGCACATTTATAGAACAAGTGTCCTGCATAAAAAATAGAAAATAATATATTAATCACCAATGCGAGCCATGCGCTTTTTTTATTTTTTTTAATTTTTTTGACTTCTACATGATGCATGGTTAATTCTATACCTATAGGATATTAGATATTACCCTTATGCATGTTTAATTATTTTTATTTGAATGACTTCACTCTATCCAAACTTAATAACACTTAGATTTGACCCAGATCAAAGTCCTCATTCAAGTTAATATTACATGCACAAGACATCATTTTTGGTGTGGATCATTAATAATCCAAGCTAGAAGGTTATCCAACTAAACAAAGTTAGGTAGAGTATTTTTCGTTTAGACCTGATGTGGGTCAATCATATTGTGAACAAAAAAGAGTTAAGTTGTCGAAACTAGAAACTGACACTTATTCATGGGAATAAATATTTCATATTAGAAATAAAAGTGATATATTAATCACCCATGCATCACTTACTAAGTCCAGTACAACTCAACCGAAATGGCTTCAGTGGCAAGGCCCGCCTACAGGCCGGGTGAAGGCTTATCAAAGGTATATTTTGATCCAGTCTAAACGAGAAGCAGCAGCTGGATTCGTGATCATAGTTGATACTGGCTCTTTTATGCATGCAGGTGCTCGACATGTAGCCACCATAATCCTCCATTGGGACACTTCGAGCGGCCCATGCGTGGAACTTAGGGAGAAAATATTCGTTGCAATGTTGATACCACATTACCAGTGTAACAAATCAATCAACAATCGGAAATGAGCAAAACACACGGAGATAATATGGGGTATAATCTACGAAAATCGATAAAATATACACCAATCGATAAAATATAAAGACTTTTATTGATTTGTTATTGTTAGAATTTGACGCCTCAAGATTCAGCCCACATTGAGCTCACGCGAGGTTCGCGGCAAAAAATGGAGTCCAACGAGATCAAGATCATCCCAAACGGAGCTCGGATGAAGGAGATACGAACTTTTGAAGTCGGTACGAGATCCGAGGTGGTGGAGGACCGCCGGCGGCCCAATCGGGTGCTTGGCCCAGGCGGGCGGGCGGCCCAGCCAGGAGCGCGGCTCAGCCCATGCGCGAGCGCGGCCCAGGCCCGTGCGCGTGGGCCGGCCCAGGCGCCTTGCCTGGGCCTGTACCCCGGTCCACCGTGGATCGGGCGATCCACGGCTGGGCCTGTGGACCGCATGAGTGTTTTCCACATGTTTCACGCAATTCACGGCACTATTCCATGGATCGGAGCACGATCGGACGGCGTTGGTGATTTTTGGTGATGATCCAACGGTTTGGGGCCTTAATTGAGTTTGATTAGGACTCTTAAACCTATTTTAATTGAGTTTTAGCCCTATAAAAGGGCCTGAATAGTGAAGAAGGTGTGGGTGATTCGATTTTTTGCTGAGGATACCATGCGGAACCCGAGAAGAAAAAGAGAGGGGCGTGAGGTCGCTGAGAGAGAAGGAGCAGGGCTCCTGGACAGCAGACGTCAGGCACTTCAGGGGTTCATGGAGATCTTCCAAGAAAGAGATTTTGTGAGAGAAACTTCAGGTGAGAGAAAAATTGGGTGTATGAGGATTGAGGGTGAGATCTCCTCTTGTAAAATTTCTTTTTCATAGTGAAGTTTGTATACCTCGTGGAGACGAGCCCTTTTGTGGCTGATCCACGTATTTTGATTGTCTTTTGTTTTGTTTCTTCTTTCTTCCTGCTGCATCGCATGGTACCGAAAAGGTCTTGGGAGGTGGTGTCCTGGCCAGACATCCACTCAACAAGTGGGATCAGAGCAAGGCGGTACAAAGATGCATATTGCAGCGGTGGTGAGCAAGATTGAAGATGGAGAAGACAGGAACAATCAAGATAGAGATCAACAAGTTCGATGGTAAGAGCAATTTCTCCTTGTGGCAGGCAAGGGTGAAGGACGTGCTCATCCAACAGGGGTTGATCGATGCTCTCTTGTGCGATGAGAAGCCGACCATCATGGAGGTGCGGGATTGGAAACGGTGACAGATGCAGGCGGTGAGCACCATCCGCATGTACCTGACGGATGAGGTGGTGATCTATATGCTCAGTGAGACTTCTCTGACGGTACTGTGGTTGAAGTTTGAGGAGTTGTATATGGCAAAGTCTCTCACCAACACTCTTTTCCTCTGGAGGTAGTTCTACCAACTGCGGATGGCTAAGGGACAGAGCGTGCAGGAGTATCTCAGCCACTTCCAGAAGATCCTCACCGACCTCCTCAATATTGATGAGAATGTTGAGGAGAAGACCAGGACGTTGGTTTTGTTGGCGTCACTTCCCCCTTCGTACGAGTCCTTGGTGACTGCTCTTCTAGTGGGGAAGAGCACCATCAAGATGGACGAGGTCACCACGGCGATACTCCAGAATGAGATTCTCAGGAAGGAGAACCCAGCTTCAAGCTCAGGTGGCGGTAGCTCAGCTTTGGTGGCTTCTGGAGGAGCAGGAGATGGTAGATGGAGCGACAGGAGATCGCAAGGAGGGCGGTCCAAGTCCAGGAGGGACTTGAGCAAAACTAGATGTTACCGGTGTGAAGAGTTGGGGCATCTAGCCAGAGATTGCCCTCAACTCAAAAGTCGGACGGTGGCTGCTGTAGCAACAGCCGGCAGTGATTCAGATGGAGATCTTCTGGAGATATCTGACGAGGTATCTACTTCTTTCCAGCAGTGGATATTAGATTCTGCATGCCCCTATCATGTATGTTGCAGAGAGGAGCAGTTTGACTCCCTGGAGAACAGTGAGGGCACTGTATATCTGTCGGATGGATTGAGCTGTGCGATCAGAGGCATTGGGACGGTCAACTGGAGGACATATGACGGTGCAGTGAGGAGATTGGGAGAGGTTCGATACATACCCAATTTCAGGCGGAATCTTATCTCACTTAGCAGACTGGATTCGAGAGGCTACAGGATAGTAGCTGGTGGAGAAATCTTGAGGGTGCTACGCGGTGATAGGATTGTGCTGGAGGGAAAGAAGGGGAGCAAAGGACATTATTACCTGGCAGGAAGTCTAGTGCGAGATGGAGCTTCGGGAGCTAGGCGGAGCCCAGAGCGAGGTAGAGCTTCAGGAGGCAGATTGGGCACAAGACAAGAGACTCAAGAGGACGAGAGGCGATGTCGCAAGGTGAGATTCCTATCGCCGCATGACAATGCCCCGAGCAGGTCTCAGGTCAGGAGGAGCACAGCATACGATGGAGATGAGATCGAGCAGCCTGGCTCGACTCCCATGTTTGCCCATCCATGATCAACAGACGATTGCCCCAGGATATGGAGGCGAGGAGATTTAGAAGCTCTCGAAGTTTGGAGGAGGCCGAATATCGAGTTGAGGTGGAGATTGTTAGAATTTGATACCTCGAGATTTAGCCTACATTGAGCCCACAACGAGGTTCGCGGCAAAAAATGGAGTTCAACGAAACCAAGATCACCCCAAACGGAGCTCGAATTGAGGAGATACGAGCTTTTGAAGTCGGCACGAGATCCGAGGTGGCGGAGGACCGCCGGCGGCGTGGTCGCAGGCGGCGGTGCGTGGCCCAGCGCGCGGCCCAGGCGGGCGTGCTGCCGAGGCGGGCGCGCGGCCTGTGCGCGGGCACGGCCCAGGCCCGTGCACGGGCCGGCCCAGGCCCAGGCACCTTGCCTGGGCCTGTACCCCGGTCCACCATGGATCAGGCAGTCCACGGCTGGGCCTGTGGACCACGTGAGCATTTCCCACACATTTCACACAATCCACGGCACTATTTCATAGACCGAAGTGCGATCGGATGGCATGGGTGATTTTCGATGATGATCCAATAGTTTGGGGCCTTAATTGGGTTTGATCAGGACTCTTAAACCTAATCTAATTGAGTTTTAGCCCTATAAAAAGGCCTGAACAATGAAAAAGGTGTGGGTGATTCGGTTTTTTGCTGAGGATGCCGTGCGAAACTCGAGAAGAAAAAGAGAGAGGCGTAAGGCCACCGACAGAGAAGGAGTAGGGCTCCTGGACAACGGATGCCGGGCACTTCATGGGTTCAGGGGGGTCTTCCAAGAGAGAGAGCTTTTGTGAGGAAAACTTCAGGTGAGAGAGAAATTGGATGTACGAGGGTTGAGGGTGAGATCTTCTCTTATAAAATTTCTTTTTTATAGTGAAGTTTGCATGCCCCGTAGAGACGAGTTCTTTTGTGATTGATCCACATATTTTGATTATTTTTTATTTTATTTCTTTTTTCTTCCTGCTATATCGTGTGGTACCAAAAATATCTTGGGAGGTGGTGTCCTGGCCAAACATCCACTCAACAGTTATAAATTTGACATGATATCACCGTTGCAATGAATATTTTTTCAAACTTAAGAAGGGTTTTATTTAAAAAAAAAAACAACTTGAGCATGGTCATCATCAAAACTAGCTTGCTCACTACTTTGGTCAACAAATTTAGAAGGGGCGAGCATATGAACAATTCGTTGAAGATATTCGTCTACTTTGGATACTTCTGGAGACAGTTTTATATAATGGAGAACCTTACAAGGTAGAGGAAGGGCAATCTCATGATGAACTTAGTATTTAGGTGCAGCCATGGCTATTTTGCCTCCATATGTCAAACCTTTTTTGGTTCATCATCATGTGGTCATGCATCATAAATCCGTATATAGTGACTGTAAACGAGAAATTATTGATTAAAACTATTTTACCGTACAAACTTTGGATCATCCAATAAGACATATAGCTATATATCATCCCATGATTCAAAATTTCAAAACTTTCTATATAATTGAAAAATATAAATAAAAATAAAGTATACAATTAACCATAATTAGTTATTTTCAATATAATTTTTATTGATTTTTTTTTTAAAATTTCACCGAATAATATGGTGGTATTTTATTGGATGGTTTGAAGTCTATATGGTAAAATAGTTTAAACCAATAACTCCTTGCTGCACACCATACTGTTTATAAGGAAATCGATACCTCTTAGCCACGTTGTAATATAAAATTAGCATATAACCCACGCTATGCACGGAGATACTTTTTTTTTCTTATCTAAAAAATATATCACCTAGGTCTCATGTTCAAATGATGTTATTTTACAATATAAAAAAGATCTCTGATCCTATGAATGAGTCTTAGGCAAGGGATGAGAAGATATATGAAGCCTGTCGAGAATCACATGAGCTAATAAATCCACATTGTACTATAGATCTTTCTCTACCTCAATAGTATAATTATGTAGATTTATACCTTAGCTGCAAATTAATTAGATGTATGGATATACATCACAAAGATCTATGACATTTTTGTCCTATGGCCTCTCAATTGGTGCTGTCACCTCAAATTATAGTCTGAATCATGATAAATAGAATGGTGAAGGTGGTTTAGAATACCACATGATTTATTTTAGATCTTGTGGACTCCATTCATCAATCGTGCATTTTAGATCTTATTTGCTCCATTCATCATGCCCTCATCTTAGATCACCAGTGCACCGTGTAGGCTCCAATATTGCATTTTTTAGCTGATTAAAATTTTATTTTTCAAAATAAATTTTATGGTATGTTGAGATATATTACTACTTTAACTATGTTTGAAATTATTAATCAGCATCAAATCTAGCTGTAGAAAATTTCTATAATCAGAATTTGTGGCAAATACCACGTTACAGGTGGGTGCAAAACTATTAACAATCTTGATTTTTAAAAGACTCATATGATTGAGGTGTTTGCAAAATTATTATTTATTTCAATCAATTTAATAAAAGATTAATTTTTTTATAAACATAAAATTCATCAAATTTCATGTACCGATTATCAAAATCTACCCTATCATAGTCATCGTGTCATATATGTACGGTTCTAATTGATGAACAGATTCCAAAGTTTTTCCTATACAAAATAACTCAAGGTATAATTAACAAAAATATTACTCATGCTAACATACGTAACCTATCAACCCAATTCTTTTTCCATCCCTTTCGGTTTCCACCCCCGATGTCGAGTGCAAATTTCTTGGTTTTGTCCGTGGCTCGCCCACTGGCTCAAATACCACCACCACCCCCACGCCCCTCTCCAGTCCCTTCCACCCGAAACCTAATCTTGCCGTGACGTCTCCATCATCCGTTTTGCCTGCCACATGATCAACACCGCCCACTGTATCAAAGCAAATGACCTCTCCATATTAAGCTTTTCTCTCTGTTGATATTAGAAAAAGGAAGAAATAAATCTCATAAAAGAAAAGCAACTGAGAGCCAGCCTATAAGATGATCCTCGAGATTGACATATTCAACATGATAGAATATGTAATGATGGTGAAAAATACAACAATAGTATGAGAAACTATATAAAACAATGGAGCAGTATAACTTTTTCTCACAAATCCTCTTTTTTCTTTTTCTATTCTTTGATACTACTTCACCACACCATACATTCTACAACAACCACCTATTTATAGGTATAAGAAATGATCTTTTGACTCCCCTAATAAATTTATCATTTAGACTTCCCATGTGACTCTTGATTTTTGCCACTTCAATTAAGTTTACTAAATGACCTTTGGATTTCTTCAATACATTTAATATTTATTTTTTCCAACACCCCCTCTTAAACTTAATTGTTCTTTCTTCATCATGCCAAGAGAACTTTTAAACTTGGTGAAGAGCTCTGCTCCTAATGGTTTAGTGAATATATCGGTAACTTGATCTTGTGTCTTCACATACAGTAGCTCTACTTCTTTGTTCTTCACATGTTCCCGGATTGAATGAAAACACACATCAATATGCTTGCTTCTTTGATGATACACCGGGTTCTTTCCTAGTGCAATAGCCGACTTGCTATCAATGCTTATCTTGGTAGGTTCTTTTTGCTCAAAATGAACTTCCTTCAGCAAGCTTCTTAGCCATATAGCATGTGATACACATGCGGATGCAGCAACATATTCGGCTTCACATGTAGAAAGAGTAACAATAGGTTGCTTCTTTGACATCCATGAAAAAGTTGCATCTCGCATAGAAAATACAAATCCGGAAGTACTCTTCCTATCATCCATGTCTCCAGCCTAATCACTATCCAAATAGCCCACAAGTTCAAAGTTACTATGATGAGAATAAAATAGTCCATCAGTAATAGTACCTTGGATGTAACAAAAAATTCTCTTCGCTGTCTTCCAGTACATTAATTTGGGCTCCTCCATGAATCTACTGACTAGGCCGACTGTATATAGAATATCCGGCCTAGTACATGTCATGTACCTCAGACATCCTACCAAGCTTCTATAGAGAGTAGGGTCCACAATCTCTCCTTCATCTTCTTTTGACAGCTTTGCTCCACAATCAACGAGGGTGCTTATAGGGTTACAATCTTTCATCTTGAATTTCTTTAAGATTTCTTTGGCATAACCTTTTTGGGATAAAATTTTTTTTTTTGATATTGTTTGACCTCCAAACTCAGAAAATATGTCATTAACCCCATGTCTGTCATCTCAAACTCCTTCATCATGGCATGCTTGAACTCCTCAAACATTTGTAGATTATTACCTATAAAAATAAGATCATCCACATACAAACACACAAGTAGAATCTTAGAATTGTTTTTCTTTACATACACAGCATGCTCATAGGGACATTGCTTGAAGCCATTTGCTTTGAAGTAGCCATCAATTCTTGAGTTCTATGCTCTTGAAGCTTGTTTTAAACCATAAAGTGCCTTCCTTAGCTTTAAAACCTTCTCTTCATGTCCCTTCTTCACGTACCTTTTGGGTTGTTCAACATACACTTCTTCTTCTAGAAAATCATTTAGAAATGCTGACTTCACATCTAACTGGTAAATGTTCCAATTATTTTATGCAGCCAAAAAATCATCAGGCGAATTATCCCCATGCATACTACGGGAGCAAATACCTCCTCATAGTCAATTCTGGCTTGCTGCTTGTAGCCTTTAGCTACTAATCGAGTCTTATATTTCTCCACCTTTTCTTCTGCATTCTTCTTTACCTTATATATCCATTTCACTCCGATGGGTTCATAACCTTCTGGAAGAGTAATAAGCTTCCATATGTTATTCTTCTGGATTGCCTTCATCTCTTCATTTATGGTCATCCTCCAGTTTTCATTCTTCACTATTTCTTCAAAAGAGATTACATCCTCGTTAGCATATAAACAAATGAGATTAAGGGGACTCGTCACCTCATAGAGATCTTGAATGCTTCTTGTCTTTCTGGATTCTTCATTTGAAGATGGAGATCTCGTGCTAGGTGATGTGGGATCTTCAACTTGAGCCTTCACTTGTTCTTCTTCTTCTTGCACGTCTATCATGTTGGTGCTCCAATTTCAGATTCCTTCTTTATAGAACTTCACATCACAGCTTATGAGGATCTTCTTCGCCTTTGGATCATAAAGTTTGTATGCCTTGGATCTCTGATCATATCCTATAAAGATGCAAGGATAACTCTTATCATCAAGCTTGATTCTCCTTTGATCTGTGATGTGTGTATAGGCAATACAACCAAACACTCTCAGATGAGATACATCTGGCATATATCCATTCCATGCTTCTTGAGGGGTCCTTCCTTCAAGATTCTTTGTTGGGCAGCGGTTGAGAATGTATACCGCACAATTCACAGCTTCCGTCCAAAACTCTTTTGCATTTCTTTTATCTTCAGCATGCTTCTCACCATGTCAAGAATGGTCCGATTCTTCCTTTCTACTATGCCGTTCTGCTGGGGTGAGTATGGTGCAGTCAAAGTCCTCCAAATACCTTGAGATTTGCAGAACTCCTCAAATGCCTTCGAGGTGAACTCTCTTCCTCGATCTAATCTCAAAGCTTTGATTTTGCACCCGATTTAGTTCTCCACAAGAGCTTTGAACCTTTTGAATGTCTCCAGGGCCTCATGTTTCTCCTTCAAGAGGTACACCCAAGTTTTCCTGCTAAAATCATCAATAAATGTTAGAAAATAATGACGACCTCCAAATGAGGCCGGTGTGATGGGACCACAAATATCTGTATGGATGAGTTGCAAAGGCCTTCGGGCTTGATGAAATGACTCCTTTGGGAAGCTAGCTCTTGAGTGTTTTTCAATAATACATCCTTCACATATTCCTTCACGGGTATCCTCAATGAGAGGTAATCCCTTCACCATTGCCTTCGAAGATAAGAGTTTCAAGGAACCAAAGTTCACATGCCTGAATCTCAAGTGCCATAGCCATGTGTCATCCTTCATGCATACACTCAAGTACTTTGTCACAACATACTTGATGTTCAATATAAACATTCGATTTTTGGTCATAGGTACTTTTGCAATCAGCTGATTATGTTTTCTTAAGTAAAGATATCTACCTTCCATAACAACATCAAATTCTTTTTCTAATAATTGATCAAGACTTAAGATATTTGTTTTCATATTAGGCACATAGTAAATATTAGAAATGAACTGTTGAGAACCATCCTTGAGTTGAATTAAGATTTTACCTATCCCCTTCACTTGAACTTTTGAGGTATCACCGAAAGAAACATTGCCTTCCACTATCTCATCTAAATCTTTGAACATGTGTTTGTACCCGCACATATGATTGCTTGTGCCGGTATCCAAGTACCAAATATTTTCATTGGAAGCTTCTTCTCTCTTCTCTACTAGTAGCAAGATACCATCTTCCCCTTCCTCCTTCTTTGCATAGTTGGCCTTCTCATACACTTGGTTATTTTCATTATGATAACATTCTGAGGAGTAATGATCATATTTACCACAAGTATAACATTTAATTTTACTTTTGTCATACCTTCGTCCTCCTCTTGAGAAACCTCGATGCCTTCTTCCGCCAAAGGGACCTTGTGTGCTTTCTTCATTAGGTAAGACTCCTGTGTCTCCTCTTCCTCTGCCATGTCCAAAGGAACCTCATCCTCGTCTATGGCCTCGTCCATGATCGTATCCATGGGTATAACTATGACCGTAATTTATTTGACTGCTTTTGCTAGTTGGGCCATCCTTCTTCTCATTGATGGTGAGCTTGCACTTCAAGGCTTGCTCCAAGGGTTCTTCTTTCCGCATTAAGATCCTCTGCTCATGGACTTGTAGAGAACCCATGAGTTCATCAACTGTCATAGTGTCCACATCTTTGGACTCTTCAATTGCAGCCACAACATAGTCAAACTTCTGATCGAAAGATCTTAGGATCTTCTCCACTACACTCTTGTCCTCTACATTCTGACCATTTTTTTTCATTTAGTTTACATTAGAAAGAACCTTTGTGAAGTAATTCGAGATGGATTCTCCTTCCTTCATCTTCAAAGTCTCGAACTTGTCTCTCAACATTGAGAGGCGCACCTTCTTCACTTTCTCAATGCCCTTATGAGCGTTCTCGAGGATCTCCCAAGCTTGCTTTGAGTTGATGGCACGAGCAACCTTCTCGAATCCGGCTTCATCTAGTCCTTGATAGATGAAATAAAGGGCTTTCTTATCCTTTTTTTCTTTGATCAACAAGCATCGTTCTTTGTGCCACCGTTTGTGTGCGGCCATCTTGGGGTTCTTTATATCCCTTTTCAATAACCTCCCAAATATCTTGGGAGCCTAGCAATGCCTTCATCTGGATTCTCCAATTCTCATAATTGGTGGTGGTGAGTCGTGGAATGGAGAATTATATGCTGTTGGACATATTTCCAACCTCCGAGCTCTGATACCACTTTGATAGAATATGTAATGGTGGTGGAACATACAATAATAGTATGAAAAACTATATAAAACAATAGAGCAGTATAACTTTTTCTTACAAACCTTCTCTTTTTTTTTCTATTCTTTGATACCACTTCACCACACCATACATTTTACAACAACCACCTATTTATAGGTATAAGAAATGACCTTTTGACTCTTCTAATAAATTTATCATTTAAACTTTCCATGTGACTTTTGAATTTTTCATATGACTCTTAATTTTTGACACTTCAATTAAATTTACAAAATGATCTTTCAATTTTTTTAATATATTTAATATTTATTTATTTTTTTTCCCAAGGCAGCATCGGTTCTCCATCCGGAGCGAGCCGAAATTCGACTGTCGGCATTCGTCCACCAAAGCCTCTTGAGCTAATGCGACATGCCGAGAATGACGCTGACGCCATGCTGTGGGCCCCCAATGCCGCAACCCACCCCTCCAGCACCATCACATCTCCATCCAAGAACTCTAGATTCAATGAAGTCCAACAGGATCCAGCTCCTCGCCGACGTTGAGGATGACGACGACGCCATGCTGTAGGCCTCCAACACCGCGGCGCCCCACCTCTCCTTCGCCATCACATCTCTGTCCAAGAACTCTAAATTCTATCAAAAAACCTCGACGGGAGAAGATATTTAACAAAAATCTTCATGGGGAGGAGATGGGAGGGGAAGTAGTCCACACGCTGTAGAAGAAAAGGAGTGTGGAGGCTCATGGCGAGCGGGAGAGAGGATGGCCCCTGGTGCTTCAAAAACCAAAAGAAATAAAACACCTTCGAAACTTTTTATACATGGCAGATGGAGGTTTTTACATGTGGTGAACGAAAGCTTTGTCCATTTATCCATATGTCAAATGAGAAATTATTGGGTGGGCTCATTCCACCATGGACAAAGCCAATAAAAATTTTTGATTGGCTCCTTTTCACCTCACAGCCAATCAAATTTAAGCATGATTAGTAATTAATGAAGGGTAAACTGATGTGTGGACTTTTTATTGACTTTGCCTATGGTAGAATGATCAGTTTATTTCATAATTTCTTCAAACAGAGGCAGAAGCCTCGATTTTAATATGCATACATACATACATACATACATATATATATATATATATATATATATATATATAGAGGTATATAGAAGTAAGATAAAGTATTCTCTCTCTCTCGATCTCGATGGAGACTGTCCCGGGATAGAGGTATGAAAAATCAAAAATATCAGAGACGGTCCCTCCTAATTTAAACAGGCTACCTCCGTATGACCTTTATCGGACCCAACTGCTTCTCCATTGCAACATAGCTTGATGACTCTCCTACTACATCAATTTTCAAATAACCTTTACAATATACATACGCGCAACACACACATACACATATAATGTTCCAACTCATCATATTCATCTAATATTCACAGAATATACGATTAATCCTTGGCAACACAATGGCCAAAATCAACGCCAGCAAGCATATTCCAGAACTTCCTCTCACGATTGCTTCCCGCTCCTTGCAGTAGATTAATTGTAATAAAAACCGTTATCCAACGTAGGTTCCTAGAACAGCCATTATCCGACATACAATTATCTAACGCTCTTTTCTCCGGTCTACCTAATCTCTGTTGTCCTGCGAATCCTTCACCAAGTCAACCTTGTAAATAGACGGAAAACAAAGGGAACCAAAAAAAAAAGGAAAAAGAAAAAGGAAGGACAACGCTCGTCTTTGATAAATACTTCTCAACCACCCCTCCACCAATTTGGTGCCTCATGAGGCGATATACATCACCCATTCGCACTCTATTTAAGCAAGGCCAGCAGCACCACTCCTGCAAACCCTAAGTTTCAAAGATCTCCTCCAACACACAGTGCAGCCATGCCGAGCCCAATCAAAATCCTGAAGGTGAGCGTGGAGAGTACAAGCATCGTCAAGCCCAAGTATGCAGGCAATCTTCCAACCACCACTCCCCATGTCCCCCTGAGCGTATTCGATAAAGTAACCTACGACATGCACATAGCAAGCATCTACGCCTTCCGTGCACCAACTCCTCCCAATTCTGTTATGCAGAATGGCCTCACCAGGGTGTTCTCTGAGTACCGGGAGTTCGCTGGTAGGCTCGGGGAGGACGCCGAAGGGAACCCTGTCATCCTCCTCAACGACGAGGGCGTGCGGTTTGTCGAGGCAGGGCTGGTCCTGACATTTGTTAGACCTGAAGCCAAATGAAAAAATCAGATCTTCTCTATTAAAATTTAATATAGTTTGAACATTAATTATTATTAAAAAATTAATCTACGTGCAATAATTTTTTATAGATATATTAGTTAAACAGCATGTAAAACCCATTATTAATCTATTTAATTATTTTCTTTGTTATAATATCATAGAAAGCTATCCTTGCACTCCATTGGGTTTGGGGTTGTCGTCCAGTTCGACCTGCCCCAAAACCGGCCCTGCATCAAGGCATCAGTGGATTCCACTCTGGACGGGGCGTTGCCACTTCAAGCCCTCGTCGGCATTGCTAAGCCTGCACCCTGAGGTGCATGGCGTGGCGGAGCTCCTCGGCCAGGTCCAGCTCACGCGGTTTGCATGCGGTTCTCTCGTGGTGGGGTTCACCTCGCACCACCGTGTCGCCGATGCCCATGCCGCCAGCAACTTCTTGATCGCATGGAGCCTCGCAACGCGGGGCCTCGACGTTAGCCTCGCCGTGCACGACCGGTGCACGTTCTTCACCCCTCGCCTGCCGCCTCTGCTGGAGGAGTTCGAGCACCGAGGGGTGGAGTTCGCACCCAAGAACCAGTTTGCCGCTGAAAAGGCTGATCCTCTCAAGGACAACATAGTCGTCCACAAGGCTCACTTCACGAAGGAATTCCTGACCAAGCTCAAGGCCCGGGCTTCGGCAGGGGCCAGCAAGCCTTACAGCACGTTCGAAAGCCTCATGGCTCACCTGTGGAGGGTGGTCACCAAGGCTCGTAGGCTCCACGAGTCCGAGACCACCCACGTCCGGATCTCGGTGAACGGGCGGAGGAGGATGAACCCACGCCTGCCGGACGAGTACTTCGGTAATGTGGTGTTATGGGCATACCCCCCCCCCCCCCCCGCTAAGGTGCGGGAGGTCGTGGACAGCCCGTTGCGGTATGCGGCCGAGCTCATCCGCGACGCCGTCGCGAGAGTGAACGACGCCTATTTCAAGTCGTTCATAGACTTGGCAAGCTCGGGGGTGGTGGACAAGGAGGAGCTGGTGCCGACGGCCGACGCGGACAAGTGGGTGTTGTGCCCTAACGTGGACGTGGATGGCTGGCTCAGGCTGCCCTCATATGATCTCGACTTTGGTGGTGGAATATTTCTTTAATAAAAAGTTTGGTGTGGAATATTTCTTTAATAATATTTTTGATAATAAAAAAATATATTTTGTTGCTAGTTATTGTCACTGTTGTGTTAGTCACTGGTGGATGCTGATATGGTTTCCTACAGAAGATCCAGACGTCTGGATGACAATAAAGACCTACAAAAATAGCCCACGTTTACTGGTGGTTTCCGACGGAGACCCCTTTAACAATTAAGTTAGGTAGAGCTTAAAAATAATAATAAAAAAAAGAGAGTATAAACTTAATATTACATGAGATTATATATCTTGAGGGTCTCCTCTTCGTCTCTTTATATAGAAATGGAGACTTAGACTGATAAGTATTGAAAATATATCAACAAAAGTATTAATTTATATAATATTTTTTTAAAAATTAATATTTTTATTTTTTTGCAGAAAATGTGATTATCAATAAAAAGAGCTCGATTTGTAGGTTAAAATGAAGAAAATTTGGAGCAAATCGGACTTAAAACAGATCCAAAATCAAGATCCAAAAGCAATATAAAAATGATCTCAAATTGGGTTCAAAATCAATTCAAACCGGCTCGAATCTAACCCAATTAAACCGTTCGATGCATGATGGACCGACCGACCGGTTCATGAAATTAGGGGCGCGGTCCACATCACAATACCTCCGGTCCACATCGCGGCTCATGGGGCAGGGAGTTGAGTTTTGCGTGATCGAACGGCTGTGATTGATTTTTGCATGCGATCGGACGATCCAAAACGCGCTATCCCATATCAAACAGTAGTGGCCCACAGCATTTGTGTGATCGGACGATTTGAAGCAATCCTGAGCGAGATCAGACAGCTGGCATTCATTGCCGGCTGAGAACTAAACCAAAGAAACTGACTTTTGCACCATCCGATAGTCCAGAATCAATCTCAGGCCCGATCCAATGGTCCGTGTTCGATCTAACT
The DNA here is from genome assembly GCF_000442705.2 of Elaeis guineensis. Lineage (NCBI taxonomy): Eukaryota > Viridiplantae > Streptophyta > Magnoliopsida > Arecales > Arecaceae > Elaeis > Elaeis guineensis. The sequence goes on from NC_025997.2 coordinate 19,258,812, forward strand.
TTGAATAGGAGATCAGATGCGCGATCCAACGGTCCAAATTAAATTTGACGATCGATCCAATGATTGACAGTGATCCCGACTGTAATAAGGCCTAATGAAAAGTTTTTTGATGAAATCTGGACGATTCAAAGCAGATCCAACAGTCAGAAATATTGTATGCGGGTTGGACATATTTTGAGAGGTTTTAGGACTCTATTTTCTATCAGAAAAAGATAAAAAATTTATCTATAAATAAAGAGGGTCCAGGAATAAGAGAAAAGATAGAAAAGAATAAAAAAAATAAAAATAAAAAGAAAAAATAAGAGAAGTGTAGGGATCCAAGAAGAAGAAGGAGAGAAGCTAGTTTGCTCCACGGAGTATGAAAGAAGAAGGAGAGATCATCAACCATCTTCCTGACGAGACTATATCAATCAACTTCAGATGTTTGTTATAATTTTATTTTAGTTTATTAGTTTTTTAAATTTTTTATAATTAAATTTTAATTTTAATTAATATAAAATTTATTTTTTTATACTTTAAATTTTTGTTATTTATTGTAAGTAGATACTAAGATCTAATTAATAGATCTTAATACCAATCTTTTTTATATATTTTAATTTTTTTAATTTATTTTTGTTACAAGTAGAAGCTACGATCTAAATAATAGATCTTAGTATCAGATTTATTTTTCATACTTTTAATTTTTATTTTCTGACTTAAATTATTTTCTTTAAAATTTTATTTTTTTTATAAAAATCAAAGTTATCAAATTAAAGCACTGCCTTCTCTATGGATTCGATCCGACTTGTTACTTTTTATATATTTTTTTAATTTTTAAAAATTATATTTAATTTAATAATCATGATGTCCTAATGACAACATCGCGAGCTATCAAGTTTTGGCACCGTTGCCAGAGAGGACACCAATTTTAATGTTTAATTTTTTTGTGAATATAGCTTTCTAATTTTTTTAATTTTTTATCTTTTTACAGAAAAAAAAGAAGAAAAGAAGGGTGAAATGCTACAAGTTGGTGAGATCAATCCTAATCCTAAACTACTTTCTTTTTTAGTATTAATTACTATTTTTTTCAAATTAACATAAAAGTCACCCACATAAATCTAATAAAAATTACATGACAAGAGTAGAAACTTAATTGTTTAGAGATATTCATCATCTTAGATTTACTTTTGGTGATCGCTTGAGGCAAGATAAGCTTTCAAGTTTGATTAGTTTCATGCATCTAGTTTAGTTGCATAGAATCTCTTATTTGAACTTGATTGTGCAACTTCATTCTAAATTAACTTAAAGGCAACACCCATAACAAGATAAGGTGAGGATTTCATCATCCTTCTTTAACCATAAAACAACAAACCAGCATCCCGCTTAAACCCAAATCTAATTAAAATTAAGTAAACATTGGCTCCAAGGATCAATTGAGTTCAGTTTGAGTATTGTAGTAAAGTCAAGTATAAAGTAAGTTTGGACTCATCCCTAAAACTAGTGTCTAAGGCAAGAAATTAAAAAGACTAAGATTAAGTGAATTTGTGGTTATTTAATTAGTTCTGTTAGCTTATCTAACCAATCCAATTGATGTCTAAGGCAAGCAACGGAGGGATCCCCACGACCCCACCTTTTACCTGGCTAGTTGAAGAAAGTAAGAATAGACCCAACTTGCATCTAGGCTAAGTCACTTTATATCGAACTGTTAGGTCTAAAAAATTCATAGGTGTTAGGTTTCTTAGGTTTAATTGCTTGCTAACTTGATTGTAATTAACACTTAACCATAACTAATTCTTCTCATCTATCATCTCTAGGTCTAGGACTTTTTTAAGGTTCTTACCTTTAGAACTTTTCTCTTTTTTTTTCTTCTCTTTTCTTTCTCCCTCTTCTTAAAAAAAAAATCTGAAGCACACACATTAGGATTTGTATTGATACATGCACAGTAGGAGATCTCTTTATCCTGACCTAGTTAAATCCAATCCTGAAGTTGAATGGCTGATTCATATTAAACCTGAAAATCAAATGGCTAGAAATCCTAGAGAACCACTTAGGTAGATGAAGGAATATTTTATTTCCTCCACCTATAACCCATCGACTTGTATCCACTTACCTGATATTCCTGCAAGCCATTATCAAATCAAGTCAACCACAATCCAGATGCTTTTATCTTTCTATGGAAACACCAATGAAGATCCTTACATGCATTTAGATGAGTTTTTAGAAATCTATTCTATGGTAAAGATCCAAAATTTTACTAATGATGCACTTAGACTGATCCTATTCTCCTTCTCACTTAAGGACAAAGTCAAGTACTAGCTTAGTGCAATAGGGAGACCAATCTGAACTTGGACTAAAATACAGTATGAGTTTCTTAAGAAATTCTATCACATAGGTCAAACCAACACTATGAGATGAGCCATCACTGGATTTGCTCAGCTTTTAGAAAAATAAATTCATAAATCATGAGAAAGACTTAAGAAATTTTTTAGAAAATGCCCATACTATGGTCTATCTAAGTAGTAAATTGTTCAAGCTTTCTATGAAGATTTAGGTGACCAGTATAGACAGATAGTAGATGCATCTTATGGAGGTGCATTCATGAGTAAGAGTGAGGATGAAGTCTATATCTTGTTTAAAATCTTGAGTGAAAACTCGATCAACTATGCTTTATTATCTTCCTATGAAAGATGATCTCTCACCAAAAATAGATAAAAATTTTTTAGATCAAACAAACAGACTCTAGTTCTAAGGCTGATTTAAACCTAATAGCTCAAAAATTAGATAAAATCGATCTTTTTGCCCAAAAATTAGATCAATTTCTAACCTTAAGTCAACAATTTTCTATGCAATATATGCCACTTCTCAATTATCAGGAGATTTATTTTATCTGTGCTAGCCCAGCTCATCATGTGAGTGAATATCTCATGACTGCACAGTTTTTACCTTTCATTCAAGAACAAGTTCTAGCTGTTCAAGGTTACTCCAAGCCTATCAATGATCCATTCTCAAATATATATAATCCAAGTTGGAGGAACCATCCTAATTTTTCTTGGAGATCCCAACTGATTCAGACTCAGACCCAAATTTCTTCTGTACAAAATTTTCAAAATAAGCCCCAATACCAAAATTATACCTATAATAGAGGTCAGCCTAGTCAGCCTATTCAGTCATCATATCACAATCAGTCATCATACCCACCTCCTCAACAGATCAATCTAGCCGACGATAGATTTAATCAACTCCAATATTGATTATGACCTAACAGCAATCTATCGTCAGGTTAGAAGCACAAATAAGACAGTTAGCTATATCTATCATGAGGAGAGAACTACATCAATTGCAAGCCAATCGATACTAAATCTCAGGAATAACCCATCCACCCACCAACCACCTGGACCTAGTCATCAATCCAATATCCCACCTAAGAATTCTCAATTTGAGAATACCAATGCAATTACTGAACTTAGAAGTGGTAGAATTCTTAAGAATTCATACAAGATCAGGTAAGAAAGGTTAGTACTGATACTAGCCAAAATGAGAACATAAAAGTTAGTACTGAGACTGACCACATAGAAAAACTTGAGCCCAGAACTAGTACTGATGTTGGTTCCAATTTGAGTGAGAAAGATAAAGGAAAAAAGAGAGCAGATGAGTTATCCGAGTCATATAAACTTAAAGTACCCTTCCCTTCAGCCTTAAAAGCTAGTTCTTTTCGCAAAAAACAAGGAGCATGCAATGAGGAGTTAATAAAATTATTCAAATAAATTTATATTAATTTATCCCTCCTTGATGCGATTCAGTATGTTCCAGCTTATGCAAAATTTTTTAACGAGCTCTGCACATAAAAGTGAGCCGAGAACAATAGAGAGAATTATGCTATCTGAGGATGTAAGTACAGTTCTATTGAACCCATTATCTTAGAAAATGAAAGATCTTGATGCTTCTTTGATTTCATGTGTTATAGGAGGCATCATCTTTAATCGAGCTCTGTTAGATTTAGGAGCTAGTGTGAATCTACTTTCAATATCGATCGATAAAAAATTTAAGATTGAAGAACTGAAACCCACGTCAGTTATTCTATAATTAGCCGATAGATCAGTAAAAATACCACATCGTCTGATTGAGGATGTCTTAGTTAGAGTAAATCAATATTATTTTTTAATAAACTTCTTCATACTTGATATGGAACCATCTGAGAAGCTAAATCAGAATCCTATAATTTTAGGTTGTCCATTCCTAGCCACTGTCAATGCCAATATCAATTATAAAATAGGAGCTATGGATATTTCTTTTGAGGATCAAAAGGTGAGAATTAATATTTTTAATACCTTAAAGTACACTCAAAAGGAGAAAAACTGTTTGGTAGTTGAATTAATAGATGAAATAATTGAATCTGATTTCTCTTTAAAATTAATAAAAAATAATTTTTAGATGAGCCCATTAAAAAAACTCAAGTCCAGGAGGTGAATACCCTGCTTGATTCATCTTACCCACCTTACCCATAAGAATTTATCAATCCAATATTCGACACGGGATATGTGATGTAGAATCTACAATGGTCTGGATGAAATGATAAACTTAGCACTTTCTTAAAGCAACTTAGCTTCTGCTTTTTGATATCTTTTGCATTTTGTTAATTGAGTCTTGTTTAGTATCTTTTGTAGGGATTTGAAGACAATGTTGGCTAAGTTGGGGGAGAAATAATTTTGAAAAGATTTTTGGGTCAGGTGACTGTTGGATGTGTACCATAGAAGCTAATTTTGACTGACATATACTTTTCTTTAGGGCATGTTTTATACTTGTTCGACGGTCTTAATTATCAATCATGTTCATGTATGCATGATTTATCCTCAAAATTAACAAAGATGATTTTGTATATTCTCAAGATGTTGAAAATTTGAGACATACATTATTAGTGGTTAATTTCTAAATATTCCTGATCGAAGGATCATTATGGAGGACAGTAATCAATCCATTCGAGATTGATGTACGGATTACCTCCCTTTAGGGCAGATGGTCTCGAGTCTACGATGTAGAGATACTGGGGTAAGAGTGCAGGTGGTTGTTAGAGAACAACTTGCGTTGAGCATGATCAACATGAGAAATCACTTGGATGTCTACTCACTCGTAAGTGGTTTTCTCGATGCTGTAGTGGTATGACTGATCCTTTGACTTGCGGTGTGTTAGCTATTTGCAGTGAGGCTATATAGTTTGACTGCACGTTCTCTTAGTCCATAACCATATAAGTCCTTGCTGTGTATGTTGGCTATATAGATTTAGGTTCGCTGTTTGGAGTAGGATACACCTAGATGGAATCTATCAACTTTGATAGAAAAAGAAAAGTCCTATGTGATTCGTAAGATTGAGTTTAGAAAAATCTCTGGCTAGAGTAAGTATGAATACTAAAAAAGAATTTTCACGAGATTTACAAATGAACTCGAGTTGAGCCAATCTAGCATATGACTGACAATAGGGTTTGACGAGTTCTCCATGACCTCCATCCAGTCGGAACTCTTGATAGAGAGATTGTATCACACGATAACTGCATCTAGAGATTTACTTTTCTGTTCTGCTTGGTTGCCACTACATGTTACTAAACGTCACTGGTGGATCATGAGAACTCACTAAGAGTATTTTCGGATCAATGATCTTTATTGAGGTGAGCTGGAATCGTTTTAGCCCATCGAAAAGAGTTTCGATGATACTGTGATGGAGATCACGGTATGTCTCACTACCAGACAGAATAGAACTTGAGGGATCATATACAAAAGAAGCATGATTTGGATTTCAAGCCTGATTGATCAAACTTGACAGTCTTTTCAAATTGGGCTCGTTTCAGACTCAATTTGAACCCGATTGAGGCTCTATTTGAACCAGATGAACCATGACTCAGAGAGCGTAAGTTTTCTAGGAGTCTCTCTCCAAAAATTATACCATAAAGAGAAGTGAGGCATTATTTTTTTCATCCTTTTTTCTTCACGTGCGTGAAAGGAGAGGGGGTGCCAATAGTTGGCGCCCCGTCTTATCCGAAATTTTTTTTCATCCAGATTTTTTTCTATTTGAATTGATTCAAAATAAGATAGAAATCTCTTTGATTAGAGTATAGAAATATTTTTTTGTGTGACAAAAAAAATTAAAGAAAGTGGATGTGCGCTGGTTTTGTGCGTGAAAGATCTTCCTGATTTCTTTTTGGCACACCACTTATTTCATTCCTTTCTTACATGCCATATATTTCCTTTTTGATGAGATCTGATCTTTATCTCTAAAGGGATGTGAGGGATAAGGGTGGTGCAATAAAAAATTTGAGAAAAGGAGGAGATGGCATGCGCTAATAAGGAGGGTGTTTTCTTTCTTACTGCTAACATGGTTTTGCACCTTTCTTTCTTTCTTACACATCCCAATGCCCTCCTTTCTCCATCCTCTACACCAAGATCTGATGGAGATTAGATCTAAGAAGAGAAAAGAGTGAGAAAAAGAGAAGAAGAAGGATTCTTCTTCTCTTCATGATGATCTGATTCAGATCCCATCGGATCTGCACGAAAGAGTTCGCGCAGTGAACTGCTTCTTCAAGATCTGGAAGAAGAGATCAAGATCCAAGGATGAAGAGCGAGATCTGTAAGGTGCTAGCATACCGATAATCTTGGTGCTCTGATCAGACAGCTCCATGTGGATACCAATAGAGGTCGGACGTGTGCACGGCTACGATCAAAAATCAAGATATCCACAGGATCCGAAGTATGGAGATCTGATCTTTGTTTGTTTTTTCTAACGGTTCATTTTTCTATTTCAGATTTCAGATCATGATTATATGTTCATATCAAGATTCTTACTATGATTTTTAGATCTGATCTAGTACATGAATAAATTAAAATTATTTTAATTTATTATTTTTGCTGCGTAGATATCTAGAAAAAATTTTGAACTACATGTATGAAATCGTAGTGAATTTTCTAACAGTGGTATCAGAGCATAGGTTCTGATACGAACATAAAACCTCTTCAGATTTGATATCTAGTTTGTAAAAATCAGATCTGAAGGTTAATAAAATAATCACATCATTTTGAAATAAGATTGCCCTGGCATAACCTTTATTATGCTGAATGGTTGTCCTAGAATGATATAGAACATCGATTAAGGTTAGATCTAATTTTTGTACATGCTGTAATATGATTACAGGATTATTTTAGATCTAAAATTATTTCAGATTTGAAATAAATCATGAGTTATTCAAATCTGAAATTAATTTTAGATCTGAATATTTTAATTAGGATGTAATTTGGATCTAGTGTGTTTGCTGAAATTCTTTCTACATGCATAGATTCAATATTATTGTTCATATGTTTGATATGTGAAATATAATTAGATCTAATTTTTAATTGATTATATATATGATATGTTAGATTAAATTCTTAGTAGCTTAATAATTGAATTAGGATAGTCACCATAACCATTCGATCATAAGATGATGAAGGGATCAAAGTCTCTTTCTTGTCCATTCGATGGGTTCTCTCTTATGACGTGTAGGGATGTCGATTGTGATATTTCTTAAGTAGATGAACAGTGAATAAAAAATTATAATTATTATATTTTTTAATTTAAATCAGATAATACATATATTTTTATGTATTTTAGATCGTTAAAATATTATATTTGATATATTGTTTGACACATGATCTAAAATTTAATTTCTGCAAAACTCTAGATCCAAAATTCTAGGCTTTATTTGCATGAGAGCATGAAACTTGACTGATATGCCTGTGGAGTTGACTCGATTTTCAATTGGGTCGACTCAAGTGCTTGGTGGGTTGACCCATTTTTGTTGGAGTCGACTCAAGACCCTGGTAGGTCAGCTCATTTGCTGATGGGCTGACTCAATTATGCAGGTTAGGTCTATAGGTTTATATTTGTCTCAGTGTGTGCTAACTCACTGTGATAAGTCAATTCGTGTACTAGGATGAATCGACTCGATTCTATAAATAGTGATATTGTATAAGATACAACACAAATATTTAGATTAGAAAATATTTCGAGATCTAAATTCAAATTTATGTATATAATGCACTTAATTAAGAATTAAGATTTAAAATTATAAGATCTAAAATTATGAATTTAATATCTAAATTTCAATGCATAAAATATGAGCTTCAGATATGGGTTGAACAAATTATGTTTAGAGACTAAACTACAATTAGGGTCATTGATTAGATCAGATTTGAATCCGTTTTCGATTTTGAGCAATTGACCGAACCTAATCAAGAGTTAATTGGGATTAGGTCAAAGAGGCTCAAAATTGAATTTAGTTGTAGTTAGTCAAATTGACTCACATGTGATGTGAATTGATTAAGTCAAGATCGAATTTGGCTCAGCAGTTCGAGTCTGGATCTATAGGTTAACCTAATTAATTCTAATCAATTAATTTGATGTCTAAGGCAAGTATTAGATGGTGGTTATTTAATTAGTTCCGTTGTCTGACCTAACCAATTCATTGATGTCTAAGAAAAGCAACGGTGGGAACCCCACTCATCTTTACTTACCTGACCATCTTGAGAGATTATATTTTGTATTAGGTTACTTATTGACCCGAGTTCACCCATGCCGACTAGGTTGGTCAGATATGAAATATGCTGATCTAAATCATACTAGTCACTACATCAAATGTATGTGACTAATTAGAAGAGACCTTAATCCAAATCTTCTCACTGAATATTGTCTACTGATCTTCTACTGTTGTACAGGTGCTGGTGCCTTTTTTGGTGTTGATCATTCTCGACTGGTTATAGTGGTTCGATTACTTCGAAAAGACAACCACTCTATTGACATCAGATGTCTTGAGATAAAGATGAGGTTGGGCCCATTAACTATTAGGTGAGGGACCCAATGACGGCTTTGCTATCACTGGTGAATGGTAGGTCGGACTTAACTAAGGAATGTACCAATAACTGTTAGGTGAGGCCACAGAACTTAGAGATCAAATCGCTGCAATATACTTAGAGAAGTATCTGGATAAAAAGTTATCTACACATTGATATACGTGTCATCAATAACTGTTAGTTGAGGTACTGTACATCGATGGGACCGCAGCACCCACTAGAACCTATTATCGTGTTAGGATTTTCGTTTCTTTATCCGAGGAGTATGAGAGACTCAAAAAATTAGTAGGAGTCTTTTGTTTGTTTTTAAAGTTTCTAGAACAAACTATTACAAGAACAATCATCTAATTAAATCTTTACTCTTTGTGATTAATTTTTTCAGCTTCCAACACTCTAGCTCGAATCCTAGATATCTACCACTTAATCAAAATTAATTACATATTCTGACTCAAAAATCTAAGAATAGTTCTTAGCTTTAAAAATTAAGCCATGTTCTTGACCAGATTAACCTAATGTTATCAGCTTATCCAATTCATAGTCAACGAGCTATACTTGACAAATGGTTGGACGTTGACAATTAGGTTAAGTGCTATAAATTGGACTTCATAGTTGATAAAATTTAATGGATGCATAAGGATATGTAGACTGCCAATGACATGCTGATTCATTTGTAATAGTTATGAGATGATCAGAGTCACATAGTGCATGAGATGCATAATGGACAGTTTGTCCATGATCGATGATCAAGGACATTGAAGAGCTTGAAAAGCTCCATATAACCATACATAAGAAATTGCTAATGAATTTGATCCTATAATTTCTGATTCATATGGATAGTTTATGAAACTATTATATGAATAAATATTATAGCACCTTAACTAAATTAATTGATATGCTGGTAACTAAGGGATCTTGAAAAGTTCAGAGATACATATCTGAAAAACCTAAAATAAATATTAACATACCTTCAGAAGGTATGTCGAATTACTCAAAATTGATCTTACAATTTTTTCTTTTTCATCAGATTCTAGTACATATTACGCACTTTAATATAAGATCTAAGGAAGGAAGAGGACTAAGGGAAGGTGAAGTGACTCTTTTGAGTTGGCAATTGTGCAAAAGTTACACTGAGGCTGTGAGCACCTAATCTCGGTGATTACCATTTTGATTTAATTTTTGTCATTTGCATGGTGTGATGCATTTGTAAAAAAGGACTAGGACCACTGAGATACTTGTCCTAGTACACATATGATGTGTATGGCCCATTTGATGAGCCAGACTAGGAGGTTATCACTATTTCATTATCCTTACTGATGATCAGTCATGGTATAGGTATGTATTTGAGATACAAATCTGAAAAACTTTAAATGGTTCAAAGAATTTAGATATGAAGTAGAAAAGATAAATAAAAAAATCTCTAAAGGTACTTCGATCGGATCGAGGATGCAATATCAAATAGAGAATTTATTGATTATCTAAAAAGAATGGCATAGTTTCATGATGAAATTTTCTTTGTACACCTCAGCTCAATGGTGTATATGTGAGGAGCAATGGCACTATATGAGATATGGTCCGGTCCATCATGAATATCACTAATTTAATTATTATTTCTTTAGAAGCAAAATTTAATTTTTAAAATTTAAATTAAGTTTTCTCTAAAGTTGGTTTCACCGCACCATATGAGATATGATATGGTGGACAAGTTAAAGGATAGGTCTGTGAGAACTCGTTTATAGGGTATCCTAAAAGGTGTTTGAGATATCACTTTCTTTTCTCAATGGTTCACAATGTGATTGTGAGCAGTCATACTATTTTCTTGAAAACAGTGGGAGGATAAAATCAAAGAAAAATCTCTTAAGAATAATGAGTCACAGGACCTGTACAACCTATGTAAGATGAGTCACTATATGTAGTACCTCCTCTACCTTGTAGATCTTGTAGGAACTCCTATCCTTTAGAAAGGTACTTGGTATTCTTACAAAGGATTCAAAGAAAGTGTTTCTCAAAAGAGATTGAAAACATAGGGATGATCTTAAAACCTACAACGACATGATATGAGAAATCATGTAGTTACATGGAGTCAGTGGGAGGGTCCCATGATGACATTGGTTATGATGTGGTTACATATAGAATTTTCTTTTCAAAGATCTAGGTCAAATATTCTGAAAATAAAAGATCTATAGAAATAGATCCTAAAAAGATATTTGATTTTCACAGATAAGTATATAGAAGAGGTGCTAAAGAGTTTAGCATTGAAATCTTCAAAAGGGATCCGTTATCTTCTTGGGCATAGGTGTATGCCATGCTATGTACTCGACTTGCTATATCTTGTTGTGAAAATTACGAGCAGATATTAGTTGAATCCAGGCTGGGAGTATTGGATTGCTGTGAAAATATCCCTCAGTACTTGAGAAGCACTAAAGAATTATTCCTCATCTTTGAAGAAAAGATAGAGCTAAGAGTGGGAGGATACATTGATGCTGATAGTAGAATGTCTACATCAGCATATGTTCTTGAGTTATATTAGTTTGATTTATTGGAAGAGTTTTAAATAATCGATCAGTGGAAGCTGAATATGCTATAAATGTGCAAGATGCATTTTGATTCTCATGATAGTTGTAGACTTAGATGTAATACCATTGGATGCTATGACATTGTGCTGCAAAGATAATAGTCCATAGCCCTCGCTAAGAAGTCAAGATCTCACCAGAAGTCCATGCACATAGAATAGATATCTGCGATTACCTCAGGTAGAAATATATGGAGGTGAAGAGAGTAGACTCTACATGATAATGGTAGGCCCAAGCACTTAGCCAGCTAAATACCAAAATCTATCTTCAGAAGATGGCGCTCAGGTATATGGCAGATTAACTTTAGTGCAAGTGGGAGTTTATTGGATGTGTGCCATAGAAGACAATTTTGGCTAATACATACTTTTCTCTAGGACATATTTTATACTTGTTGGGCAGTCTTAATTACTAATTATATTTATGTATCCATGATTTGTCCTAAAAACTAACAAAGATGATTTTATATATTCTCAAGGTGTTAAAAATTTGAGACATACATCATTAGTGGTTAATTTTTAAATACTTTTGATCGAAAGATCATCACGGAGGACAGTGATCAATCTATTCGAGATCAATACATGGATCACCTCCTTTTAGGATAGATGAGTCTCGAGTCTGCAGTGTAAAGACACTGGGGTGAGAGTGCAGATGGTTGTTAGAGAACAACTTGCACTGAGTGTGACCAACACGAGAAACCACTTGGATGTCTACTCACTCATCAGTGATTTTTTTGATACTGCAGTGGTGTGATTGATCCTTTGACCTGCGGTATGTTGACTATTTATAGCGAGACTATATAGTTTGACTGCACGTTCCCTTGGTCCCTAACCATATGGGTCCTTGCTGTGTATATTAGCTATGTAGGTTCAGGTTCACTGTTTGGAGTAGGATACACCTAGATGGAATCTATCAATCTTGATAGAAAAGGAAAAGTCCTATGCGATTCGTAACACTGAGTTCAGAAAAATCTCTGACCAGAATAAGTGTGAATACTGAAAAAGAGTTTCCATGAGATTCATAAATAAACTCGAGTCGAGCCAATCTAGCATATGATTGACGATGGGGTTTGACGAGTTCTCCATGACTTCCGTCCCGTCGGAACTCTCGATAGAGAGATTGTATCACATGATAATTGCACCTAGGAGTTTACTTTTTTGTTCTGCTGGATTACCACTACATGTTACTAGATGTCACTGGTGGATCGTGAGAACTCACTAAGATCATTTTCAGATCAACGATCTTTGTTGAGGTGAGTTGGAATCATTTTAGTCCATCGAAAAGAGTTTCGATGATAATGTGATGGAGATCATGGTATGTCTCACTATCAGATAGAATAGAACCTGAGGGATCACACATAAAAGGAGAATGATTTGATCAATGGCTTGGATCATATTCAAATTATCAATTGGATTGATAGTTTCAATTATAGAAACTATTAATTTATAAGCATTACAGTCTCGGTAGCTGCTAATTGTTAGCACAGGGACTTAATTATAAGTGTTGTAATTTTTTTTGGAGCTGATTAAATTATGAATTAAGTTTTAATTAATTTAAATTAAATTTAATTTAATTAGATTTAATTTAATTTAATATTAATTAGATTTAATTATTTAAATTAGATTTAGATTTCAAGCCTGATTGGATCAGACTTGATAGTCTTTTCGAATTCTGCTCGTTTCAGACTCAATTTGAACCCGATTGAGGCTCTATTTGAACCAGATGAATCATGACTCAGAGAGCCCAAGTTTTTTAAAATTTTCTCATCAAAAATTATACTAAAAAAGAAGTAGGATATTATTTTTCTCATCCTTCTTTTTTCACGCATGTGAAAGGAGAGGGGGCGCCAATAGTTGGCGCCCCATCTTATCTAGAATTCTTTTTCATTTAATTTTTTTTTATTTAAATTTGATTCAAAATAAGATAAAAATCTCTTTTATTGGGGTATGAAAGTATTTTTTTGTGTGACAAAAAAGATTGGAGAAAGTGGATGTGCACTGGATTTGTGCGTGAAAGATCTTCCTGATTTCTTTTTGGTGCACCACTTATTTCATTCCTCTCTTACACACCATATATTCTCTTTTTTGATGAGATCTAATCTTTATCTCTAATGGGACATGAAGGATAAGGGTGGTGCGACAAAAAATTTGAGAAAAGCAAGAGATGGCATGCGCTAATAAGGAGGGTGTTTTTTTTCTTATCGCTAACATGGTTTTGCACCTTTCTTTTTTTCTTACACATCCCAACACCCTCCTTCCTCCATCCTCCACACCAAGATCTGATGGAGATCAGATCTAAGAAGAGACAAGAGAGAGAAAAAGAGAAGAAAAGGGTTCTTCTTCTCTTCAAGATGATCTGGTTCAAATCCCGTCGGATCTGCACGAAAGAGTTCACATAGCGATCTGCTTCTTCAGGATCTAGAAGAAGAGATCAAGATTTAAGGATGAGGAGTGAGATCTGTAAGGTGCTAGCACACCGATAATCTTGATGCTCCAATCAAACAGCTCTATATGGATACCAACAGAGGTCGGACGCATGCGCAGCTACAATCATAACTCGGGATATCCATAGGATCTAAGGTATAGAGATCTGATCTCTGTTTGTTTTTTCTAGATCATAGTTACATGTTCGTATCAAGATCCTTACTATAATTTTTAGATCTGATCTGGTCTATGAATAAATTAAAATTATTTTTATTTATTTATTTTTACTGCGTACATGTCTAGAAAAAATTTTGAACTATACGTACGAAACTGTAGTGAGTTTTCTAACAGTGACATCTCTCATTTTCTTTCTCTTTGTATGCACCTTTTATTTTTCTACTCTATTGAAAATAATATCAATTTAGTTAGAGAGAGAATAAAAAATAAAAATAAAAATAAAAGAATATTCTAAATAAATTTTTTAAGTCCTCAAATAAGTTAGTATTTAGCATTTAAGTACCTGATTATACTTAAGAATCGAGTTAAACCAAGTAATTTTTTTTAAACAAAAGTAAATTAATGCACAGATTAGAGAGTTTGTGAGATATCGAGGAATCAAGTATTAAGAAAAATCAATAAAGAGTTAAGTTTAGAACTTAAACATTTTTTCTTGAGTATTTCTAAATTTTTCTACCAACATCAAAGAAGAGTTTACTTTCTACGGACTTATGTAGTGTAACTATACATTTCTTCATATATAAAAAAAAAAGAGAGAAAAAAGATTTTCAAGTACTTCATGCTGAGTAATTAGGCCTCTTTGCCTAAGCAAGCAATGAGTTTTGCGTCAAAAAGTATGAAAGACAAAGAAGCTCTATTGTGAAGCTAGTTTTAACTCGTAGCCTATTTGATTCAAGTAAGTAAGTTCGAGGGATATTCTAAACTTAGTGCCCTAAAGCCATCTAGTTCGAGAGTCATTGATCAAAAACTCGCTATATGGATCGGACAGAAAGCTTAAGAGATTAGGACACTCAATAGTGGTACAATATTAAAAAAATATAAAAAAAAATAATAATAAATGAAGGACAGAAGTAACAATATACTTGTCCATATGAAGGTTAATGATTTAGAGATAAAAGTCGGGATAATTTAGAAAAAATTCAAAAAAAATTTAGTGTTCTTAGCTTAACTCTCACATTGAGTAGTATTAATACCCTAATGACATACCTTACTCGCACTTTATTGAACATCAATGGTTCTTTTTAAAATTGCTTGGTGAAATTCAAAACTCTAAGTTAAATGGTACTTAACTTTAGATTTTTTTTTTTACTCGAGGATGAGCAAAGTTCAAGTTGGAGGATATGATGAGTACTGAAAATATATCAATAAAAGTATTAATTTATACAATAATTCTTTAAAAATTGATGATTTTATTTATCTTTTATAGAAAATACAATTGACAATAAAAAGAATCCGATTTGTAGGTTAAAATAAAAAAAATTTAGAGCAAATAGAACTTAAAATAGATCCAGAATCAAGACCCAAAGACAAGCGAAAAATGGACTCCAATTGGGCTCAAAATCAATTCAAACTAGCTCGAACCTAACCCAATTAAACCGCTCGATGCACGATGGATCGACCGACTGATTCATGGAATCAGGAGTGTGGTCCACAACACAGTACCTCCAGTCCACGTCGTGGCTCATAGGGCAGGCAGCTGAGTTTTGCATGATCGAACAGCTAGGATTGATTTTTATACACGATCAGACGATCCAGAATGTGCTATCCCATATCAAGCGATGGTGGCCCACAGTATTTGCACAATCGAATGGTCTGAAGTAATCCTGAGCGAGATTGGATGGCTGGTATTCATTGCCGGCTGAGAACTAAACCATAGAAGCTAATTTTGCACCATCTAATGGTCTAGAATCAATCTCAGGCCCGATCCAATGGTTCGTGCTCGATCCAAATTTGAATAGGAGATCAAATGCACGATCCAACAGCCCAAATCAAATCTAGCGATCGATCCAATGGCTGACAATGATCCCGATTGTAATAAAGCCTGATGAAAGGATTTTTGATGAAATCTGGGTGGTTCAAAGCAGATCTAATGATCAAAAATATTATACACAGGTTGGACATATTTTGAGAGATTTTAGGACTCTGTTTTCTACTAGAAAAAGATAAAAAATTTACTTATAAATAAGGAGTTCTGAGAACAAAAGAAAAGGTAAAAAAATTAAAAAAAAATTAAAAATAAAAAAAAAAGAGAAGTGTAGGGACCCAAGAAGAAGAAGGAGACAAGTCAATTCGCTCCATAAAGTACAAAGGAAGAAGGAGAGATCATCAACTATCTTTCCGACGAAGCTGCATCGATCAACTTCAGATCTTTGTTATAATTTTATTTTAGTTTATTATTTTTTTAAATTTTTTATAATTAAATTTTAATTTTAATTAATATAAAATTTATTTTTTTATATTTTAAATTTTTATTATTTATTATAAGTAGATGCTAAGATCTAGTTAGTAGATCTTAGTACCAATTTATTTTTATATATTTTAAATTTTTTTATTTATTTTTATTGCTAATAGAAGCTAGGATCTAAATAATAGATCTTAGTACCAAATTTATTTTTTATACTTTTAATTTTTATTTTCTGACTTAAATTACTTTCTTCAAAATTTTATTTTTTTAATAAAAATTAAAGTTATCAAATCAAAGCACTGTCTTCTTTATGGATTCGATCTGACTCGCTACTTTCTATATATTTTTTTTAATTTTTAAAAATTGAATTTAATTTGATAATCACGATGTCCTAACGACAACATCGCGAGCTATTAAGGCCGGTACATAGTTAGATAGGTCAAATTATGATTTATTAGGTCATTAGGATCTTCAAATCGGAGGTTGTTAGTCATGGTAGTGGCCACATTTTAACAAAGATTCTTGATGGTAGTCCACATGGCTGAATAGATTGGTAACTTGAGATCGGCACACAGTCGAGATCTTGATTTGAATGTTTTCTCATCGATGTCGAATGCAGGAGGTCATCCTATGTGGTCGGAAAGGTCCCGACCATGAGGTCGGATGGAAGTTGACGAGATTATTTCCTTCTAGCTCTCCCTATGGCGGTCTTGGTGAGTTATCGACCGTAGTCATAGACTACATGTAGATGTCCTCGTTAGGTGGCTAGAAATAAAGTCTGATGAATTTGCCCACTCCGTTATCAGGATATCTGGATGATGCTCATCATTTGGAGCCCTCCTCGGTATCACAATCAATTCGAAAGAGCATATCTAATAATGAGTCCCGAGGAAAGTAGCCGAAGTAGTATGACCCTATAACACTTATCTCCTATTGGGAATAGTGTCCCAAAGCCAATCGTCAGCCTATTGATGGTTGTGCTCTTTCTTGTATTAGTATATAAATTATAAATAAATAAAAATTATTTTGATATTTTTCATCATAAATTATTTCATCTTCTAATGAACTCCTGTGTTGTGGTGAAGTCCTTAGGACTATTTAGACTCGACAAAGGAGGATTTATCGTTTAGTCCTTAAACCTGTTCGCAACCAAATGATACGTTGTTACCAAGAACAACAATGTTTATCAAGCATAGATCGTTGTGTACCATATGAGTTGGTTGTCCTCTTAACCAAGGAGTGTGGAGACACTGGTATGGCATACAAGTGAGATGTAAGGGTACATCTGCACTATACATGACCTACTCTGGAGCTATTTCTGCTGTCAAGATTTGCTCTGATGGGATATGGGTATAAATGTCCCTCCGATCTGAGACCGCCATGGTGACTTGCAAGCAACTCACTGCACTTAGGCACTGGACTACTTGAATTTCTAATTCAGTGACAGAAGGCTGCTGGGTGTAGTCAAGTACTTGACTTGTCGGTGCGTGTGTCAAGATGGGATTGACCACTCCAGTTCAGGAGCTATGTACAGTCATATTTCAATTTAGCAAAATTTTGGCCAGGATAGTCCTAGTGAGGAGTCATAGTATTGTTTGAGTTGAGCATGATTCGGATGATTTAACCAAGATTGACAGTTTAACCCTGAGTCATCCTAAACACAGGGGTCAAAAGGGATGAATTATACAGTAACCATATTCATGTAGGTTCTGAGTATTGTGATTGTAACTATTCGACCTATCCGAACGTCGTGTACCATTGCTAGATGGTCACTTTGATTAGTACAAAAATTGGTTCCTGTGCTACCGGCTTAGGTTCGAACCTGCGGGGTCACACACATTAGAGGTTCCTATCTGATCTGATGGCTGATGAAGAGTCCTAATGCTTGTGGACTATGAGTCCTACATGTCTAGGACTCTGTGATCGAGAATCAAGATTCTCTGATCATGAGTTCCACACATTTTGGGTACCGGGGTCAAGAGTCTCACTAGTTTGGGACTCTTCGATCAAGGTTTCATATCGATGGACTTTGATATCCGATTGCCCATTGGATTTAGACTCAGTATTTATGAGAGATATAATTAGTAATTTGATCATTAATTAACTCAATTTGATTGAGTAATTATTTTTGGATCAAGTCCAATTGAATTGGATTCAGTTGGGTTTGACCCGATTAGGTTAAGTGTTGACCTAATCGTCGAAATGGTTTGGTCCCTGATTTGATCAGGGGTTGGGCTTAGTCAATTCTTGATTTGATTAAAATTTTATTGAGCCTAATTAAGCCTAATTAAGTTGGATTTAATTTAGTCTAATTGTGCTTAACCTATTTTGATTAGGTTGGTTTCAATTATGAGCAAACCACCTTTTGAATTCAACTCCCTGCGCCACCTCACTTCTCTGCGCCCATTTGAATTCACGAGAAGCAACTTCTCATGAATTTTCTCCCACGCAAAGGCCTTCCCATGCCCCACATTTGTGCGCCATATGGGTGGATAAAGATGGTTGGTTGGCCATTCAAAATCAAAAGAAAGTTTGAATATGAATGAGCAACCAATCCATGCGCCACCTAGCCTTATCCATGCGCCATTTATTTTACATGAGAAAGAGTTTCTCATGTAAATTCTCCATGCACAAGAGAAGCCATGCCTCCTCTCTTCTCACGCATAGAGTGGATAGGAATGAGTTGGTTGGCATTTGAATTCAAATTCAATTTGAATTCAAATGAGCAACCACTTATCTTTATCCTCTCACACGGTAAAAATGCTACAAAGATGCGGTCTTGCATCGTTTTAAAAAGGAGATAAGAGAGGGTGTGCGCACAGAGCATCAGAGAAAAAAAGAGTGGCATGAGAGAGGTTTCTTGCATGAGAAAAGAAAAGAAAAGAAGAGAAAAGGAGAGAGAAGTGGGTGCAAGCTTTTCTTGTGTACCCTAGGGTTTTGGCTTAGGGTTCGAAAAGTGAGAACGTGAGCTACGAGTGTCGTGAGCCCACCAAACTTTAGGAAGAGTATCATCAACCTCTCTATCATCTTTGTTGATGATCCGGAGCATCCGAGGAGTTGGCAGACATCGATCGAAGAAGTTCGATCAACATCAGCCATCAAAAAGATGCAGTCATGAACTAGCATTCGTGAGGAGCTGATCAGATTGGAAGCTTCGTGTGGATGATCCACAGAGGTCAGACACACTGTGTGGCTGTATTGTAATGATCAGACCCTCTCGACAGGGATCAGATTGCGGCGATCAACTACCCATATAAAGGTAATGTGTTCTGAACACATAACAGTAAATTATTTACTGTAGAGAATTCGAAATTCAAATTTAAATATATGCTGTATATATCATATTTAGATCTTTGTGTAAGATTAATACATGTTAATTAATTAGATTAATTAATAAATTTTGCTGTAAAATTATAATTTTAAAAAAAATTTAAAATTACCATTTTACCTGTTATGTAATTAGCAATAGGATTGCTATTTATGAAATGTGCTGATCTATTTGTGAAATGAGTCAACATATTTGATGAACAGAAAATAAAACCTTTCAAATTTAAAAATTATTTTTGAAATGCCAAACCCTGACCCATCAGCCCAAATACTTAATTAAAAGAATTAAGTATTGTCAAGTTGGTCTAGAATTGTGAATTAAGACCTAAGACAATTGCATAAACTTGTGGATCAATGGGTTAGATGGATTAGATCCATAATTGGGTTAGACCTAAGGTTAGCTTAAAGAAATGGACTAAATTAGAGTAATTGATCAAATCTAATCAAAAGTTGAATTAGATTAGGTCAAGGACACTCTAAACTCAACTCCAATAGTTGTAGTTGAATGGATCCATGTCTTTAACTAGACCAAGATGGACTTAATTCATGGCTATGCGGTGGAACCCTATTTACTAAGTTGATCAAATTAAAACTAATGAACCGGTTGGTGTCTGAGGTAAGTTCGGCAGTTTGACCAGTGGTTCTTAAGTGGGAGCTACTCGCATTGATTCGATCTCTGACAAGTTAATGATATATCCCCACCACTGATCTCACTTACCTGGCCAACCTGGTGAGTTAGGTTTTGATTAGATCACTTGGTGATTAGGGCTCACCCATGTCATTAGGTAAATCAGTGTGACTGATTTAGGTGCTCCTAATGCCAGCTTTAATTAAATCTCTTTTAATCTGACTTGGTGAAGTCAGTGGGAGGATTGAAATTGGCTGGTTAATTTCTTCTCTTCTATCCTTTAATAAAAATCTTCTAAAATTATTAGATCCCTAAAATGATTAAGTTATAGTGATAACTAAGTCATAGCCTCCCATTAAGTGAGTGATAATGAGTCCATTAGTTTAATAATCAGTGGAAGCCCAAAGGCCTGGTGCTTATTGACTAATGGAATTATCATTCATAGTATGATAATTTGGTTGAGTCTTTCTAATGGTGGTCAGGTTGGTCGGTCAAAGTCGGACCTGATCATTTATTGGTCTGATTCACCAAATCAAGTCATGTTAATGGTTGGACCTAACCAGATCTTTTCAGTAGAGGCCAAAGCCTACTGATTAGGTTTTGGGGTAAAATTTATTACTAGAAGTTGTTTAAAGAAATAACTGGTTATGAACCTACCCATAGATGTACATGGGTTGACCAACCAAAGTTGGGCTCGTGTGTGGTCTATGTGGATTCTAGTACCCACTAAAGAATTAAAGTAATTTCTCGAATTGGAGGTTGAGGCTACCAGTTCGTAAAAATACTGGGAGAAACTTTAGACTGAAGTCTAAGTCTTTAGTATTAATAATTTATATACTAATAGAGGTCTGATTTTTCTTTATGCAGCTATGGCCACTACCCTGTCGTTCCGATCATTATTAGATAATTACAAGCTCATGGGACCTAATTTCGATAGCTGGTATCGAAAATTAAAAATCATCCTTAAGCATGAGCGGATCCTTTATGTAGTAACGGATCTGGCACCCGAGGAGCCAGCCCCGAATGCTAGAGGGACGGTCCGAGATACTTACCAGAAGTGGCTCAACGATCGCACTACCATTCGATGCATAATGCTGGCGGTAATGAATGATGAGTTCAACTGCAGGTTCGAGAATGTCCAGCCCTCAGGAGATGCTTCAAATGTTGAACGACTTCTTTGGCACGCCTGACAACGTTAAAAGGCACAAAATTAGTTGTGCCATTTTCAATGCTCGAATGAGAGATGGGGCCTCAGTCATCGATCATGTACTATACATGATCGAAATGATTGAGCGCCTAAGTAAACTGGGCTTTCCCTTGCACGAGCAGCTCGGTAAGGATGCGATCCTTAATTCTTTGCCCAAGTCCTTCCTCCCCTTCCTTACTCATTTTTGAATGACAAAGCCTGCAGTGAACTACCACGGCTTGTTGGGGTTGCTACAGAACTTTGAGAAGGACCACCAGCTCTAAAAGGAGTCGGTGAATGTTGTGGGAGGGTCTTCTTCTGGTCGTCAACCCTTTAAGAAAGGGAAGAAGAACAAGAAGAAGAAGAATAAGAAGGTGTAGTCGCATGCTGGAACGTCTGCATAGGGTCAGACCAAGAAGTGCAAGCCCGACCAGAACCAGGCGGAGTGCTTCTTTTGCAAGAAGCAGGAGCACTAGAAGAGAAACTATCCTCTATACATTGCCTCCCTGGACCCGAACAGGCCGAAGAAGAAGCAAGGTAATTATATGATAACACCTTGCAACTTTTTCATTTGTGATACTACTGCCTGGGTATTGGATACCGGAAGCCCTTATCATATTTGCAATTCAATGCAGGGTCTGCAGGTCAGTAGGAGATTTGATGACGGTGAGAGGTTCCTGAACGTTGGAGATGGAAGCAAAGTTTCAGTTCTAGCTTTAGAAATCATGAACCTTGTAATCAATTCTTGTAATGTAATTCTGAGTGAATGTCATTATTGTCCAAGTTTTTTATTAAATATTATTTCTGTAGGCCTTTTGACCATGTACGGTTATGAATTTTTAATAAAAAAAATATTTGCAATATCATTTTGAATGGTATTACAATATTTGTTGAACAAATAAATAATGAAATTTACATACTATCACAGCCTGTTAATGTGATTCAAACCTTTGGTAAACATCCTAGAATAGATAATGTGTCAGAAGTCTACCTTTGGCATTTAGGCTAGGTCATATCAATAAGAACAGGATAAACAGGTTGGCTCAAGAAGGAATTCTTGAAGTTGGTGATTGTGAATCACTTCCAACCTGTGAGTCCTGTCTTCTTGAAAAAATGACCAAGTCACTTTTTACTGAAAAATGTGAGAGAGCCAGTGAACTCTTGGGTCTGGTACATTCTGATGTATGTGGATCCATGAGCTCAAGTGCAAGAGGTAGATATTTCTACTTCATAACCTTCACAGATGACCTATCGAGGTATAGGTATGTCTACTTAATGAAGCATAAGTCGGAGTCATTTGAAATGTTCAAACTATTCCGAAATGAGGTAGAAAAATAAACTGGGAAGTGTATTAAAACTCTTCGATCTGATCGAGGAGGTGAATACCTTTCTAATGATTTTCTGATATATCTTGGAGAGAATGGGATTCTCTCTCAGTGGACTCCTCCTAGAACACCACAGCATAATGATGTGTCTGAAAGGAAAAATCAGATCTTGTTGGACATGGTTCGATCCATGATGGGGTTTGCTGGTCTGCCGATCTTCCTCTGGAGATATACGCTCGAATCGGCTTGTTACCTTCTAAATAGAGTTTCGAGTAAGTCTGTAACCAAAATACCATATGAGATATGGATAGGACGTAAGCCAGTTCTCTCGCACCTTAGGATTTGGGGGTGTCCGGCTTATGTTAAATGTTTAATTATGAACAAGCTTGGACCTAGGTCTAACAAGTGTAATTTCATAGGGTACCCAAAAGAGATCAAAGGCTATTATTTCTACCTAGCTGATGAGCAAAAGATGTTTGTCAGCCTTAAGGCAATCTTTTTGGAAAAGAAGTTCCTTGGTGAAGGGACTGTTGCCTCTAAGGTCGAATTTGAGAAAGTTCAGCAGGTGAAAAAACCGACACAAGTTGCTAAACCTGAACCGGATTTGGTTAGATCAGATCCAGAGCCCATTGTTCCTGCACCCTTAAGGCGGTCTGGTAGAGTACCATGTCAATCGGACAGATATTATAGTTTCTTGATCCGGGACGACAATCTTGTCGAACTTGATGAAAATGATTCTTGATCTGGGACGACAATCTTGTTTAACTTGATGAAAACGATGAGGATCCGATCACCTAGCAGAGACCTAACTCTGAGAAATGGCTAGAGGCTATGAAATCTGAAATGGAGTCCATGAAGGTCAACGATGTGTGGACATTGATTGATCTATCCGAAGGAGTAAAATCCACAGGGTGTCAGTGGGTCTTCAAGAGAAAGAGGGGCGCAGACGGAAAGGTGGAGACCTATAAAGCCCATCTAGTTGCCAAGGGATATCGTCAACGTTATGGTATAGACTATGATGAGATATTTTCTCCTGTGGCAATGCTCAAATCCATTCGGATTATGCTTGCGATAGCTACCCATCTGGACTATGAAATCTGACAGATGGATGTGAAGATAGCTTTCCTAAATGGAGAGCTGGATGAAGAGGTGTATATGATACAACTTGAAGGGTTCACATCCACAGAAGAGTCTAAGGTGTGCAGGCTACAGAGGTCAATTTATGGACTTAAGCAGGCATCCCGGAGTTGGGACATACGTTTTGATAAGACGATCAAGACATATGGCTTCATTAAGAATGGAGAAGAGTCCTGCATTTATAAGTGGGCTAATGGTCCAGTAGTGGTATTTCTTGTATTGTATGTGGATGACATTCTCTTAATCGGGAATGATGTTCCTGCATTACAGGGAATAAAGATTTAACTATCGTCATAATTCTCCATGAAGGATCTGGGAGAAGCTTCCTACATCCTAAGGATGAGGATCTATAGGAATAGATCTAAAATGTTGCTTGGCTTATCCCAGTCCACGTATATTGATACTATGTTGAAAAGATTCAGCATGGAGAATTCCAAGAAAAGCTATCTACCGATAGGCCATGAAATTTCTCTCTTGAAGAGGGATTGTCCGACAACACCTCAAGAGAGAGAGCGTATGGATAGAATTCCATATACTTTGGCAGTAGGATCTATCATGTACGCTATGACATGTACACGACCAGATGTGGCATACTCACTAGGGGTAGTGAGTAGATACCAATCTGATCTAGGAGAGAATCACTGGAAGGTTGTTAAAATCATTCTGAAGTATTTAAGAAATACTAAGGACCAGTGGCTTGTTTATGGTGAATCGGACTTGAGACTTATAGGGTTTATAGACTCTAGTTTCCAGTCTGATCATGATGACAGCAAGAGTGTGTCGGGATTTATTTTTACCCTTAATGGTGGGGCAGTCTGCTGGAAAAGTTTCAAGCAGCACACTGTGGCTGATTCAGTTTGCGAGGTGGAGTATGTCGCTGCATCAGATGCTACCAAAGAAGCGGTGTGGCTGAAAAAATTTATCACCGAGCTTGGAGTAGCACCCTCCCTTGTTGGTCCAGTTCTGCTCTACTGTGACAGCTCTGGAGCCATTGCTCAGGTGAAGAAATCAAAGGCACACCAGCGGACGAAGCATATTCTGCGTCGCTACCATCTCATTCGAGAAATCATGGATCGAGGTGACGTTGACCTTCAAAAGATCGACGGAAAGGAGAACCTGACCGACCCATTCACTAAAGCCATTACGATGAAGGAGTTCGATGACTTCAAGTCGAAGATGGGTATTAGATACTGCACCAATTGGCTTTAGGCCAAGTGGGAGATTGTTGGGAATAGTATCCCAAAGCCAATTGTCAGCCTGTTGATAGTTATACTTTTTCTTATATTAGTATATAAATTATAAATAAATAAAAGTTATTTTGATATTTTTCATCACAAATTGTTTAATCTTCTAATGAACTCCTGTGTTGTGGTGAAGTTTTTAGGACTATTTAGATTCAACAAAAGAGGATTTATCGTTTAGTCCTTAAATCTGTTCGCGACCAAATGACATGTTGTTACCAAGGACAACAACGTTTATCAAGCATAGGTCGTTGTGTACCATATAGGTTGGTTGTCCTTTTAACCAAGGAGTGTGGAGACACTGGTATGGCATACAGGTGAGATGTAAGGGTACATCTGTACTGAACGTGACCGACTCCAGAGCTATTTCTACTGTCAAGATTTGCTCCAATGGGATATGGGTATAAATATCCCTCCGACCTGAGACTGCCATGGTGACTTGCAAGTAACTCACTGCACTTAGGCACTGGACTATCTGAATTTCTAATTTAGTGACAGAAGGCTGCTGGGTGTAGTCAAGTACTTGACTTGTCAGTGCGTGTGTCAAGATGGGATTGACCACTCCAGTTTAGGAGCTGTGTACAGTCGTATTTTAATTTAGCAAAACCTTGGTCAGGGTAGTTTTAGTGAGGAGTCATAGGGCTGTTTGAGTTGAGCATGATTCGGATGATCTAATCAGGGTTGACAATTTAACCCTGAGTCGTCCTAAACACAGGGGTCAAAAGGGATGAATTATACAGTAACTATATTCACGTAGGTTCTGAATATTGTGATTGTGACTATTCGACCTATCCGAATGTCGGGTACCATTGCTAGATGGTCACTTCGATTAGTACGAAAATTGATTCTTGTACTACCGGCTTAAGTTCGAACCTGCAGGGTCACACACATTAGAGGTTCCTATCTGATCTGATGGCTGATGAAGAGTCCTAATGCTCGTAGACTATGAATCCTACATATCTGGGACTCTGTGATCGAGAATCAGGATTCTCTGATCATGAGTTTCACACATTTTGGATACTGGGGTCAAGAGTCCCACTGGTTTGGGACTCTTCGATCAAGGTTTCATATCGATGGACTTTGATACCTGATTACCCATCAGATTTGGACTCAGTATTTATGAGAGATATAATTAGTGATTTGATCACTAATTAACTCAATTTGATTGAGTAATTATTTTTAGATCAAGTCTAATTGAATTGGATTCAGTTGGATTTGACCCGATTAGGTTAAGTGTTGACCTAATCATCGAAGTGGTTTGGTCCCTGATTTGATCAGGGGTTGGGCTTAGTCAATTCTTGATTTGATTAGGATTTTATTGAGCTTAATTAAGACTAATTAAGTTAGATTTAATTTAGTCTAATTGTGCTTAACCTATTTTGATTAGGTTGGTTCAATTATGATCAAACCACCTTTTGAATTCAACTCCTTGCACCACCTCACTTCTCTGCGCCCATTTGAATTCACGAGAAGCAACTTCTCGTGGATTTTCTCCCACACAAAGGCCTTCCCACGCCCCACATTTTTGTGCCATATGGGTGGATAAAGATGGTTGGTTGGCCATTCAAATTCAAAAGAAAGTTTGAATTTGAATGAGCAACCAATCCATACGCCACCTAGCCTTATCCATGTGCCATTTGTTTTACATGAGAAAGAGTTTCTCGTGTAAATTCTCCACGCACAAGAGAAGCCATGCCTCCTCTCTTCTCATGCATAGAGTGGATAGGAATGAGTTTGTTGGCATTTGAATTCAAATTCGATTTGAATTCAAATGAGCAACCACTTATCTTTATCCTCTCACATGGTAAAAACACTGCAAAGATGCGGTCTTGCATCATTTTAAAAAGGAGATAAGAGAGGGCATGTGCACAGAGCATCAGAGAAAAAAAGGGTGGCATGAGAGAGGTTTCTTGCATGAGAAAAGAAAAGAAAAGAAGAGAAAAGGAGAGAGAAGTGGGCGCAAGCTTTTCTTGTGTACCCTAGGGTTTTGGCTTAGGGTTCGGGAAGTGAGAACGTAAGCTACGAGTGTCGTGAGCCCACCAAACTTTAGGGAGAGCATCATCAACCTCTCTACCATCTTTGCCGATGATCTAGAGCATCCAAAGAGTCAGTAGATATTGATCGAAGGAGTTCGATCAACGTCGACCATCAAAAAAGTGCAGTCACGAACTAGCATTCGTGAGGAGCCGATCAGATCGAAAGCTTCATGTGGATGATCCATAGAGGTCAGACACACTGTGTGACTATGTTGTGATGATCAGATCCTTTCGATGGTGATCAGATTACGACGATCAACTACCCGCATAAAGATAATGTGTTCTGAACACATAACAGTAAATTGTTTACTGTAGAGAATTTAAAATTTAAATTTAAATGCATGCTGTATATATCATATTTAGATCCTTGTGTAGGGTTAATATATGTTAATTAATTAGATTAATTAATAAATTTTACTATAAAATTATAATTTTGAAAAAGTTTTAAAATTACCATTTTACCCCTACACCATTTTTCCCTCATCCCCCACTTTCAAATTCGAGATGTTTTCACTCGGCCAAAGGAAGTAGTAGTCCTCACAATCTATTATCGATGCATGTTCGAACTGGTTAATCCAAGTTCGTTTGGCCTTTAGGTAAACCATCACATCACTTCATGAAATTCAGAGCTGAATTGACAAGTTGTTTCACAAATTGTCCCTTAGTTATTTCAGGAGATTCGGCACTTTGTGGATCCAGTTGGTGCATTTATGAGAGATGGGCAACTTGAGGTAGATCTTTATTTCAGCTTCAAATGTCAAGAATTGATGGTTATGGCTTAACCAATTGGAGATCGCCATGCATCCATTGTTGTTCCCAAGAAGGATTAAATCTTGGAACTGCCTCTGGATCTATCTAGATTCACCATGTGGCGGGTTGTGGCATGTTCCAAGGTGCTCTCTGAGAATTGTTCCATGGACTTAATGAAATAAGGATGCAATAAAGGGCCACGAGATTCGCCGCTTCAGAGTTGGCCGCATGGTGTGATTTGGCGGTTTGATTATCAGATCTGTACCATCGAAGTTTGTATAAATAGACTGTCCACCTGGTAAATTTTTTTGTTATTCAACTGCTTTCCACCTTCTCTATTGCAATGCTTGTCAGAGAGTTCTTTTTTCCTTTATTAGCCATGAAGCTGTGGTCCGTGGGAGGAGGTATGGTCTTACTGTTGCATGAGGTTGCATACCTCAAGGGTCCCCTTCTTATGTCTTTATATAGAGATGGAGATGTAGGCTGTTATGTAAGCAGATAGGCTAGGTTACAATTTGTTAGGCTGTTAGGATCTATAAATCAGAGGTTATTAGTCATAGAGAGTGGCCACATTCTAACAAAGATTCTTGATGATGGTTCACATGGCTGAATAAGCCAATAGCCTAAGGTCGGTACACAGCCAAGGTCTTAGCTTGAATATTTTCTCATCAGCATCGAATGTAGGAGGTCATCCTGTATGGTTGATACGATCCCGAACTTGACGTCAGATAGAAACCAGTGAAATTATTCCCTTCTGGCTCTCCTATGGCACTCTTGGCAAGTCATCGATCGTAGTCATCAGTAGCGTAAGCAGGTGGCTGGGGACAAAGTCCGATGAAGTTGTCTGCTCCATTATCAGAATGTCTGGATAATGCTTATCATTTAGAGTCCTCTTTGATATTGCAGCCAATCCAAAGAGTACGTCCGAGGATGAGTCCCGACGACAGTAGCTAGCCGAGGTAGTATGACCCCGTAACAGTCACTAAACATGTCGCTTTTGAATACTTCCAGTCCCATCAAGAATTCTTTTAGTGATGATTTAAGACCTTCTACAATGAAATGCTACTACGAAGGCTTTTAGTAATGACATGTTCTTGTTGTTAATTAGTAAGGATGATAATTATTAGCAATGGCTCGGGTAATGACCGCATACTTGACTTAGAGTGAGGCAGGATGGGTAGAGCCTTGGGTTGGGATAAAGTGGATAGAACTAAATAAAGCGATTGGACAGATCAAGTCCAATAAAATTGTAAGAATTAAGATTTTTTTTTGCATACAAATCAATTTTTTAATCTCAAAGAGAGATTTTATCAAGAGTTATTTATATGCAGATCGGGTTCGAGATTGCTTTTAGCATTGTCCATACCCACCCTGCATTGATTGACTGGTTGGATAAAATTTACCCCATTCAGGTTAGATCAGGTTGAGTACTTCATGGGATGGAGTAAATTGTCATCCATACTAATTAATGATTTCAGCAGTGATGCTAGAATAGGTACCTAAGGTATATTTATCGAAATAAAAATTAAAAAAATCTAATTTTTTAAATTTGTTGCTACGATGATATTTTCTTTAAGTAAAAATAATTTTCATTGTAAATTAAATTTAATATTCACTTTTAGGACTAAATAATTCTATTTATTTATTACTTATGGATTTTTTTGAGAAGAATTAGTTTCATTGGCAATGTCAAGCCTTATTTTTTTGTGAAAAAATCCTTTTCATTTCAAATCGAGTTTAACTTTTTAACTTTTCTTTATAATTACCCAAATTATTTTTCAAAATTTTTAAATAGGATAATTGTTATATACTTAATTGAATATGATACAATTCATTTCTCAAGCGGATTGCATAAGTCAATTATGGTTAATAATTAAATACATAGAGCAAGATGCATATGTGGGTTAGATTGGATTCAAGTTAAAGCTTAAGATATAACCAATCAAAGTCAATGAACATCCAATTTATGGATCCAAGTCCATCCAATCAATATCAAAGCCAACCTATTCCAAACCACTTAATAATTAGAATCAAGTTGGTTAAGGTTAGGTTATCCTAAACATATACTATATATTATATATTATATGTTATATATTATATGTTAATTAGCAAAGAGTAGTATGCCTTAAAAGAAGCCTGTTAGATCCAGACTTACCTTGCATCACTTTGATTGGAGACGTGTGTTGTTGGGGCAAATCAAATGACCCCCGACTCTGACTCTACAACAACTGACTCCGACTCTACAATGGCCAACTCCGACTCTATGACAGAATGCCGACTAAATATATTTCATCGACTCTGACTCTATATCGACCGACTGAATATATCGCACCTACTCACAATCGGTTGACCGACCTACAGTCGGCAACTATTGATCAATAAGCAAATGACTTGATCAACCTCTGACCTAAGATCATCAGCATATCAAAGTTACTAGCCGATGGTCACTCGGACGTTCTACCGATATATCAATATTACCGACATATAGTCGGCCAATCTGCTCAATATACTGTAATCGTTATGAATGGTTATCGACTACGTGTCACGATAATTAATAAAAATTAATGATCCACTAATTCTACAATTATGGCTCGATAATTTAGCA
This sequence comes from Elaeis guineensis, assembly GCF_000442705.2. Classification (NCBI taxonomy): domain Eukaryota; kingdom Viridiplantae; phylum Streptophyta; class Magnoliopsida; order Arecales; family Arecaceae; genus Elaeis; species Elaeis guineensis. Next base: position 19,289,308 of record NC_025997.2, read on the forward strand.
TCATAAAAAGTGAGACCACGTGCTCAATGGTTACATCAGAATCATCTATAAAAGGAGGGTAAGTGAATAGCACCGGTAAGACACTTTTGAGCCAGAGCTCTGCTACTCTCGATATTCAAATCTATTGTTCACTAATTTTCTCTCTGACTTAAGCATCAGAGGATCCCCATTGGATACAACTCTGATCTGTGAGGATGCTGTTTTGCAGGTGCTCATCACCAGCGACAGATGATAGAGAGTTGGCCGCAACAGATTGACGGTCAGGAAGGGGAGATCTGCAATCGATCATGTCGAAAATCAGAGCCCAACATTTAACTGACTCGACGAGGCACTCTTCCCACAGGGAAGATCCTCCTCCCCCACCTCCGATAGCAGAGCCCAGTTCCTCGCATTCTGTGGTCACCACAGATGTCCAGATCGCAGTACTTGTACAGTAGATGAACATTTTGATGGAGGCGATCAAAAGTCTCCAATAATAGCAAACTCAACAGTAGCAATAGCTACCGACGGAACAATCGATGGCATAATCGGTGCCTTCTAGGCACAGCCACCGTCCTCCACGGCGATCACCTTCTTTCTTTTCGGGGTAGCTATCTCGATGCTCTCATCGAGACGGACGACTATATTTTCGACACTCTCACCGTGCCACCCATCACTCACGGCGTTCCCCCTCTCCTTCCCATTTACATAGTGTTAGGAAGGGAAAATGGCTGCAGACACCATCTATTTCTCCTTTGAGCTTGTTAGGGGATTCCACCCCCAGAGTTTCTCAGCAGCGACGGCTCCACCGAGCCAATCGATCATCTAGAGAGCTATAAAGCTCTCTTGATGATCCAGGGGGCAACCGACGCCCTCTTATGCATTGACTTTTCGGTAACTCTTCGGAAAGCTGCTGGGGCCTGATATTCTAGGCTCCAATCAGAAAGCATTGACTCTTTTGAGCAGCTCAAACATTCTTTCGTGACTTACTTCAGTACTAGCTAAAGGTCATCACGAACATCCGACAGTCTCTTCGATCAAACAAGGAGAGATTGAGACACTAAGAGACTTTGTGGCTTATTTCAACACGGCCATGCTTGAAGTCAGGAATCTCAATGAAGATATGGCTATATCTATCATGAAGAGGAGTCTGAGGAGATCCAGATTCACCTACTCTTTTGGACAAAACTCTCCCCCAGACCTATGCTGAACTTCTCGAATGTGCGTATAAGTACATCCGCATGGACGAGGTTGCTTCTGACCGACACTAGACAGAAGGTAAAGGTCAGAAAAAGAAAAAAAGAAAAGTGGAGCTCCAGTCGAATCAAGTAGGCCACCTCTCAATAAACAAGCTTCACCCAGTTTGAAGCCAAACTACGGCAGGTATGACTCCTATACTCCTCTCTCTGCTTCTCGTGTGCAGATTCTCATGGAGATCGAAGGAGCAGAATACCTATGACACCCCCTACCAGTGAAAGCACCATCGAAGAACCGTGACCAAAGGAAGTATTGTCGGTTCTATCGTGATCATGGTCATGATACCGAATAATGCATCCAACTCAAGAACAAGATAGAGGCTTTGATCCGACAAGGCTACCTTGAAAAATTTCAAAAAGATTAACCGATTTAACCTCCTGCTGATTGACAACCTTAGCCACAATCTGAGGAGATTATCAATAATCTCTCGACTGTAGGAGCCATTAATATGATCTCTGGATGACCAAGCTGAGGGGGCAACTTTCGAAGAAAAATCTGCAAAAAAGTGATAATTTGATGATGTAATAACTTTTTCAAAAGAAGATGTTTGAAGAATTCAAACTTTCCATGATGATGCTGTCGTTGTTTCGATAGCAATTAGCTAATAAAAGCTCGATAGATGTTTTATTCTACTCAACTTTCTTCCGAATGTGACTACTTGGTGAATTCAATATGTTGCATCACCCATATCCGTCAATAAAATACTAAATTTCAGAATCACTAAATTAGGCCAACTATTAAGTGATGGATGGTCAACTCCTATCAATATCAGTATTTCGGTTTTCACTGTAAAAATCAACATAGAGAATATATTTTGACTTTCACTGTAAAAATCAGAAGATCGACTTTATCTCATCACCGATTATATTTTGGCTTTCACTGTAAAAGCCAGAGAATCGATTTTATCTCGGTACAGAATACATTTCGGCTTTCACTGTAAAAGTCAAACTATCGACTGTGTCTTGGTGCAGAACATATCTGAGTTTTTCACTGTAAAAACTGACTTCAACTATACTTTGGCTTTTACTGTAAAAGCCATAATATCGACTATGCCTCGGTACCAAACATATTTCGGCTTTCTACTTTAAAAGCCGATTATGCCGACTTAGTCTTAACTAAGCAAAATGCTATGCCAATACGACCAAGGTTGTATTAGAATCATATCGACTCGACTACGATCGATCGAAGGATATTCAGCTTGCCACTGATTATCAAATAACCTGACGTACTAATCCGACTAAGGTCGGATGGAGGGTATGGCTTATTATCGTTTATCCTAATACTTAAAGTACATCAAACGGATATGCGACTAACGGATGATCCTGCAACTACTATCGAACGTTCGATTCGCTGATTGAGATTCGATAATTAAATGGTTACTCTATAACATTGCAGACATACAAAAGAAAGAGTTTGGACTTAGAAAAAAGTTTTTTTCATTCATTGCAAAATTGGATCGAAGTCCGATTACAAAATAGTTTGATTACAAAAAGAAAGCAAAAAATTACACCGATCATCAGTCATCATCTCCATCTCTTTGTTCTGGTGTAGCATCGGCGATTTGAACAACTTCTGGTGTTGTCGGTACTGTCTATAGTCGGTGCAACTTTTTAAGCAGCTCCACCTTTGAGAGCAAGAGGGATGATGCTGCTCAAGTCAAGATCCGAATACAATTTTTCGATCGCCTCACCTGGCCAACCACATCAACAGCCTGACCCACTCGTACAGGAATAGAGAAGGGCTTCAAATTTTTCATAAACTGCCATTAGCATCCTTGGCTGCATGGCTAAGACAAGGATATAAAGCATATAATGGTAGCTCGTTCACCCGCTGCAAGTAAGACAGGAGTGGAATATATCTAAAATCTAGTAATAGTCTTCGGTCATCCCACCTTCAACGGATGGTACCTCAGAAAGCACTGTCCGAGCCGACAGCACCAAAACTGGCTCAAGAACTAATATCGATGGTAAGTCAGATTCTCCCGACATAAATGAAGCAGCTGTCCGAACCTTCTTCGGTCAGAAAGGTCCAGCTTCGGATGCTCCCCTCTTCTTGACAGTATGCTGATAAATATCGATGCCCGATACTCTTGTCCTCAGCTGCATAGCTGTAATTAATACAAAGGTACTGCCATGTCCTTCAACTGGAGGAAGTCTTCCAGATCATTGACATCCACCGACTGTTCTCGTTGTGGTCGATCCTTGGATCACCCCAGCGTGAAGGGAAGCCTCAAGAAAGACAAAAGATTTAACCTGAAAGCTAGAAACAAAAAGGCAAAGGAAGGTCTTCTGGCGCTGAGACGATCTTCTGGCAGAGTTTCTGCAGCAGAGATGGAAATAAAATGCAAAGTAAAGGCTTGGTCGAAAGTGACCCTATATATATAGAATCCTCAACGGTCAAGATGAAAGCGATCAAATTGAAGTCTTATCAGACGACGATATATGGCAACATCCAGACCGACCGTAGATTGGATGGTTCGATGCACCTACTTCTGATCATGCCACCTCACCATCATCCGTATGAACAGCTCCGGCCCAATGTCGTTTTGACACGTGGATGAAATCTATTTGTCAGAATCGTATCATCCGACGTCGAGTTATCTTCCTGAAACGACGTCCGATACAGATATCCGATACAATTGTCCCATCAATATGATAGTTTAATGATAGTTCTGCAGCCACCGAAATGACAAAACAGCCAACTCTCATACTCCAAAGAGACTTGCAGTCAAGTCGGAGCTCGATTCAACACATGATGACTCCCTTCATCTAACGTAATAGACCACGTGATGATATGCACATCGGATTATCTTGGACTTGGGTGTGAGGGGCAACTATTGGGGCAAATCAACCGACCCCAACTCCGACTCTACAATGACTGACTCCGACTCTATGACGGCCGACTCCGACTCTATGACCGAGTGTCGACTGAATGTATTTCACCGACTCTGACTTTACATCGGCCAACTGAACATATCGCACCTTCTCACAATCGGCTGACAGATCTACAATCGGCAACTATCGATCAATAAGTAAACGACTTGATCAACCTCCAACCTAAGACCATCAGTATATCTGAGTTACTAGCTGATGGTCATTCGAATGTTCTACCAGCATATCAATATTACCGACATATAGTCGGTCAATCTACTCAACATATTGTAACCATTATGAACGGTTATCGACTACATGTCATGATAATTAGTGAGAATTAATGACCCACTAACTCTATAATTATGGTCCGATAATTTAGCGTTATAAAAAACGAGACCATGTGCTCGACGGTTACATCAGAATCATCTATAAAAGGAGGGTAATTGAACAGTGCCGGTAAGACACTTTTGAGCCAAAGCTCTGCTACTCTCGACATTCAAATCTACTATTCATCAATTTTCTCTCTGACTTAAACATCGGAGGGTCTCCATCGGACACAATTCCGATCTGTGAGGATGCTGTTTTGTAGGTGCTTATCACCGGCGACAAACGACAGGGAGTTAGCCGCAACATGTGTTAATCTAGTCCAACTCCAGAATAGGTTAGCCAACTAGCTCATTAATAGGGGACCCTTGAGATCACTTTGCAATTCAAAAAGAGGCAAGCAAATGAAAGATTTCGATGTGCCTAATAAATATAATTGAGGGACTAAAAATATATTCTCAAAAATTGAGAGAAAATGCCAAGAGAAAGTTTCAAGCACTAATACGCTGGAAAAAAGAAAGAACAGATTATAACAGAGAGAGAGGAAGCTCTATAGCTATCAAAACGATCACCGAGTTAACGATTACAAGAGAGGGAATGAATTCCGACCTCTCCAACGGTCTGAGTTTGACCTGGGCTTGGCTAGGTCGTCAATGGGAGGCGCTTCACTTTCGAACCTCAACGGTCGGATAATCCGAATGGTTCACTGAAGGGGTTCCAACGGACCATTGTGGTCCCTTGAACATGAGAAATTATTGCACGTCCAAGTGAATCAGTGCAAATCGCGGAACATATGCACGGTGGATAGCGCGCAACTGGGAATTAGTGAAATACAAGGGATAACGTGGCGTGTTATGCACTGTGGGATTTGTCGCAGTCCAATTTCCCCTGGTGCATGCAATTTGGAGGCCTCGAATATAACGGTCGGCCTACTTAATTTCGGGTTCGGCTTTTGGGTGGGACACCACGTGAAACCACTTCGGCTTCTCGGCGATTTCATTTAAATTCTTGTAGGCGACATGCCACGGTGGATGACTTCTATTAAAGAACTATCAGGCAAACTGGCTCGTGTGGACAGGGCAACAAATTTGCTAGCTAAGAGTGGCAAAATTCAGAGAAAACCGAGTCAGGCCATGTAGGCCTGGGCATGTAACTTCACCTTAATCCAAAGTCGAGTCGGATCTGGACTAATTTGTGATTTCAGATGAAATGTAGTCCTTCCTTCAGGACTGGAAACATGTTAGAATTATATCGATTTCGAATGTGTAAATTTGGACATATATTGTTGCACCAAAATTTGGGTCCCAACCAAGTTGAATAACCATCTATCCCAGGCCCAGAATTTTACCACGTCAGTGGGCAGCAAACTCCTGTACTATCATAGGTCGGATGTTCTCTATAGTCCATGGTCCATTTTTTGGCCGGGAAGGCCAGGATGTTTGGATCCGGTGCCCACTTACCAGTAGTTTGTTTGGCTTTTAAAAGTAATTCTTTGTGCACCACATAAGGTACAGCAAAATTGACGCGGAGCATACCATCTAATCACATTAGATGACATAGTATAATTTATAATAGAATAGATATTTAATACTACTTATTTTTTTTCCATCAAATTTTTTTCTGACAAAAATATCCTTTTCCACTATAGAATAAAAAAAATAGTATTATTACTTCTAGATACTTTGTATGACTTTCTGTGAATATGCATTATATTCTGAATAATATATATGACTTCCTGTGTCTTTATATGATATCCTAAATAATATATATATATGACTTCTTGATACCTTATATGACTTCTTAACCATATATATGATATTCTAAATAATATATATAATTTTCTGTGAATATATATGATATTCTAAATAATATATATATTTTTCTGATATCTTATATGATTTTCTATCAATATATATGACATCTTAAATAATATATATAATTTTCTATAAATATATCTGATATCCTAAATAATATATATGACTTTTTATCTTTATATGATATCATGTTAGTTATTATAACCAACAGAAAGTCATATAAGGCATTGAGAAGTCACAATAACCAACAGAATATCATATAAAGATATAGAAAATTACATATATTATTCAAGATATTATATATATTTATAAAATATAATATATATTATTCAGAATATCATATATATTCATAAAAAATTATATATATTAATATAAAAAGTCATATAAAGCATCACATAGTCACAATAACCAATAAGATATCATATAAAGACACAAAAAATCATATATATTATTCAAAATATCATATATATATATATATATATATATATATATATACACACACACACATACACAAAAACTCATACAAGACATCAAAAAATAATAATATTGTTCTTTCTTTGTTCTATGAAGGGAAAGAATTTTTTCGTTAGTAAAAATTTTATGAAAAAAATTGAGTGGTATTAAATATCTATCATGTTATTAATTATATTACGTGATCTAATATAATTAGATGGTATACTCTATATTAATTTTACTGCACCGCATACGATGCATAAAGAATTACTCTTGCTTTTAGTTGTCATTTTAATGGACAAAGCGAAGATGTTAGTTTCAGATTTTCTTAGTATAATAAGGTATGCCAAATCTCTTTGTGGTGGATGGCGAACATGACAGAAACAACTCGATTTTCTTTGATTGTAATAGAACAATAACTATAGAAGAGAGTTGGACAAATTATATGATAGAGTGGCCCATTGAGGACTGGCCGTACAGCTTTGCAGGTTGAGTTTTCTGCTGACAGAGGCCTTGTAAGCTTTGGGCTCCATCACTGCCCTTCTGGGATGGCCTGTTAACTTAGTAGGTGTTTTTGCTTGTCATTAGGAACATTCGTCTTGCTAATGAATTGGTAATGGCAAGATGCACTTGTGTTTAAAATGTAGGACAAGAACATCTAAAGTTGTACTTAATAGATCCAGTTATATATTTTCACTCATCTCTTGGTATGTCATACCTCACATTGGTTGACATGTCTACGTGTCATAATGTCATACCCTGAATCCAGTATCTAGATTGAATATGTGATGGCTGCACACTCCTTAGAAAAAAAATTTAAAGAATATGCAAAATCTTAAAATCCAATGCAACCTAAATATCTATAAATTATAGTAATCTAATTTCATAATAATTACCAAAATTTGCACAATTACAAATTTAATACCTTCAATTATTTAATCAGATATCAATGGTACTCTATCTATTTATCCATTCATCTGCAAACCCAGGTCATAACCAATCATAAATATCTTATAATTCTGAAAAATAAAAGAAAGAAGAGCTGTAAGCTTTATAGCCCAATAAGACTCCTCCACATTTACACCAATATGAATATAAAATATTTTTTAATAAATATATATAATTGATATGAAAATAATAAGATTCATATATCATCAATATATAGTTGAATAATATCATCACGTGCAATTCTATTAAATACATCACATATCACCAATCCACAATTTTGTTCAATAGGAATTCAATGAAATTACATATCATTAACTAGTTAACATAGTTATGATCCAAACAATATTATTATTCCGATACTATACTAGATCCGCTTATACTCCAGCCTATGATAGGCCAAACATATATACACACATCATATTTTCGCCCATGACTATCAACCACATCTCAATCCATGACTGACATCACAAATACTATATTTCACATATGTCGGCTAGTCCAAATATCCTTAAATGTACAGTCCATTATCTTAATTTGATTTTGGTATTAGACTAGTCACACTATAAGAAAATAAGATTTTAGCGGCCGCAAAATCTGTTACTAAATAGCAAAAATAGGTTCCTAATTTTTTTTTTGTGATCAATTTTGAGACTAATACGTATCAGTTGGCAAAACCCTGGTTGCAAATACTTTACGATCAATTTTTTCAGTCGCAATATTTTACGATCAATTTTGCAATCAAAAATAAAAATAATTAATTAAAATTTTATGATCGATTTACCAACCAAAAATAAAACATTATTTACTATTTTATAACCAATTTATTGACCAAAAAATTGGTCGCTAAGTTTTCTAAAATAATTTTTATTTAAACAATCCATTGTAATTTATTTTTTCAATATCTTAAATTTTTTAAATCAATTGCCAAATCGATCACTAAATTTAATAAAATTATTAAATTAATATTAGTCTAAAAATCAATCTCAAAATCAGCCACTAATTTTCTTAAAATATTTTTATTTTAAAAAAAATCGATGGCAACATCGATTGTAAATTTTTTTATAATATTTTTCTTTTCAATATTGGTTGTAAACTCAATTGCTAAATTTATTAAAAATTATTAAATCAGAATCGATCTCAAAATTGATCACTAATTTTTTTTAAATATTTTAAATTTAAAAAATCAATCACAAAATCAATCGTAAATTTTTTTATCATATTTTTATTTTTAATATCAATTACAAAATCGATCACTAAATTTATTAAAAATTATTAAATAAAATTTAATGTAAAAAATTGATCACAAAATCGATTGAAAATTAGTTTAATTAAAATAATCGATTGCTAAAATTTATATCTGAAGAAAATAAATTAAAAATCATATTATTTTTTTCTATTACAAGAATTGCAGCTTCATTAAAGTATAACAGAACCAAGCAACATCATCATCCATCATACACAACCACGCAACATGTCCTAAACAACAAAGTGAAACAGAAAAAAGATCAAAACATACTCATCCTCTCGTAATAAAAGTAAAACACAAGACCTACAATCATACGATCTGAAAATACCAAAGATAAATAATATAGATTTCAAATAGAAAGCAACAAAAAAAAAGAGGCTATAGTAATCTGTGGAGCCATTCCCTCAAATATCCATTAAGTTTAGATCATCATCTTGAAAAATAGAAAGACAACCATAAGAATATAGCAAGTAAAATCCATCAACCTCCATCAGCTTTAATACATTGTATGGGAATAAGAAAAGGAGGCCATAGCATACCATGGGCCAAATGTATCACTTGTTTAGCATACCTCGTACCAAATGTATCATAATTATAAGTTGTTTTTGTCTTTCTTAGGCAACTCATCCGACAGGCTTTCCAAGGTATTACCTGCAGTAAAAATAAGTGATACCAACATAATATGTGGACCAATGAGATAACAAGAGAGTCATTTTTGCTTTTGATTATAAAGAACTCCTTTACTATCAGCTAAAAGCAAAATCTATCGACATCCATTAGCTTTAACACATCATATAGGAAGAAGAAAAAGAGGCCATAGCAATCGGTAGAGCCATTTCCTTCAATATCCGTTAAGTTTGGATCATCATCAGAAAAAATAAGAAGGGAAGCATTAGAATATAGCAAGCAAAACCCATCAGTATCCATCAACTTTAATATATCATATGAAGATAAGAAAAAGAGGCCATAATAATCTGTGGAGCCATTCCCTTTAATATTCATTAAGTTTGGATCATCATCAGAAAAAATAAGGAGGCAACCATAAGAATATAGCAAGCAAAATTCATCGACATCCATCAGCTTTAAGACATCATATAGAAATAAGAAAAAGAGGCCATAGCAATCCATCCACTACAATTGAAAAGTAGTCCTTGCTTAAGACTTCATTATGTGAAGACCTATGTACAAAGATATCAAGCTAAAGGGACAGTAACATGTATCAATCAAGAAAACCAAGAGAAAACATTCAGCTATAGAACTTTATGACTAATAATTCTTCAATACTTCCAAGTTCTCTCTATTTTCTTAAACATTTACAATCTTGCAATCTAAGAGAGGAGCCCTAGTCCCAGATCCTTGTATGTGTGAGGAGACTTACTCTACCTATATTTTAATTTGAAGAAGAAAGAGCTTCTTAATTGCTTGAACTTCTACATCAGCAGATTCTATCTAGATTGATCAAGGATGCAATGTAGCATGTAATATTAATAAAGAGAAAATTTATCAAAAATATTATAAAGAGATGCAACACTAGATCATCAATTTCATAAATTCGGCACCCATCAGCTTTAATACATCATATGGGAACAAAAAAAAGAGGCCATAGCCATCTGTAAAGTCATTCCCTTCAATATTCATTAAGTTTAGATCATCATCAGAAAAAATAAGTAGGAAACCATAAGTATATAGCAAGAAAAATCCATTAGCATCCCATCAGCTTTAACACATTATATGAAAATAAAAAAAAGAGGCCACAACAATCTATGGAGTCATTCCCTTCAATATCCATTAAGTTTGGATTATTATCAAAAAAAAATAAGTAGGCAACTTTAACAATATAGCAAGTAAAATCCATCGGCACCTATCAGCTTTAATAAATTATATAAGAATAAGAAAAAAATATTATAGCATACCTCGTGCCAAATGTATCACTTGGGGTGCATTTGGTTAGCCATTAAAAAAATATTTTTTTTATTTTTTGATTTTTAAAAAGTAAAAATCAAAAAGCAATATTTGGTAACACCATGAAAAGCAAAAAACAAAAATCAAAAAAATCAAAATAATAGCTTTATATGCAAAGCAAAAAATTTTTATTTTTTAAAATTTACTTTTCTATTTTTTTTACTTCCGCACATCTAAAACACCAAATCAAAAAATAAAGTATCCGAATCATTCTCTCTCGTCGAGCTCTTCACCTCTCCACCCCCTTCTCCATCTTTTTCTGAACTTTTCTCCCTCGTCGAGCTCTTCACCTGCCGTCCCTAAATGTTACTTTTTGCTTTATGGCAACGTAGTTACCAAACATACGTTTTACTTTTTTGCTTTTACTCAATAGCAAAAATAAAAAAACTAAAAATATTTTTTAAAAATCAAAAATTAAAAATCAAAAAATGTAACCAAACGCACCCTTGTTTAACATACCTTGTACCAAATGTATCATAATCATGGGCAGCCTTTGTCTTTGTTAGGCAGCTCACTCGACAGACCTTCCAAAACATTACTTTAGCAAAAACAAACAATACCAACAAAATATATAGAGCTAGTGAGATAATAAGAGTGTCATTTTTTAGACCGATTACGAAGAACTCCTCTGTTGTCAGTTAAGAGCATATCAAAAAGCTAAATGGATAGAAGTATTCTTCCCATAGCCTCCAATACTAGCTGTTCTATGGTATGATCCAACTCATGCTAGAAACTATTAACAAAAAGATTTTTAAAATATGTTAGAAAGATAAAAATCTGAAAACTATTTCAAAAAGCTAAAATATACCTATCTTCTGGTCATCACGATGGTATCAATACCATCAGCTGTGAAGTAAAATAAAATCTACAAATGCCGTATCCTGAAGACTAGTCCCATTTCTATACCCTTGCATCTTGAAAAATGGATGCAGAAATTAATACATAAAATATAAGTAATGAAGTGGTGAAAATCTGTACTTGGTCTAAAATGAGACATGTTGAGAGAAGGATGACGACAATTCTCAGAAGTAAAGAGAAACTGATCATACCAAAGGGAGATATGAATAATAACGTGTTAGATCTGTAGCAGAGCTAGATGCCTGCATGCACAACTGAATCACTAAACAAATGCTGTTCTATACACACAAATTTGGTATCCTCATTGCACTACATTAAAAATCAGATCAATGACACCAAAGAGATGCCATAATCCTATAATATCAGGGTAAAGGCTTTGCATCAGGCAGCCATTTTGTTTGTGATTACATTAACAGTCGAGTCTTAAAATATGGTGTTCCAAATCTTCACCTCTTTCTTTCTTTTCATTTTTAAAAATAATTCGATAAAAAAATCAGATAGGGTTAAGAAAGAAATCACGAGAAGAAAATATCCAAAAAAGAGCCTTCAAAAATCGGAGCAGCTCACAGAGGACTAAGTATATGCCGAACAAAATCTGAAAAATAAGATCAATACAAATACAATATAAGCAAAACTTCGTATAGCTAAAATATTGACTTTTTTAAAGTACATGGCAAGGGTAAAGAGCCTTCTGATGTTCAAAATTCACTATGACAATCACATAACATGTTGAGTAGCTGTTCAAAATTTACATAATAAAAAAATAATTATGACCGATTTGTTGGTTATAAATGTATTTATAAAATAAAAATAAATATATTTAACATTTACGACCGACTTTTTGGTTGCAAATTATTATTTCCATTTTGCAACCGATAAATCGATCGTAAATATATATATAACATAAATAATGAAAAATATTTGTCACTAAATTTTTGGTCGCAATATATTACATCTTTTTTGCAACAACAAAATCAGTCACAAAATTATTTAAAAATAAAAATAAATAATTAGAATCTATTGTGATCAATTTTTTGGTTGTAAAAATATAAAAAAAATATTTTTTTATAAATTTATTTTTATATTCAATAAATCGGTTGTAAAATTAGTCACAGAGTATTCCTGCACCTTACGGCAGATAATTTGGCAACCGATTTTGCAACTGATTTTTTATCGATGGTTGCCATATTAATATTTATCCAAAAATTGATTGCAAGATTTGTTGCAAATTTGGTCAAAAAAAATAGATTGCAAAATCGATCGCAAAAATATTATTTTTTTGTAGTATCCTAACCATACTCCAACCCATGATAGGTCAAAATATCTCAACCCATGGTTCATGGCCACATTTTACATATGGCTGACTATCCACATGCTCTCTTTTTTCGAGCTTTATGTTTATCTTTCCAGCATTGGACTAATTATAACCATGCTTTAGTCTATGATCGACCAAACACAATATTGCATCCCAGCTTGAGGCTGACTTAGCACATACACTACAACAAAAAAGGGTATTTGCGATGCAAACAAAGTGTCGTAAATAATAAATTTTCATCACAAATAATTATTTACGATGAAACTTCTGTCGTAAATAATTCATCGCTAAAAATAGAGTCATAGATAATATTTTGCGATGGAAAAATAATTTAGTCGCTAATAATTACTTTTTTGCAATGAAATTTTTTCATCATAATTTTTTTATTTTTTAAATTATTTGTAATGAAATAATTACATTACAAAAAGATGAATTTGTGACAAAAATATTCCATCATAAATAATTTTTAAAAAAATTTAAATTTAAAAAAAAATTATTTACGATGGAAGATTTTCATCGCAAATAAGTTTATTTATGATGGATATTTCATCGCAAATAATTTCATCACTAATTAAAATATAATATTTTTTAAAAAATAATTTATAAATATATTTTTTAATTTATATTTTTAATATTTTATATTTATAATCTATACATTAAAATAAAAAATTTACATAAAAAATTTATAAATAAATTTGATCATTTTATTATATTAAAATATAATTATAAAAAAAAATTTAATAACTACAAGAGGTCCAAAATAAAAATAAAAAATATAGAAATAAACCATTGGCCATCAAGCATTAGCGTCTGGATAAGAAAAATGGGTGGAGCATGATGGACTAGCCTACTGCAGCCTCATCAGGTCTATCATCTATTCCATCTGCACCATCTACTCCATCATCTACATCTGAAATGACTGGTAGGAGTCAACACATGTAGCCAACTCATCAGCTTGCTGTCGATTCTCAATAGCTCACTATCGATCCTTAGCAGTCTGTCTCGGTATCTCTGTTAGCCGGATATCATGGTAGCATGGACAATAGCCCTAAACAAGCGTGAGGATGGGGGAGCTCTGATCCCATACTGTAGTTCTCTAACATAACAAGGTCTCATACCAAGCACCTGATCATAGATCTCACCATTTGTGAGTACGGTCGAGCCCTTAGAGATAGGCTGGGATCGCATCTCTATCATACGATCCTAAAAATTAAAGTTATAGCTATTCTAAGTTTGTACTGAAAATCAAAATACCAATAAAAAAATAGTTGAAAAAACTTACATAAAGCTCCTGGCTCTCTACCGTCCACTCTCCTGACCGTCGCTAGTGGGTCCGCTGGTAGATCTTGATCCTACCAGGAAGCTCGCCACTCTCTACATCTCTTTACAATTTGAGAATAATTAATAAAAAAATTTTTAAATAGTTAAAGAGTTATAATATACTAAATAGAAATTACTTATCATCTATTTTATATGGTAAGCGAATGACCTCGAACCCCCATAGTGTGAGATGGTCTGTCTCATTCGATTCACGGTATTTCAAGAACATCGATCTTGTACAGTTGACAGTCAAATTAGTAAGTAACTAATTGAATTTAAGAATAAATGATTCAATTATTAAACTCTAAAAAAAAATTGGATGCTTAACCTGATATGCCATGTCCTTATACCTGTGGTATATGACAGTCTAGTCCTCAATATTAATGATGTCATATGGCCGCTGTCGCACTGCCTCCACCCCCTGGTCCTCCACTACAATGTACTAGTGGCGATGAATGCGATGCCAGTAATCCTTGAAATGTAAGCATAGATGGTCATCCATAGCTCCCCGCACGTAATCATGCTCAAAATTAACAATATTAAATACAGCCTGCTAATAACAAATATTATAAGAATACAATGCTAATTAAATAGTTCACTAAATATTATTTTACCTATAAGTGGCTATAGAAGACCTCCCTCTGAGTCGGTGTAATGTGACATCAATCGGAGAGCGTCACAGGAGCATAACTGCGGCATATGATGTCCAGCTCAGTCCGCCATGGCTCGCACCATCTCCTAATGGACGTGGTGAAGTCGGACAAAATCTCGGTATGGAGACGTTGACCCTCGTGCTCGTATCTCCAATGCTCTAGGACGAGGTTCTTTAACGAATCTCACCCTCACCTCACCATCTGCACTGAATGACCTGAAACAAGAATGAATAAATCATTAGTATGATAACTATTTATAAACCTAATAGATACAATTAAAATCAAATTTTGTTATGTAAAAAATATTAAAATACCACTTGGATCCATCTTTGCAGTACTATCTAACGGCTCCGATGGTGCGGTAGTGAAAATGGGGGAAGGCTCATCCTCAGGGGGAGGCTGAAAATTTAGACGTGGTCATCTCTTTTCTGGCATCATACCTACAATGCTTAAACCATACATATAACTAACTTGAGATATAAATGAATATAATAATGAACAATAATAGTGAAAAATACATAAATGCTAATGAATAGAATTGTATTGCATACCATTATTGCAAGAGAAGTTCAATAAAGAATATAGATCTACTCATCAATATCCATATCCTCCTCAATTTGTAGATCCTTTTTCGAATCATAATAATCGACTAATATATCATCTTCTATTTCATCGTTATTTATAAATTGATCGTCGCTCTCTGAATCATCAAAATTAAATACAAAATCAGCTTCAACTTCGTTAGACGATAGATCAGCCCTATTCAAAGGAGTTGTCACAAATTCTTCATCAACAAAGAGCTCGATCAATATTTATTCTTCCTCCTGAATAGCTTTCTCTTCATATAGATTTGAATTTTCATCCATCTCTAATTAGATTGGTATGTCATATATGCTTCTAAATATTATTCTTTATACAACATGCCAATCACTTCGATACTTCGGATCCTTCAAATATATTACTTATTTCGCTTGAGTTGCTAATATATACGGCTCATTTTGGTACCATATTCGTGTAAAATCTACACTGATAAATATAGATCGATATGAATATCAATCTTCTTATTTCTAATATCCCACCATTCATACTGAAACAAGAATATCAAATTATTGTATCCATACTTTAGTTCTATGATATCTATCAATACACCAAGATATTCAATCTCCTCTTCTTCTTCATATCATATCGTAACAATCCCACTATTCTGGATCCATCTTTGCATCTCAAGCTCTCATATATGAAATCTCATTCCTCTAATGATATAGGATGTATAGTGGTTAACCCTTCGATCGGGACCACATGCTAAATTGTACAACTCATCGGTCGCACCTTCTTTTTTATGAAAATGCTTAGATTTCATCTATAACATAACATAAAAAATTATGTTGGTTTAAATAATTAATTTTATAGTTATTAAAATGAAACATAATACTAGTGGAACTTACATGGTCTCCAAATTATTTTATAAATTTTCTTCTATGTTGATCATCAATATCTGTATTATTCTCTCTGGATAGTATCTTTTTGTGCTCACTATAATAAGTCATGATTTTTAATTTTACATCGATATAAAAAAAATACGCTAAGATGGTACGTACTCAATGAAATATTTAATTTTTTCATAATTATTTAGAATACAGAAGTGCATCTTGGATAGCTCATTCACATTCATAAACTCATATCTCCTTCTACCTATGGGTCAAACTGTTTGTTTGAATATGGACAGTGTCGGCTCATCGTCATCCCTTTCATGTTCTGTGTTATGATCTGCATGATTGAATCTTATTTCAATATCATCAAGACACATTAAGCAAAATGTGATACACTCCGTAGCTATGTATGCTTCCACTATAGACCCTTCAGGCCGCCTTATTGCGCACATACCTTTTTAGGATACATAAGAATCTGTAAATAAAAATAAATTTAAATTTAACTAATATATTTACATCTTATAACTGATATGACAAAGAGATTATAATTTTTTTACCTTTCAATAGAATACATCCATCGATAATATACTGGTCTGATCAAAAGAGCTTTCTTTGGAAGATGAACAGTCAGATGCACCATAACATCAAAAAATGATGGTGAAAATTTTTTTTCTAACTTAAAAAGAATGAGCACAATATCCTTCTCAAACTTCTCAAGTAAGTTAATCTTCAATTTTTGATAATACAATTCTCAGAAGAACACTCCCAATTTAATCAATGCAGCTTGAAGATCACCACTTAGATAGGCACGCATGACCACAGGAAGCAAGCACTGCATCATCATATAGAAGTCATGATTTTTTATGTCAGAGATATTGACGTCGTTGTTGCCAACACACTATGATACATTTGAACATAAGCGTCAAAAAATTTTACGATTTTGAACCATCTACAAAAACTCTTCTTCTCCTCGCCAAATAGCGAATAATATGCAAGTGGCATAAAAAATTTATCACCTCAACGAACTAAATGTAACTCCAGTCAGATTTTCATTTCTTGCAAATTAAGACAAGCTTTTGAATTATCTTTTATTTTTTCTACGATGTTCAACACTATACCGATGACATTATCATAAATATTCTTCTCAATATGCATTACATCCAGGTTATGATAAAGTAGTAGCTACTTTCAGTATAGTAGTTCAAAAAATATACTTTGCTTCATCTAATTCAACTCAACTTGAGTACGCTTCCGCTTGCGAGTACCCAATATTTTTTTTCAAATCTTACATTTTCAATGGCTTCAAATTGTTCTAAAACTTTCGCTCTACTTAACTCCTTAGGTAGCAAACGTCGATCAGACTTACCATCAAAGTATTGGTTATATTAGATCCTCCAAGAGTGATTAGCAGGTAGAAACTGTCAATGACCCATGAAGTAGATTTTCTTTCCATACTTTAAATGTAAAGAGGATGTATCCTTATTGCATATTGGACATACTAGATATCCATTGGTACTCCATCCAGATAAGCTTCCATACACATAAAAATCATTTATGGTTCATAAAATCGAAGCATGCAACTTAAATTTTTTTCGACTAACAGAATCATATGTCTGCACTCTATTTTCTCATAACTCCTTCAGATCATCGATTAAGGGTCGTAGATATATATCAATTTTATTACCTGATGCTTTCAGATCCAGAATTAACAATGACATAAAAATAATAGTTCTTTCATGCACTTTCAAGGTGACACATTATATGGTATTAGCATCATAGGCCACATGCTATAGGAAGTACTCAAATTGTCAAAGAGATTAAATCCATCTGTCACTAGACTAAGCTGGGTATTGCGCGGGTTACTCATAAAGTGTGGATATTTTACATCGAAGTCTTTCCACACTACAGAATCGATCGGATGGCTAAGTATGTTCTCCTCCAAAACCCATAACTCATGATGCTATCTCATTTCTTCAGCTGTCTTTATAAACATATACAATTTTTGAAGTCTTGAAATCAATAAAAAATATCTCAAAATCTTATAAGGTATCTTCTTTCTTTTCTTATTATCGATTTTGTACCTAGGCTCACCACATTTTAGATATTTACTTGCTTGTTCGTTCTCTTTATAAAATAATATACAGTCATTTTTATAGGCATGTATAGGAATATAGCTAAATCTCAATTTCTGCATGTATATTTTTGCTTCAGAATATGATTTTGAAAATTTCTCTCTATCGAAAAGAGCTGCTTTAATCAATGTCAAATTTTGATCAAATAATTTCTGACTCCATCGATTCACAATTATAATATGAAGTAATTTGATCAAAAGCTCTAACTTGAAGAACTTTACATAATTTGGGTAGAGTGACTCTCGTGCATCCCTTACAAGCTTTGCAAACTATTCAGAAATCCCTTCTATCTCATTAATATTGTATTCATGATCAGAACTGCCTTCATATGCATTAGTACTCATGGGTATATTTGAGCGAACATCCTGATGTAAATCATTCAATAGAAAATCTATACCACCATATTCGACAGGTTCGGCATCATCACTATTATCTTCAATATCGTCATCGTCATGCACGACTTCATTCGGATCACCCTCCCTATGTCATACCTAGCGAGTATACTTCTTGTCCATACCATAACATAGCAAATACTCCTCAACAAGTGATATGTGATGATATACCATATTGACACATCTCTTGTATAAACACTTTATCCTACTGGCACTGTTAGCCTTATACTGTGTAAACTCAATAAAATTTCAAACACCTTTTCGATATTCAGGCAAAAAAATATTTCTAGCATTCATCCAACTTTTGTTGACATCCATCTAATAATAAAAAAAATTATTAACAATAAAAAAAATACTTCTAGCATTCATTCAAATTGAATCTCGGACTAGATCCCAGACTTGATCCCGATCCGCATCCCAACTCGGATTCACTATCTACAAATTCTGCATATACAAATATAAGGTAATTGCTACCTAATTATTTTATCATTTAAAATGACTTACACAATAAATGCATCCTATCACCAACTAATAGGTAAAGATAGATCCTATTCCTTTCAAAAATATATCATTTTTATTGTTGCCACAGCTTTATTCTTTGTTTCATATCCGAAAAAAATTCGATAACATCTCTCTGCAGTTTTTCAAGTATACGATATAGATGGATCATATTTTAACCATATCTAATATGTATCCAGAGAACAAACAAGATAACTATGATGAAATTTTCTATAATAGAATAAAGAACGTCATGACAACAATAAAAAATTGATGTATTTTTGAACTACCTAAAATAGGATATTCAAGAGCCATTCACAGAGTCCATTTTGGAGACTCTGAGACTAATTCTTGAATGGAAGTCTAAGATTACATCAATGCATGTATTAAATCACTACCATGCATCTCTCTTTGGAAATAGAGAGATATATCTGGATCCGACCTAGATTCCTATCCAGATTCAGAACAATTTTCGATCCGATTCCAGACCTCGATCCGACCCAGATCATGACTTGGATCCCGAATCGGATCCTAGTCGAACCGGATCAGATCTTGGATTGAATTTCAGATTTGGCTAATTCTAGTTAAAATATTAAATCATAATCACAATAAAATACAGAGACTAAATAAGCAAAAGTATTAAATTATTTTTTAAAAATAACATTTTATCATTATTTTAAAAACAAACTATTTTCATTACAAAAATTAATTTATTTTAAAATATTTTAAAATATTTTATTTTATTTATCATTATTAATTTTTAATGCTTATTATTATTATTATTATTAAATTATTATTTTTTAAAAAATAATTTTTTTAGTTTTTTCCCTTTCTTCTCCCGCATGCCACAACCCCTTGCCCCCACCACCACTGCCGCTCCTCAGCTCTTTAGCACCGGCCCCCATCCCTCGTGGCATCCCTCTGCCCCCACCCACCATGGCCTCCCCATCCTCCACCCCACCCCGCATCAACCGCACCCCCCTGGCTCGCTCATCTCGCGGCCCCTATAGGCCCCCATCCTTCGCCACACCCTGCACCACCCCCACCCTCTGGCCTGCTCCGCTTGCAGCCCCCACAGCCCCCGTCCTCTGCCCCACCCCCTGGCCCACTCCACTTATGGCCCCCACAACCCCATCCACTGCCCCACCCTGCATCATCCCCACCTCCTGGCCTGCTCCGCTCGCATCCTCCGCCCCCCGCAGCCCCCACCTCCTGTCCTCCGCCCCATGCTGTGTCACCTCCTTCCCTTGGCCCACTTTGCTCATGTTCCCCACCGCTCGAGGCCCCCACCCCCCCATCTTAATCCTCTGCCCCACCCTGCATCACCCCCACGCCCCTGGTCCCCTCCGTTAGTGCCCCCCATGGCCCTCAGCCACCCCCCTGGCCCACTCCACTAGTGCCCCCCACGCCCCCACCCACCCCCTCCCCCCATCCTCCGCCCCACCCCCGCATCGCCCCACCCCCGCATCACCACCACTCCTGTGGCCCGCTCCACTCATGCCCCCCACCCTTCGCTCCTCCCTTCCCTGTGGAGCCAAAAAAAAAAGGATTTACCTCGCAGGAGCGGCGATGGCAGTGACGATGAAGAGGAAGACTGACAATGACAATAGTGACGATGGGGGCTCGCTCGCCGGTCGGTGGAAGCCTGAAAGGGTGGGGGAGAGGGTTTCGTGTGGGAGAGGAAAAGGGTTTCGTCAGAAGTGATTGGCAGATGGAAGTGACGGGGATGGTTTTAATAGAACATTTAGCGATGCAATATTTCCGTCGCTTAAATAATTATTAGCGATGGAAATTCTATTGCTTCAAGAATTGATTTTGATAATCACAAACTATTTGAGGGGACTACTAATGAGTTTCTTATCTTTGAAGAATATTTTAGTGATGTTTCAGGTAGTCCAAAATATTGGATTTGAGAAGCTCCATCAAGTGTACCAAAGTTGAAGTTTCTGCAAGTTGGAGAAGTTTTTGAAGCCTTTTGAAAGTATCGAATTGATTTAAATTTATTTAAGAGTATTTGAAAGTATTTTGATAAGTTTTAGACCTTAAATATATAAAAAATTGAGTTAGAACAAAATGGGACGATCCATCTGGGTTATCTCCTTTCATTGGGTAGCTGGTATGCACTGTTTTGGCTTATGACACGTAGTGGAATGACCCATATGAGACAACCCCTGAGATCCTGAGATCAAAATAGAAAGTCTGATTTTTAGACTGGCCAAATAAGGTGGCTTATGGGATTTTCCAGTCACAGTGGGACGACCCATATAGGACAACCCATTCTGGGTGAATCTCATAACGGCTAGTTTTTAGCTCATTTTTGATGTATTTAATATGTATTAAACACTCTCCAACGGCTCTAAACAGACACTAAGATATTGTCAAATATAAATGGTGATTATAAATATTCTCTTGAAGTGAAAAATTATAAGTTTCAATGATTCAAAGCTCACATCCGTGAAAGTTCAAAAATTTTCAAAAAGAGAGGAAAGAAGCATTCAATCAGCTCACTAACCACTCTCCAGCTGCAATCAAGTGTGCAAATCTATTGAGGGTGTTCAGCAAAAGTTTTTTTCCCCTTAAGTATTATATTTCTATTGTATTTATTGTGCTCATTTAAGGGGTTGTTGTGCTGAAATTTTTGTACACTGTTGTTTCTCCTATTGTATTTTGGGTTTTAAGTTTTGAAGGGTTCCAAAACTCGGATAGGTTGATCCGAACCTGAAATCAAAATATTGTGGATTAGCTAGTATCCGAGAAATAAGTATTCTTACTAGGATAGCAAGGGTCGGGGTTGTCCGACGTGTTGTATTCTTGAAATCTTTTAGTGGATTGAATTTTTAAGTAGGGACTAGGAGAGTGGATGTAGGTACAAGGTTGGTACCGAACCACTATAAATCTCTTGTGTTTGTTGTGCTTGCATCTCTTTTCTTATTTTTTATATTTTATACTTGATTACCTATCATTTGTATTTGATTTTATTTTCATATCTAATCAATTCACTCCACTCAACACTTTAGCACATTACTTGATTGCACTAATCTCAAAAATTTTAAAAAGACCCAATTCACCCCCCCCCTCTTGGGTCATATTTGGACAACAAGTGGTATCAGAGCCCGATGCTTGAACCCTTGCTTGATTTAACCGTCAAGAGTCAAAGGTCAATGGCAGCCCAATTTGGCACATCCCTAGCCGAAGGGTAATCCACAAACCGACCTTCACTTTTCAATGGGTCAAACTACATCTATTGGAAAGTTCGGATAAGAATTTTTATTCAAGTACTTGACTATGATATGTGAAGTATCATAGTAAATGGACCCCACACATCCACTAAATTGATTGATGGTGTGTCTCTTCCTAAGTCGAAAGGTGAATGTGATGAATTTGATAAAAAAATAGCTCAGTTTAATGCTAAAGTCATGAATATCTTATATTGTACTTTAGATGTAAACGAATTCAACCATATTTCTACTTGCAATTCAGCTAAAAAAATTTGAGATAGGTTAGAAATTATCCATGAAGGTACAAACCAAGTTAAAGAATCTAAAATCAATATGCTTGTGCATAACCATGAACTATTCAAAATGGAACCTGAAGAGTCCCATTTCACTGACATCATAAATGGTTTGAAAAGTCTAGGTAAATATTATTCTAACAATGATCTTGTGAAAAAAGTGCTCAGATCTTTACCAAGATCGTGAGAGGCAAAGATCACTACAATCTAAGAAGCCAAGAATTTAAACACTCTACCTTTGGAGGAGCTATTTGGATCCCTCATGACCCACAAGCTGACAATAAAGCGATATTCTGAGGAAGAGATCAGAAGAAAGAAGACTATTACTCTCAAGTCAACAGCTCAAGAAAAAGAAGATACAGAAAAATCAAACAACAGCAAAGAAGATGAGGACTTAGCTCTAATCACCAAAAAATTCAAACGTTTCATGAGGAGAAAGAGACAAGGGATCAAAAGAAGACCACCAGCTAAGGGGAAGCCAAGTAAAGAAAAAGAAAAAAAGTAACCCATCATGTGTTATAAATGTAAGAAGTCGGGCCACTTCAGATTGGACTGCCCCTAGCTCAAGAAAGATCAAAAGAAGTTCAAAAAAAAAGGCTATGATGGCTACGTGGAGTAACAGTGATGACTCCACCATAGATGAAGAATCTCATAAAAAAGTCAACTGGTGCCTCATGGCACATAAAAATGAAGTAATCTCTGAAACTCAAAATGAGTTTTCTTATGATAAATTGCAAAAGCTTTTCATGAACTCTTGGATGATCTAAGAAAATTAAGAATAAAAAATAAAGATTTAAAATTAAGAAACCAAGTATTAGCTAAAGAAAAAAAAGAAGTTGACAGCAAGAATAAAGAATTAAAAATAAAGATTAATCTCTATTGAAAGAAAAAGATGAAATTTCTAGCCTAAATGAAATCTTTGCAAAAGAAAATCAAGATCTAAAGGAAAAGGTAACTAAGTTGAAACCTATAGTTGATAGATTCACATTAAGTTCAAACAAACTTCAAATGATTATTGATAGTCAAAAAGCTGTATATGATAAAATCGAACTTGGCTATAACACTCTTAGAAAATAAAAGTTTTTTAAAAATATTTTTATTGATGCATCCACGAGCAAATTGCCAAACATTACTTGTTTTAAATATGGCAAAATAGGACATTAAGCTTATACATGCTTATCAAATAAATTTGTTGATAAAAATATTAAGAAAATATGGGTTTCAAAAGAAATCATTGTGACTAATCTTAAAGGATCCAAGTTAGCTTGGGTACTTAAGGTTAAAACTTGACTTTATGTATGCATGTGTGTCTTGCATCCCAAGTAATAAAATAGAAGTAGTATCCAGATAGTGGATGCTCAAGATACATGATCAATAATGAATCTCAATTCATCATATTGGAAGCTAAAAATGAAGGGATAGTCATCTTTAGAGATAATGGTAAAGAGAAGATCATCAGCATTGGTAACATTGGTATCACTCCCTCCTTTTGTATTGAAAATATGTTACTTGTAGATGGTCTCAAGCATAATGTTTTAAGTATTAGTCAATTATGTGATAAAAGTTATAAAGTAGTTTTTGAATCATCTATGTGCATTATAACTAGTTCTTCTGATGATAGCACTAGATTCATTGGGCATAGGCATGGCAATGTGTACATGGTTGACTTGGATAATCTTTCCATACAAAACATACAATGTCTTGTGGCCATAAATGCTAAAATCCATGAGTAGTTAGTTTTGGCACCGTAGGCTTACACATATTAGTATGCACATACTTTTTAAAATCATTAAAAAAGATTTGATTTTTTATTTATCAAAAATAAGCTTTGACAAAGATAAAATTTGTGATGCACGTCAGTTAGGTAAACAAACAAGAGTTTTTTTTAAATCTAAGAATATTATTTCAACTTCTAAACCTTTAGAACTTTTACATATGGATTTATTTGGTCCTATAAGGACAACTAGTTTAGGAGGTAAAAGGTATAGATTTATAATTATTGATGATTTTTCACGTTTCACTTGGATTTTATTTTTGGCATCTAAAGATGAAGCATTTTCAGTATTTTTTAAGTTTTATCGAAAGGTTTTAAATAAAAAAAGTTTATCAATTATTTCAATTCGTAGTGACCATGACACTAAATTTGAAAATAAAGATTTTAAAAAATTTTATGATGAAAAAGATATAGATCATAATTTTTCAACATCTAGAACACCACAACAAAATAGAGTTGTAGAGAGTAAAAATAGAACCTTAGAAGAAATGGCCCGTACCATGCTTTATGAAAGCAAGCTTCCAAAGTATTTTTAGACAGAAGCAATCAACATAGCATGTTACATCTTAAATCATACTTTAATAAGACCAATTTTAAAGAAAATACCTTATGAATTATGGAAAGGTAGAAAACCTAACATAGGTTATTTTCATATTTTTGGTTGTCGGTACTTTATTTTAAATAATAGCAAAGATAGCTTAGGCAAGTTTGATGCTAAATCTGATGAGGCTATCTTTCTTGGCTATTCTATTTCTAATAAAACTTTTAGAGCGTTTAATAAAAGAATACTAGTAGTGAAAAAATCAATTTATATAGTTTTTGATGAAGCTAATGATCTTCCATCAAGGAAGAGAGAAGGTGTTGATGATGCAGGTATCATAGAAGATAGAATGAAAAAGCTCACCATCAATGACTCAAATGAGTGAAACAAGGAATAGTTAAAAAAAAATCATGAGGATGAAAGCATCAATGATCAAAACATTCAAGAACAACCTCAAGATATAAGTAATCTTTCAAAAAAATTGAGGTATGTCCACAATCACCCCAAAGAATTAATCCTTGATGATCCAGCACAAGGGGTAAGAACTAGATCCTCTCTTAAAAATGTATATAATTATATAGCTTTTGTTTCACACCTAGAACCTAAAATAATAGATGAAGCTGAAAAAGATCATAACTGAATAATTGCCATGCAAGAAGAGCTAAATTAATTTGAAAGAAATAATGTATGAATATTTGTTGCTAGACCTAAAAATCATCCCATAATAGAAACTAAATGGGTATATAGGAATAAATTAGATGAAGATGGAAATATATCAGAAATAAAGCAAGATTGATTGCTAAAGGATATAATCAACAAGAAGAAATTGATTTTGATGAAATATTTGCTCATGTTGCTAGACTAGAAGCTATAAGAATACTGCTTGCTTTTGCTTGTTTTATGAATTTTAAATTATTTTAAATAGATATTAAAAATATTTTGTTAAATGATTATATTGCTGAAGAAGTATATGTAGAGCAACCTCTAGGTTTTAAAAAATATAAATTTTCAAACCATATATTCAAGTTAAACAAAGCATTATATGATTTAAAACAAGCTCCTAGAGCTTGGTATGAAAGATTAAGTAAGTTTTTACTAGAAAATAATTTTTCAAAAGGAAAAATTGATACAACTCTATTTATAAAAAGAAAAGATGAAGAAATTCTAGTCATACGATATATATTAACGATATCATATGTGGGTCTACTAATGAAGATTTATGTCAAAAATTTGCTAAGCTCATGCAGGGAGAGTTTGAGATGAGCATGATGGGAGCACTCACTTTCTTCCTCGGACTCTAGATCAAACAAATGGAAGAAGGAATCTCCATCATCCAAAGTACATAAGAGAACTATTAAAGAAAATTAGAATGGAGAGCTTAAAAATTATAAGTACACCTATGACCTCTTTCTGCAAATCAGATAAAGATAAACATGGTAAGAATATTGATTCAAAGCTCTATAAAAGTA
The DNA here is from genome assembly GCF_000442705.2 of Elaeis guineensis. Classification (NCBI taxonomy): domain Eukaryota; kingdom Viridiplantae; phylum Streptophyta; class Magnoliopsida; order Arecales; family Arecaceae; genus Elaeis; species Elaeis guineensis. The sequence continues at coordinate 19,316,057 of NC_025997.2, forward strand.
TGATAGGCTCTTATTATATCTTACTGCTAGTAGATCTGATATAATGTTGAGTGTATGTTTGTGTGCTAGATATCTGTCAAATCCTAAGGAATCTCACTTAAATGCTATTAAGAAAATTTTTAAATACTTAAAAGGAATATAAAATCTAAGATTTTGATTCTCAAAGCAATCTTCTATGAACTTAATAGATTACTCAGATGAAGACTTTGCTGGATGTAGACTAGATAGAAAAAGTACTAGTATAACTTGTCAATTTCTAGGAGTGACTTAATCTCTTAGTTTAGCAAGAAGTAAAATTCGATAATATTGTCTACGGTTGAGGCCGAGTACATTGCAGCCAAAAGTTGCTGCGCTCAAATCCTGTAGATTAAGTAACAACTCATGAATTTTGGTATTGAACTTAAAAACATCCCCATAAGATGTGATAACACTAGTGCTATTAATTTGATCAAAAATTCAATCCAACACTCTAGGTCAAAACACATTGAAATTAGACATCATTTCATAAGAGAACATATTCAAAATAATGATATAACACTTGAATTCATAAACACTGAAAAGCAATTAGCCAATATTTTCACCAAAGCTCTAAATAAAAATAAATTTTGTGAAATTGGAAGGAAATTAGGCATCTTAGATCCTTCTGCTTGAACTTTAATCATATTTTCACTCTCAAAATCTATCTAAAATCTTTTGACTTCATTATCTTAATTTTGGAAGGTTTCTATCTTTTTTTGAGATTTTCTCAAGAAAATTAAAAAATCATTAGCGGTATTCAGATACAATCTCAAATTTTTTTTGTTGAAATATTCCATCAAAAATTTTGCCAAAAACTTACCTAAACCTCTCATGATCATCTCAAGTCGATATGACCAATTTCAAATTATTTCTCTTGATTTTTTTTTTTAAATCTTTTTCTCATCACCTGAATCTTTTCTGGATGGGACGACCTATGTGGGACATTCCAATTGATCAGATAAATAGATTTCATGTGAATCGATCCATTTAAACTTCTCTCTTAAAAGCTAAGTGGGGTGACTCAACTACTATGCTTTTTCCTCTTCTTCTCATCCCAAACCAAAAACTCTTCCTCTAAGTCTCCATCGGCCACAAATCCATCCCATTAACTGCCCAAAATCTTAGATCTCCATCTCAAACCCTAGAGCAAACTCTCTCTCTCGGCATACCCTCTTGCTCTCCATCAAAATCTCAAGCCCTAACTTACAAAATCCGTGACAATCAACCCAAAACCCTCTTCTCCTCATCATTTCCATCCATCCCTCATCCCTCTCTGTCTTTTTGATCGATTTTTCTGCTCTTCTTGAGACAATGGCCCCCAAAATGAGGTTATTGCAGAGAAGGAAGTCAGTGAGGTCCTTAGAGACTGAGGAATGAAAAAAAAAGACAGCTCAAGCACCAGTTCAAGCCTCTCCTCCGATCACCCCAAGTAAGATCCCTTTGTCTGCAAGAAAAGTAGTCCTAGGAAGGAATATTGATTTTCATTTCATAAGAAATGATGAATTTTCTATTGGTGAGAAACTGATTAGACAAGGATGGAGATTTTTTTGTAATTTATCCGAGCCCATTTACATTGATCTTGTCAAGAAATTTTACTCAAATCTAGTCTTCACTGATGGAGTGTTAAGATCTATTGTGAAGGGTGTCCAAATTATTCTGAATACTCCTAGGCTAGGTAGACTCCTTCAGATGCCCTATGAGAATAGTTGCCTAGATGAGCTTTCCAGTAAAGAAATCGGGCTTAGAACTATCTTTGGAAGAGAGGATGTAGAAGAGTTTTCGAAAATTGAAGCCAAGGATCTGAGCATGGAGATGAGATTGCTCCACCATATGGTGTCTAGGATTTTCTTCCTCAGAGGGAGAAGATATGATTTGATGACTGATAGAGATATCTGCTTGATGCACCATGTTGTCTCTGAGACTCCCATGAATCTACCTTTTTTGATGATCGATGCCATGAGGGAGGCCTTGAATAGATCCAAGGCTCTCTTGCCATATGGTATGGCTCTTACTATGATTTTTAGGGAGTCTAGAGTGAGTTTTTAGGGAGAGATTGTTTGTAGATTGTCAAACACTGACACCTACAAAAACCACTCCCTTCGATGCATGGGGTTTGTTAGAGTTGATGGCCGTTAGCCCAAGAGCTGTGCAGCTACAGTCGAGGAGGATGATGATGAGGAGGAGGAGCGTGCTGAAGGGGAGGGTCCCTCACCTGTGTCCACGCAAAGCCTTGATGATCACCTTGTATTGGAGCTTGAGGCAGGACCCTCGATCAATGTACCCGCATCTTCGAGTCATATCGTGCCATCTTTTAGTTTTGGGGGGGATCAGATGGGACTGTTGACTGAGAGAGTGACAGACATTCTGTCTGTTCAGTAGTAGCAGTTTTAGGATTAGATTCTTTAGCAATTTCATCAGTTTCAGTAGCAGATCCTCCAGCTAGTGCAACAGCAGCAGCAGCAGCAGTATCGTCAGCCTTCACCAAGTTCTTTTTCTGACTCTTTCTCAGACTTTTTTGTTGTGCCATACATATCCTCATTGATGCAGCTTTTATCTGATCTGAGTTCTAGACTAGAGAGTGTGGAGAGTTTCCTACTCAGGTTCAGTGACAGGATCTTTGACATTGAGAGGGAGATCAGACTGATTTTAGATTTTCTATTGGTAGCTGCGAGCACATCGACCATCTCTTTACCTCGGTTGGCTAATTTGGCTCGAGAGATAGAGAGACTCCACAGCCAGTTTTGTTCTTCACTTGAGCTGATCCGAGTAGATATCAAAGACTCTAGGGACTTCATCTCTTCTGATCTTGATGGGCTCTGAGTTTCTATGAGGAGGGTCTTGTCCCAGCTAGATGCCATTAGGACTCAGCTACAGTCTAGGCCCTCCGCATCCAGTGAGCCAGCTTTTGTCCAGCCCATTGCATTCCGTCCCCCGACATCTTCCACTTGGACCAGACCCTTCGGTCGAGGACGAAGATGATTATGTTTCACTTATCTTGATCTTCAGCTCGATGCCTATTCTCGTTGATCTGATCCTTTTTGTACTAGACTTTTAGGTTGCTTAGTTGTTGTATTTTGTTGTTTTGTAAAATGTATGAGAACACTATCATGATATGTACTATGAATGAATATACTTGACCCTTGTAACCTCTCTTTTTGTTGTAATTAATGTATGAGGTTATCCATTATCTTGACATCACTTGGTATCACTTTCTGTTTATATGTGAATGAATGAATGACTAATTTATTTGAATGAATGCACTATTACTCTGATACCTGATGTACAATATTAAAAATCTTACTCTCTTTAGTCCATTTGTGATGATGTCAAAAAGGAGGAGAAAGTAGTGTAGTCCTATTTATCCTGTCTATATGAATTTTTTAACTTTTTGCAAATTTTATTCTGATACGATACAGTATTTTGCTCTGATACATCCATCTTTTACTTTGATACATCTATCTCTACTTCTATTTAGATATTTTTTGAAAAATGCTCTGATACATTCATTTTTTTTGAGTGCTCTGATATTTTCATTTTTATCTTGATACCAAAATATCCTGATACATCTATTTTTTTATTTTACAAAATGCTCTAATACTTTCGCTTTTGATTCTTGCTCTGATGTTTTCATCTTTGCCTTGATATCAAAATAAAAAAAGAGAAAGAAAGATTTTTTTTATACATATTGCTCTAATACTAAAAATAAGGAAGAAAAGAAGAAATTTCTTTTATGAACCATCTTTGCTCCAATAAGAAAAACTTTACAACTTGACTACTTTTTATATAAAAAAGGGAGAGATCTTTTTTAAAATGGTCAAAATGGTTATTTTTATCTGTTTCATACTAGAAAAGGAAGAATTTTACTGATTAGAAATAATTTTTGAAAAACTCTGATACCTTCACAAATAATTTTTAGCAAAATTGATTTAAAATATTACAACTTACTGAAAATATATATCTCATGATATTCTATGCTTAATCTTTGGCATGTTCCTACAAGTGCTTCACAAACTCAATCCCTTAAGCTTTATGAATTTTTTTATGAACACTCAAATATTTTGTCATCATCAAAAAGGGAGAAATTATTGCTCCAAGAATTGATTTTGATGATCACAAACTATTTAAAGAGACTACTAATGAGTTTTTTTATTTTTGGAGAATATTTTAGTAATGTTTAAGGTAGTCCAAAATATTAGATTTGAGAAGCTCCATTAAGTGTGCCAAAGTTGAAGTTTCTGCAAGTTGGAGAAGTTTTTGAAGCCTTTTGAAAGTGTCGGATTGATTTAAATTCATTTGAGAGTATTTGGAAGTGTACTGATAAGTTTCAGCCTTAAATATATAAAAAATTAGGTTGGAACAAAATAGAGCAATCCATCTGGGTCATCCCCTTTCAATGGGTAGCCGGCACGTATTGTTTTGGCTTATGGCACGTAGTGGGATGACCCACATGGGATGACCCTTGAGACCTTGAGATCAAAATAGAAAATCTGATTTTTAGACTGACCAAATGAGATGGCTCATGGGATTTTTCCATCATAGTGGGATGACCCATTCTGGGCAAACCTCGTAATGGCTAGTTTTCAGTCCATTTTTAGTGCATTTAATGCGCATTAAATACTCTCCAACAGCTCTAAACCGATACTAAGACATTCTCGAGTGCAAATAGTGATTATAAATGTTCTCTTAAAGTGAAAAATCACAAGTTTTCTAGGATTCAAAGCTCACATCCATGAAAGTTCAAAAATCTCCAAAAAGAGAAGAAAGAAGTATTCAATCAGCTCACCAACCACCCTCCAGCTGCAATCAAGTATGTAAATCCATTGAGGATGTTCAGCAAAAGCTTCTTCCCCTTAAGTATCATATTTTTATTGTATTTATTGTGCTCATTTAAGGGGTTGTTGTGCTGAAATTTCTATACACTGTTTTTCCTCCTATTGTATTTTGGGTTTTGAGTTTTGGGGGGCTCCAAAACTCGGATAGGTTGATCCGAACCTAAAATCGGAGTGTTGTGGGTTAGCTTGTATCCAAAAAATAAGTGTTCTTATTGGAATAGCAAAGATTGGGGTTGTCCGATATATTGTATTCTTGAAATCTTTTAGTGGATTGAATTCTCAAGTAGAGACTTGGAGAGTGGATGTAGGTGCAAGGTTGGCACCGAACCACTATAAATCTCTTGTGTTTATTATGCTTGCATCTCTTTTCTTATTCTTTATATTTTATACTTGATTACCTATTATTTATATTTGATTTCATTTTCATATCTAATCAATTCACTTCACTCAACACTTTAGCACATTACTTGATTGCACTAATCTCAAAAATTTTAAAAAGACCCAATTCACCCCCCCTCTTGAGCTGCATATCTGGCCAACAAATTTTTTTTCCATCGCTATTAATTTCTGTCAAATTTTTTTTCCTAAAAATTTTTCTCTCTAAAAAAAATTAACCCAAAAAATTCTCAAAAAAATAATTTATGATAAAAATTAGAATTTTCGTCGTTAATAATAGTTATTCTCAATGCAAACAAAATTAATGTTGTGAATAATCTGTCATTTATTTTTTAAAAAATTTTAATTTTTTATCGATTATTTATGGTGAAAACTTTACATAGTAAATAATTTAATATTCATGATGTAAAATATATTTACATCATAAATAATACTTATTTGCGATGTAATTTTTGCGTCGATAATAATTGACTCATTTATTTTTTAATTTTTTTTTGATTTTTCATCTATTATTTTGTGATAAAAATTTTAAATCATAAATAATTTAATATTTATGATATAAAATTTATTTTCATCACAAATATGAATTATTTATGATGGTAATTTTCATATCAAATACTTCCATTACAAAAATCTTATTTTTTTATAGCATAATTTTTATCTATTTTTCTTCAAATATGATATAATTTTAAAATTTAAAGTCCATCTTTACTATTTATTATCTAAATAATTATCATTAGAATATCTTCACAAAAGATCACCTCGATCTGGTAGCCTTAGCTATGTCGATCAATAAAATTTGATTTCAACGGTTACGAATGATCGTATAATGATCTCATAGATAGAGACCACCGATGGATCCAAAAATTTACAACGATAATTTTAGTGATATTTGTAGCATACTATCAAAATTTTACTTCAATCAAACATCATTATCATGATCAATTTAGCACAGAATAATTTGAGCCGTTAAATAAAAATAAGTGATCAAAAAGTCAAATGACATCTGATTATAAGATAATTTTTTTAGATAAATGATATTTGCTAATACTTTGATTAATCATTTGTACAGTGATGATCATAAAATTCAAACCATATGTATATGAACCATCCAAACTATGTCTCTTGATACTCATTTTTAAAGTCCTTAAGTAATTATACTTATGCTTTTATAAGATCTACTTAATGTGGATGGTTCATATGTGCACGGTTTGAATTTTATGATCACCACCATATAGATGATCAAAGTAGTAGTAAAGATCATTTATTTAAAAAATTATCTTGTAATTGGATACTGTTTGGGCTTTGATCACTCATTTTTCATTTAACGGTCCAAATCATTTCGTATTAAATTGACCATGATAATAATATTCGATTGAAGTAAAATTTTGATAGTATATTATAAATATTATTAATATCATCGTTATAAATTTTTGAATCTATCGATGATCTCTATCTATCAGATCATCATGCAGTCGTTTGTGACTGTTGAAATCAAATTTTATTGATCGACATAGCTAGGGCTATCAGATCGAGATATTCTTTTATGATGATACTTTAACGATAATTATTTAGATAATGAACAGTGAAGATAGACTTTAAATTTTAAAATTATATTATATTCAAAAAAAAAAAAAAATTATATTCAGTTGTAAAATATATTTGAGATCGATTTTTTGGTTATAAAATATTAAAAAAAATTATTATCAAAAAATAGATCATAAAATATTTGAATTATTTTTAAAATTTATAAAATATTTTTATCATAAATAATCTGCTATTTATTTTTTAAAATTTTTTGATTTTTTATTGATTATTTGCGACAAAAATTTGACATCACAAATAGAAAATTATTTATGATACAAATTCAATTTATGTCATAAATTATTGATTATTTATGATGTAAAATTTTTATTATAAATAATTTATCATTTATTTTTTAAAAAATTTTATTTTTTCATTGATTATTTATGATAAAAATTTTGCACCATAAATAGTAATTATTTATGATGCAAATTTAATTTTCATTATAAATAATCAATTATTTATGATGTAAAAGTTCCACTGCAAATAATCTACCATTCATTTTTTTTTAACTTTTGATTTTTTATTGATTATTTATGATAAAAATTTTATATTGTAAATAGTAATTGTTTCCGACACAAATTCAATTTTCATCGTAAATAATCAATTATTAATGATGCAAAAATTTTATCACAAATAATATGCCATTCAATTTTTTTAAATATTTTGATTTTTCATTGATTATGTATGATGAAAATTTTGCATCATAAACAATTGATTATTCATGACATAAATTCAATTTGCTTCATAAATAAAATTATTTATGAAGAAAAGTTTTTATCGCAAATAATCTGAAATTTATTTTTTAAATTTTTAATTTTTTATTGATTATTTGTGATGAAAATTTTGTATCATAAATAATTTAATATTTATGACATAAATTTTTTTTACGTCATAAATAATAAATTATTTATGATGAAAAATATTTTTTATTATAAATAATTCATTATTTGTGACGTAAATTTTATTACATCTCTAATACATGTATTTGCGATGCAAATATTTTTTTCGTAAATAATTCCATCACTAAAATCCTCTTTTCTTGTAGTGATACATCATATTTCTTACATGGCCAACTAGTCCAAACACCGCTCATGCCTCATCCATTTTATTAAGTCATAATCTAATTTTCAATATTAGATTAGTTACAATCATGCTCCAGCTCTTGGTAGGCTAAAAATAATATCGCATTCTAGTCCAAGACTGATCCAGTATATACACCATATTTCTTACATGACAGCTAACCTAAATGCCGTCACCCCATCAATTATGTCAAATCATATTTTTCTTACTCCATAATCATTAATTAAGCACCAATTAATTATAATTAGGCAATATCAATTCAACAACGTATAAGATACATAGTGATAGATATAGAATATACATCAATCATACATATTTATAATTTCATAATCGTATAGATGATTATATTAAAGAATTTTTACCTCTATCGATGATTGATTCAAAAACAGTAATCAATGAGCTTCTCAATTTACGAGCTCAGAAATAAAGTGTTCCGCTTGACATATTGTGCAAACAGCAGCACCTCTGCATGATCAGGTCAAACATCAAAATCAAAAATGATTAAGAACGGTAGAAAATTATGGTAAACCATCCTAACACTGCAGGTTCAAGTCCCTCTCAGGAACTAACTAATCAATCCAAGTGTACTGGACATTTGGACCCTTTACTAGCCCAAAACATTTCTACAGAGAGAAATCTATGAAGAAAAACAATCTAGAGAGAGAAAGTCGAGAAAGAAAATAAAGAGAGAAACTCGTAAAGAGAGAAAATATGAAGAAAAAGTAGAAAGAGAAGAGAAGAGAGGAGGGAGAGGGAAGAGAAAAAAACTCTTTCTTTCTTTTTCTTTTCTTTTCTTTCCTTTACTTCTCTCTTTTTTTTTTCTATTTCTCTTGTTTCCTTCTGTCTTCTTCTTGGTAGAAATAGGGGAAGCGAAAGGGCTTTATGCCAACTATCCCTACGATGGCGACCCTAGATGCCAACAACACCCTCCAATGTCTTCGGCCTAGGACACTCCAGCAAGGCTGCATCCAACGACAGCAACTAGAACAACGAAAGAAAAAGAAACAAAAACAAGAGAGATTCAGTCCCTTAAGAAATCTGATGGTTGGCAGCTCAATTCGGCTATCAAAAGCTCTCTACAATTCAGAAAAGAGAAGAGAAAGGAGAATAGGAATTTGTTACCTCAACTCAGGTGGGCGATTGATGGTGGCTCGTCCGAAATACTTTGTGGAAAAAACCCTCTAATTCTCATGACTTCATCTGTGATTAGCTGGGGATTTTAGGGAGATGACCGAAAAATTTATATACACAGATCCTAAGGTCATCATTCGACTTCGATTAGCCCTAGGATCCTTCTCTCAATCAAACTTAGAAAAGGAGAAGGACTCCATCAGGAGTCCACCTCTTCTACCTCACGTGTTGAGCATGTGAGGTCAAAGTATTTTTTTTTACTTTTGTTTTAAGTTTTGTATAGAAAAAATCTGGATCCTTATATTCTCTCTCTTAAAATAATTTCATCATCGAAATTAACATACTGCAAAGTCGAAACTTTAAGGGTATAAAATTTTTATCTTATCCTCGATCTCTTGAATAGCCTTCTTCACTCGAAAATTTTTTTTAATTCTCTATCATAAAACTCTTCGAATTAGAATCAGTGTTTTCGATCAAATTTAAATGACTTAAACCACCACACTTTCACAGTGCACTCTAATCTAAATTCATCGAATATTTCATATTTGCTAAATAATTTTTGAACCAATAAAATCATAGACTATTAATTTCTCAAATGATAATCTGAGATACAAATTATCCATCAAAATCCAAATCCTATGAATCATCTCTATCACAATCCTTAGTGATCATAACTCTAAGTTTCAATATCACTAATACCATAATCCCTAGTAACCTTAAACCTAAGCTCTGATGCCATTCTGTCATGCTCCAAATCTAGTACTCAGGTCGGATACGTGATGGCCATATACTTCTTAGGGTAAAATCTTAAAGAATATGCAAGATCTTAAAATCTGATATAACCTCAATATTCACAAATTATAGTGATCTAATTTCATAATAATTAGCAAAATTTGTGTAATTATAAATTCAATTTCTTCAACTATCCAATCAGGTATCAATGGTACTCTATTTATTCATCTGTTCATCTGCAAATTCAAACCATAGCCAATTATGAACATCCTATAATTTTGAAAAAAAAAAAAGAAAGAAGGGTTATGAGTTTTACAGTCTAGTAAGAATCCTCCATCTCACACTAATATGAATATAAAACATCTTTTAATAAATATATATAACTGATAGAAAAATAATAGGACTCATACATCATCAATATGATAGTTGAATAATATCATCATATGCTATTCTATTAAATACATCACATATCGCCGATCAATAATTTTATTTAATGAAAATTCAATGAGATTACTTATCATTAACTGATTACATAGTTCTGATCTAGATAATATTATTATTCTGATATTGGACTAGACCTATCTATGCTCTAGCTCATGGCAAGTGAAACTGATCGTTGTCGTAGGCGATCAAAAAAAAAAAAATCTAACTTAAACTATATAGATACGGTAAGTCGGGATTGTATCCTTAGGGATCAAAGTGCAGAGTTGTGTTTAAATTAGAAAATAAAGTGAAGAATTAAGATTTTGAGATTTTGAAAAGATAAAAGAAATAAGTTTGATAGAAATAAAGTTGAAAAAAATCAAATAGAAGAAAGTGTCTTAGATTTTAGAATTCATCTTTTGATCACAGATTTATATTTTAATTAAAGCAATTTAGATTACTAAAAACTATAAGCCTTGGTGATTGGAAGAAGATAAATTCATGGTTAAATTTCGAGCATAGCTTATCTCGCTGAGCACGAATCGTATCCTTAGATCATGATTCGTCTCTATGTAGTCCTAAACTATTTAAAAATCTATCTTATGAAATAAAAAATTATTATTTAAATATATAAATAAAATCATAAAAAATATTCATATTTATTAAATATTTAATATTATTTTAAAAAATATATTATAATGTTCAAGTAATTGATTATATAAAAAAATATATAATAAGATCAGAAAATAAAATATAAATTTGAATTGAAAAACTTCATCTATTCTTCTGAAGACGAAAATTGCTATCCGTGTATAGGGCTGTTTTTTTTTTTTTTTTCATAATTTTTTTTTATTTTTTTTAAATTTTTTTTTTATAGCTTTCGTAGCCTCTCTAATCTTGACCGTATGCAATCTCTTTGCTTCTCACCGAATTTTTTTTTTTTTTTGGCTTAGGTTTTAAAATCCTAAAGTTTCTCGGTTTGTCGCGCGTCTCAGGCCACATGAACGCGCGCCCGAAGGCCGCTCGGACCCACATGATCGCACCCGTCCGCCGTTCGACCTGCACGCCAACCAGAGAGCCACGAGTCCGCCTGAAGCCGCTTGAACCCCAGCGCAAACCCACTTCCTCTCGCCCACTTGAAGCCCCGGACGCCTGCCAGCATTTAAACTCCACGCCACGCTCCCTGCTTCCACGTGGTCCACCATGGACCACTCAAGCCCACGCACCACATGAAGAAGTGGCCTTCTGATGCGTTAAATTCACCGTAGGACCCTTAGCCTTTAATGCTCATAATTCTCCTTCTTATTATTTTTCTTATTTTTTTATCCAGTGAATCTCTATTGATACATTCATATATCATATATCTGATAAATTTAAATTTGAGTTTGAATTTCATCCGTAAAATTTGAAAGACCGTTGTTGTTGATTCATGATTAAATTATCATAATTAATTATTTTTTAAAAATATAAAAAATATCAAATTTAAAATAATAAAAATTAAATATCAAAAATTTTAATAATTTTTATGACATATTTGTGCTTTGATCACAAACGCACAGCATGTTTCCGTTTGTGGCCGGCAACCATATCTCACTCTGTAGCTGACATCATAAATACCATATTTCACACATGTCGACTAGCCCAAATATGCTTCAATTAAATACGATTCATCATCTTAATTTGATTTCGATACTAAACTAGTCACAATCATGCTCCAGCCCATAGCAGACCAAAACATCTCAGTCCATGATTGATATGCCATATTTCACACATGACCGACTAATCCACATGCTCCCATTTTTTATGCTTTATGTTTGTCTTTCTGATATTAGACTAATTATAGTCATGCTCCAGACTGTGATCAGCAAAACACAATACTGCGCCCTAGCCCAAGCCTGATCTTGACATACACCATGTTTCTTATATAGCCAAACAGTTCAAGCAATGCTAATGCCACATCCATATTATTAAGTCATAATCTAATTTTCGATGTTAAATCAGTTGCAGTCATGCTCTAGCCCATGCTAGATAAAAAATAATACCATATTTTTAATCCAAGACTGATCCAGTATATACACCATATTTCTTACATAGTCAGCTAATCTAGATACTGCCTATCCTATCAATTATGTTAAATCATATTTTTCTTACTCAGCAATTATTAAGCATCAATTAATCATAATTTAAGTAATATCAATTTAAAAACGTATAAGATACATCAATAGATATAAAATATACATCAACCATATAAATCTATAATTTCATAATCATGTAGATGATTATGTTGAGAACCCTTACCTCTATCGGTAATTGATTCAAATACAAAAATCAATGAACTTCTCAATTTACCAACTCGAAAATAAAGTGTTCTACTTGACACATTATGCAAACAGCTATACTTCTATATGATCAAGATCAAATACAAAAATTATTGATGATTAGGAATGGTAAAAAATTATGGTAAATGATCCTAACACTGTAGGTTCAAACCCCTTCTAGGATTAACTGATCAATCCAAAAGTACTAGACATCTGGACCCTCTACTGGTCCATAAGATTTCCAAGAAGAGAAATCCATGAAGAAAAATTGTTAGGATTTGATGCCTTGAGATTCGATCCACATTGACCCACAGCGAGGTCCAATATAACGAATGGAGTCTAACGAGCCCAAGATTAGTCCAAACAGAGTTCAGATGGAGAAGATACATATGAAAAAAAGTAGCATGATCCATGGAGTGGCGGAGGCCGACGGTGCCCTAGCGGAGGCCATGTAATAACCCAGTCTATTTGGGCTCTAGACCAAGCCTAAAATTTTGAAGCCTAAGAAAACCCCTGTGTGTAATGCGTGACAGAGAGGAGGAAGAAGACTCCTAACCAAAGTCTTCTTTATTTTCAATTTCGTCGAGATCGAGCAGAGGAGAGTCTGGTTAGCTCTAGGAAATTTCTCTATAAATAGACCCCTTCTCCTTCCTTAGATTTTCACCATGGATTGTAAAGAGATTGTCAGAATTTTTTGAGGTGATCTCTATGAGTTGCTGGATGGGAAGAAAAGTCGTCGGAGCATTTCTCGACCGTTGGAGCCAACGTAAGGGCTCGATCCTTCCTTCTCTCTCTCTTCCCTATCTTCTCTTGGCTCAGGCCTTGCCGCCGACCACCTGCCTTGGCAAAAAAATCAAGAAAAGAGAACTCCTATTTTTTTCTATTTTGAACGAGCCTTCCTCCTTTTTCCAGCCACCGACGCCGCCATCTATGGTGCCACACCCCTGGATCATGAACCCCCACCTACTTGCTACCTTTTTCGAAGCTCATGGCCGTCAGTGATCGGCCGATGATGGAAGAAATGAAGGAAATAATGGAGGTCCCCTATTTTTTAAAAAATTTTTATTTTTTTGTTGGCTGACCGCTGGCCGCCGACTGTCCCTTGTTTCTACTGCCGCCGGCCTCCCTTGTTTCCACCACCGTTGGCCGCCTATTACCACCACCTATTGTCTCTCTATTTTTTCTCTCTCTATTTTTTTTTCTCTCTCTAATTTCATCACAGATCTTAGAATAAACTTAAGATGAAAATACGATGACCTGAAATCGTTTCAAAATTTGTACAGTATGCTGGATTTCAGTTCGATCCTTATTCAAAATTTATAGCATCTGATCATAGTTAATCCATATTGAGTCACCCTGATATGATCTTTGATGATCTTGATGATGATTGCCTCATCTGAAAGATATGAAGATTTTCTCTCTATTTTCTCTCTCTACTTTCTCTCTCTAAAATTTTATCTCTCTTCATGATTTTCTCTCTCTAAAAATCTTATAAACCAGTGGAGGGTCCTGATACTTAGATAAATTTCAATCTTGATTGATCCTAGGAGAGATTCTTGATTTATGTTATTAGAATCATTTATCCGTAATTTCTCCATATATGATTTTTATGTTTGATCATGGTCATGTAGAGATGCGACTGTTTGCATAAGATGTCAAGTAGAATATCTTATTTTTGAAATTCATAAATCAAAGAGTTTGTTGATTCTTATGCTTGGAACAATCACCAGTGGAGGTAAGAATTTTGTACATGATCACTATTATATATACTACTTTTGTTATTGGATTTAGATTTTTGATTTTATATCGTTGGATTCTTGTTGATGGATTATCATATTGAGATACTATTGTTTCTCGTATGATTTTTCAATGTACATATATTATGTGTTAATATATATGTATACCAGTGATTGATGATATGGTTATATAGATATGACATATCTATTTTGATCACACTGTAAATTAAAATTGATTTGGTGAAATCAATATATAATAATTAAATAAAAAAGATATGATTTAGACTAGCCTTGTCATATGGAATATCCCGTCAGGAGTTTATACTTTGGACAGCCTGTTAGGAGCTTATACCTAGAACAGCCTCCATCGGCTTATACGTGGATCAGTCGGTCAGGAACTCATACCTGAGACAGTCTGTCAGGAGCTTATGCTTGGGACAACCCTCACAGGCTTTCATACGTAGGACAGCCAGTCAGGAGCTCATATCTACGACAGCCTTGATGAACTTATGAGTCAAAAATTTGATCAGATAGAGAATTGAGGCATGATCTTGATTAGTCCAAAGTCGAAAAGAAAGGATTAAGAAAACTGAATATATGATAAGAGAAACAGATGACAAGACATGAAATTCATACTGAATAAAAGGTTTTCACTGGTGATATATGATAACATTTCTCTTTTGACAAGATAGATAATTGATATATGTTTATACGGATATTTATATTATTCTGAATATTTGATATGAGATTTTATATTTATTACTATTTTAAATTATATTATTATAATGGTGTGATATTTGAGATTTTTACTGAGCTATAAAGCTCATACCCTTCTATTTTTTTTTTCTCAGAGTTACAGGATACTCATAATTTACTATGGTATGGATTTACGAGAAGTGGATGCATAGATAGAGTATCATTGATACCTGATCAGAGGATTGAAGAAATTTAAATTATAATTATGTAAGTTTTACTAATTATTATTGAAATTAGATATTATGGATGTTGAGGTTGTAATGAATTATTTTAGGTCTTGCATATTCTTTAGAGCTTGCCTTAAGGAGTGTGCAGCCATCACATATCCAACTTGAGTGTTGGGTTCGGAGCGTGACAGAGTGGTATCAGAGCTTAGGTTATGATCATTTGGAGACTATGATATAAGTGATAGGATATGACAGAATGGTATTAGAGCTTAGGTTTAAGATCACTAGGGATTATGAAGTGATATCAAAACTTTATGTATGATCAATAGGATGTGACAGAATGGTACAGAGCTTGGTTTTAGATCACTAGAGATTATGAAGTGATATCAAAACTTTATGTATAATCAATAGAATGTGAGAGAATGGTACAGAGCTTAGGTTTAAGTTCACTAGAGATTATAAAGTGATATCAAAACTTTATGTATGATCAATAAGATGTAACAGAGTGATATCAGAGCTTTGGTTTAAGATTACTAGGAATTATGTAGTGATATCAAAATTACATCTATGATCAATAGGATGTGACAGAATGGTATCAGAGCTTAGGTTATGGTCATTTGAGGACTATGATATAAGTGATTAGGATATGATCTTCAGGAACTGTGAGTTAATGGATACTGAACATAAGGTTATGATTGAGGTGATTCATAAGATTTGGATTTCAATAGATAACTTGTATCTTGGGATACAAATTGAGAGATTGACAAATTTATGATCGTATTGTTTTGAAAGTTATATAGCAAACCCTAGAAATTCAATAGATTTAGATCAGAGTGTGCAGCAGAAGCATGGTAGTTTAAATCATTTAAATTTGATCAAAATATTAGTTCTAACTCAAAGGGTATTAAGATAGAGGATTGAAATTCTGAGTGAAGAGGGTTATTTAAGAGCTTTAAGGTAAGATAAGAGTTTATGCCCTTAAGGTTTCGAGTTTACAACATACTAATTTTGAGGATGAAATTATTTTAAGGGAGGGAGAATGTAATAACCCAGTCCATTTGGGCCTTGGACCTAGCCCAAAATTTTGAAGCCCAAAAAAACCTTTGTGTACAACGTGTGACAGAGAGGAGGAAGAAGACTCCTAATTGGAGTCTTCTTCATTTTCGATTTCATCGAGATTAGGTAGAGCAGAGTCTGGTTAGGTTTAGGAAACTCCTCTATAAATAGACCCCTTCTCTTCCCTTAGATTTTCACCATGAATTGTAGAGAGATTGTTGAAATTTTTTGAGGTGATCTCTATGAGTTGCTGGATGGGAAGAAGAGTCATCAGAGCTTTTCTCGACCGTCGAAGTCAAGGTAAGGGCTCGATCTTTCCTTCTCTCTCTCTTCTCTATCTTCTCCTGGCTCAGGCCTTACCGCCGACCACCTACCTTACCAAAAAAATTATGAAAAGAGAACTCTGATTTTTCTCTATTTTGAACAAGCCTTCCTCCTTTTTCTGACCACCGGCACCACCATCTATGGTGCCACACCCCTGGATCATGAACCCCACCTACTTGCTACCTTTTTCAAAGCTCATGGCTGCCAACAATCGATTGATGATGGAAGAAATGAAGGAAATAATGGAGGTCCCCTATTTTTTCAAAAAATTTTATTTTCTTTGGTTGGCCGACCGTTGGCCGCCAGTCGTCCCTTGTTTCTGCTACCGACTGTCCCTTATTTTTGCCACCACCGGCTGCCTGTTACCACCACCTATTGTTGGTCTTTCGGCCACTAGCCACTAAGAATCACTGTCCCTTCCTCCTCTGTTCAGCCAGGAAAAGAAAGAAGAAAAGAAAAGAAAAGAAGAAGAAGAGAAGAAAAGAAAAAAAAGAAAAAAAAAATTTCTCTCTATTTTTTCTCTCTCATCTCTCTCTCCTCTCTCTAGGATCTTTCTACTTTCTTTTTCTCTCTCTAATTGTATCACAGACTCTAAAAAAAATTTGAGATAAAAATAAGATGACCTAAAATCACTTCAAAATTCATACAATAGATTGGATCTCAGTCTGGTACTTATTCAAAATTTATAGTATCTGATCATATAATCCATATTAAGTCATCCTAATATAATCTCTGATGATATCGATCATGATTGCCTCATCTGAAGGATACAAAGATTCTCTCTTCACTTTTTCTCTCTACTTTCTCTCTTTAAAATTTTATCTCTTTTCATAATTTTCTCTCTCTAAAAATCTTATGGATCAGTGGAGGGTCCAGATACTTAGACAAATTTTAATCTTGATTGATCCTAGGAGAGGTCCTGGATTTATGTTATTAAAATTATTTATCCATAAATTTTTTATATATGATTTTTATGTTTGATCATGGTCATGTAGAGATGTGACTGTCTGCATTAGATGTTGAGTGGAATATCTTATTTTTGAAATTCGTAAATCAAAGAGTTCGTTGATTTTTATGCTTGGAACAATCACTAATGGAGGTAAGAATCTCTGTACATAATCACTATTATATATACTACTTTTATTGTTGGATTTGTATTTTTGATTTTATATCATTAAATTCTTGTTGATGGATTATCATACTGAGATACTATTGTTTCTCGTATAATTTTTGAATGTACATATATTATGTGTTAATATATATGTATGCCAGTGATTGATGATATGGTTATATGGATATGACATATCTATTTTGATCATACAGTAAATTAGAATTGATTTGATAAAATCAATATGTAATAATAAAATAAAAAAAGATATGATTTGGACTAGCTTCATCATGTAGAGTAGTCTGCTAGGAGCTTATGCCTGGGATAGCCTCTACGGACTTATACGTGGATCAGCCAGTCAGAAGCTCATACCTGGGACAGTCTGTCAGGAGCTTATATCTGAGACAACCCTCACGGGCTTTCATATGTGGGATAGCTAGCCAGAAGCTCATGCTTAGGATAGCCTTGATGGGCTTATGAGTGAAAAATTTGATCAGATAGAGAATTGAGGTATGATCTTGATTAGTCCAATGTTGAAAAGAAAGGATTAAGAAAACTGGATATGTGATAAGAAAAACAAATGACAAGACACGAAATTCACACTGAATAAAAGGCTTTCACTGGTGATATATGATAATATTTTTCTTTTGACAAGATAGATAGTTGACATATGTTATACGGATGTTTGTATTATTCTGGATATTTGATATGAGATTTTATTTTTATTGCTATTTTAAAATTATATTATTATAATGGTGTGATATGTGAAATTTTTACTGGGCTATAAAGCTCACATCCTTTTATTTTTTTTTTGCTTCTCAAAGTTACAGGATGCTCATAATTTACTATAGTATGGATTTGCGAGTAAGCGGATGCATAGATAGAGTATCATTGATATCTGATCAGAGGATTGAAGAAATTTAAATTATAATTATGCAAGTTTTACTAATTATTATTGAAATTACACATTATGGATGTTGAGGTTGTAATGAATTATTTTAGACCTTGCATATTCTTTAGGGTTTGCCATAAGGAGTGTGCAGCCATCACGTATCCGACCCAGGTGTTGGGTTCGGAGCGTGACAGAGTAGTATCATAGCATAGGTTATGATCATTTGAGGACTATGATATAAGTGATTAAGTTATGACAAAATGGTATCAGAGCTTAAGTTTAAGATCACTAAGGATTATGAAGTGATATCAAAACTTTATGTATGATCAATAGGATGTGATAAAATGGTACACAGCTTAGGTTTAAAATCACTAGGGATTATGAAGTAATATCAAAACTTTATGTATGATCAATAGGATGTGACAGAGTGGTATCAGAGCTTAGATTTAAGATCACTAGAGTTTATGAAGTGAAATCAAAACTTTATGTATGATCAATAGGATGTGACAGAATGGTATCAGAGCTTAGGTTATGATCATTTGGGGACTATGATATAAGTGATTAGGATGTGATCTCTAAGAA
This sequence comes from Elaeis guineensis, assembly GCF_000442705.2. Taxonomy (NCBI): domain Eukaryota; kingdom Viridiplantae; phylum Streptophyta; class Magnoliopsida; order Arecales; family Arecaceae; genus Elaeis; species Elaeis guineensis. Next base: position 19,335,195 of record NC_025997.2, read on the forward strand.
CTGTGAGTTAATGGATATTGAACATAAGGTTATAATTGAGGTGATTCATAGGATTTGGATTTCAATAGATAACTAGAATCTTAGGATATAAATTAAGAGATTGACAAATTTACGATCGTATTGTTTTGAAAGTTATATAGCAAGTCCTAAAAATTTGATGGATTTAGATTATAGTGTGCAGCGGAAGCATGGTAGTTTAAATCATTTAAATTTGATCGAAAGATTAGTTCTGACTCGAAGGCTGTTAAGATAGAGGATTGAAATTCTGAGTGAAGAAGGTTATTTAAGAGCTTTGTGAGATAAGAGTTTGTGCCCTTAAGATTTCGAGTTTACAACATACTAATTTCGAGGATGAAATTATTTTAAAGAGGAGAGAATGTAATAACCCGGTCCATTTGGGCCCTGGAACAAGCCCAAAATTTTGATGCCCAAAAAAACCCCTATGTGCAACGCGTGACAGAGAGGAGGAAGAAGACTCCTAATCGGAGTCTTCTTCATTTTTGATTTCATCGAGATTGGGTGGACGAGAGTTTGGTTAGGTCTAGAAAACTTTTCTATAAATAGACCCCTTCTCCTCCCTTAGATTTCTACCATGGATTGTAGAGAATTGTCAGAATTTTTCAAGGTGATCTCTATGAGTTGCTGGACGGAAAGAAGAGTCATCGGAGCTTTTCTCGACTGTCGGAGCCAAGATAAGGGCTCAATCCTTCCTTCTCTCTCTCTTCCCTATCTTCTCCTGGCTCAAGCCTTGCCACCAACCACCTACTTTGCCAAAAAAAATCAAAAAAAGAGAACTCCTATTTTTCTCTATTTTGAATGAACCTTCCTCCTTTTTTCATCCACCGGCACCGCTATCTATGGTGCCAATCCCCTGGATCATAAACCCCCACCTACTTGCTACCCTTTTAAAGCTCATGGCTGCTAGTGATCGGCCGATGATGGAAGAAATGAAGGAAATAATGGAGGTCCCCTGTCTTTCTGAAAATTTTTATTTTCTTTTATTGGCCGGCCACTGGTCGTTGGTCATCTCTTATTTCTGCTGCCATCGGTCGTCCCTTGTTTTCACCATCACCGGCCACCTGTTACCATCACCTATTGTCGGTCTTTCGGCCACTAGCCACCAAGAATCACTGCCACTTCCTCCTCTGTTCGGCCAAGAAAAGAAAGAAGAAAAGAAAAGAAGAAGAGAAGAAAAGAAAAAAAAAAGAGAGAAAAAGAATTTTCTCTCTCTTTTCTTTAGGATCTTTCTACTCTCTCTCTTTCTCTCTCTAATTGCATCACGGATCCTAGGACAAACTTGAGATGAAAATAAGATGATCTGAAATCATGTCAAAATTCGTGTAGTAGGTTGGATCCCAGTTCAGTCCCTATTCGAAATTTATAGCATCTGATCATAGTTAATCCATATTGAGTCACCCTAATATGACCTCCGATGATCTCGATCATGATTACCTCATTTGAAGGATATGAAGATTCTCTCTCTACTTTTTCTCTCTATTTTTTCTCTCTAAAATTTTATCTCTCTTTATGATTTTCTCTCTCTAAAAATCTTATGGACAGTGGAGGGTCCAAATGCTTAAACAAATTTTAATTTTGGTTGATCCAAGGAGAGAAATTGGATTTATGTTATTAGAATCATTTATCCATAATTTCTCCCTATATGATTTTTATGTTTGATCATGGTCATGTAGAGATGTGACTATCTGCATAAGATGTCAAGCAGAATATCTTATTTTTGAAATTCATAAATCAAAGAGTTCGTTGATTCTTATGCTTGAAATAATCACTAGTGGAGATAAGAATCTCGATACATGATCACCATTATATATACTACTTTTATTGTTGGATTTGTATTTTTGATTTTATATCGTTGGATTCTTGTTGATGGATTATCATGTTGAGATACTATTGTTGCTCGTATGATTTTTCAATGTACATATATTATGTGTTAATATATATGTATGCGAGTGATTGATGATATGGTTATATGGATATAACATATCTATTTTGATCACACTGTAAATCAAAATTGATTTGGTGAAATCAATATATAATAATTAAATAAAAAGGATATGGTTTGGACTAGCCTCATCATGTGGAACAGCCCGCTAAGAGCTTATGTCTAAGACAGTCTGTCAGAAGCTTATGTCTGGGATAGCCTTCACGGGCTTATACGTGGATCAGCCAGCCAAGAGCTCATGCCTGAGACATTCCGTCAGGAGCTTATGCCTGGGACAGCCCCCACGGGCTTTCATACGTGAGACAGCCAGCCAAGAGCTCATGCCTGAGACAGTCTTGATGGGCTTATGAGTAAAAAATTTGATCAAATAGAGAATTGAGGCATGATCTTGATTAGTCCAAAGTTGGAAAGAAAGGATTAAGAAATCTGGATATATAATAAGAAAAATAGATGACAAGACACGAAATTCATACTGAATAAAAGGCTCTCACTGGTGATATATGATAGCATTTCTCTTTGGACAAGATAGATAATTGACATATGTTTATACAGATATTTATATTATTTTGGATATTTGATATGAGATTTTATATTTATTATTATTTTTAAATTATATTATTATAATGGTGTGATATGTAGGATTTTTATTGGGCTGTAAAGCTCACACCTTTCTATTTTTTTTCTTCTCGGAGTTATAGGATGCTCATAATTTGCTATGGTATGGATTTACGAGCAAGTGGATGCATAGATAGAGTGTAATTGATACTTGATCAGAGGATTGAAAAAAATTAAATTATAATTATATAAGTTTTATTAATTATTATTGAAATTAGACATTATAGATGTTGAGGTCGTAATGAATTATTTTAGGCCTTACATATTCTTTAGGGCTTGTCCTAAGGAGTGTGCGGCCATCACATATCGAACTCGAGTGTTGGGTTCAGGGCGTGACCGGCCACCACGGAGCGAGTGCATGCGATGGCGCACGGCCCAGCACGTGGATGCACGGGCATGGCCCAAGCCTAGGTCGGTGCACGTAGGCGTGGCTCACGTGGATTTCTCACACAATCCATGCACGGTGTGTGGACCGACGGTCCATAGAGAGGCTGCATGTATCGGGAGGTGCTTCTCAGCAGTTTCTCACGATCCATCATAGACCGAACTTGGTTTCTGGGTGTTTCCCAGGGTATTTGCGCAATCGGAGGGGAGCAGTTGGTGTCGGGTATGATTGCAGTGAGATCCAACGGTCAGGAGAATTTTTAGACTTGTGATCGGACTCCTGTCTTCATTTTGAACATGGATTTTGGCCTTTAAGAGGTCTCGTGGTGAAACAGAGAGGAACCATGGTGTGCGCAGTCGGCAGTGAACCCAGATGAGTGGCAGCCGTGAGCAAAGTCTGACAGTAGGGGTAGTAGACCCTGGAGGGATGCCGATAGAGAGTGAAAGTAGGAGCTTCAGATAGACTATCAAGCAGCAGACAGTGGTCACTTTAAGAGTTTAGGGGGTCTTCCTAGAGAGAGCTTTTGTGAGGGAGAGCTTCTTATGAGGGAGAGATTAGGTGTACGAGGTTTGAAGGTATGATCTCCTCTTGTAATTTTTTTTTTCATAGTGAAGCTTATATGTCCGTGGAGGTGAGTCTTTTGGCTGATCCACATATTTGATTGTTTTCTATTTTATTTCTTCTTTCTTCCTACTACGATATATGGTATCGAAAAGATCCTGTGGTGGTGGTGTCCTGATCAGACAAGCCAACAAAAATAAGCTAGAGATAGAAAGCAAAGAAAAAAATAGAGAGAGAAACTCATAGAGAGAGGAAGTGGAGAGAGGAGAGAGAAAAGAAAGGGAAGAGGGGAAACTCTTTCTTTCTTTTCTTTTCTTTCTTGTTCTTCTTCTCTTTTTTTTTTTCTATTTCTTTCGTTTCCTTCTTTCTTCTTCTTTGTGGAAGTAGGGGAGGGGAAAGGCTTTACACCGGCCATCCCTACGATGGCAACAATCTCCTCGATGGCTTCAACTGTTGGACACTCAAGCATGATTGCATTCGACGACAGCAGGCAGTCCGATGGAAGAAAAAGAAGAAACAAAAGTAGGGGAGGTCTAGTCTCTTAAGAAATCAGATGGTTGATGGCTCAATCTGACTGTCAAAAGCTTCCTACAGTTTGAAAAAAAGAAGATAAAGGAGAATAGGAGTTTGTTACATCAACTCTGATGGTCAATTGACAGTGGCTCACCAGAAATACACTATGGAAAGAACCCTTTGATCTAGGAAAAACATCAACAACCAAAAGAAATGCGTGGACTACTATAGTGGTGGTTGGATGATTCAATCGTGCTACCAAAATTTCCCTCTAACTTAGAACTCGGCATGCGATGACCATGCCCATGTGAAGTGATCTAGGCCTGGTCCCATGTGAAGCGATCTAGGCCTGGTCCCATGCTCGCCCATGATTTCTTGAAAGGAAGCCACCTCTAGTTGGCAGCTCTCCATTATCGATCACCTTTTGTATGTGTCAGACCCTCACCTTTCATTTCTTTTTTGTTCTTTGCTAAAAAAAATAGGAGGGCAAAATAATAATGTATATGACGATGGAGTGGAACCAACAACATGCCCACCTCTCCTCGTGCGTTCGCGAACACCAACTTATCATTTAATGAACAACTGGCTTGTAATTCACAATTCCGATCTAGTTTAGCTACATGAATAGCTTATCTTCTACAAATAATGAGATATATGTTAGGACAATAAATGATCGAGGATGATCTTGGCATCCTTAGAAACTTTTAAGGGTTGGTTTGGTTGGGGGTAATCTAGTATGAAAAAAAAATCTCATATCAGATTACCATATTTGGTATAAAAGATATGAGAAAGAGAGATGATAAAAAAATTGATGGGCCCTATATTTATTTTTTGAAAAAAGAAGGTAAAATAAATACCATGAAGGATTGGTATTTTATAAATTTTTAAGTAATAGTAATCCATTCTTGATAAAAATATCCCTAATAAAGCTGTTTATGTAATCATTGAATTTATTATGATGTCTTTTCAAATTTATTTAATAAAGAGTTTTTGTAAAAAAATTAAAAGTAAGATGGCATTTTGCAAAGAGCTATGTAATTATAGTCATTATATAAAAATTAATTGAATATGATAATACTATCCTAGTATTAAAAATTATTTTATATTGAAGGATATATTTATAAATTTTATCATATTTTTATATAGTATTACCTCCAACTAAACGTAGTAATTTTTTTTCAGTGTTATTTTTTAGAGTAATTTTTATACTAATCAATTATAGTAAAAGTTATTTTTTTTCATAATTATTTTTTTAGATAATTATTTTTTATGAATCATCAAATTATCCCATAATTTGATACACCCCAACTAAATCAGAATTCTGATTTGCTTTAAAAGCCAAATGAGTAGACTAGAGATGGCTGACCTCTCAACTTGCAACCTCGATGACTAATTACTTGAGTTGAGTAGAACATCCTCCCCAAACATGCATGGGGTTTTGGCAATTCCATCATATGCCAAAATTGTTGTGGCAAGACCTAGAGTTTATTGGGACATGATTAGCCAAAGATGTGGGAATTTGGCTATAAAAAAAGCTCGAAAAGCTATCCATGAATATAAGAAAAGGATGAAGGCTCTATCTACGAACTTCTATTAGTGGTATTATTCTCCTTTTTCTTCTTCCTATTGGGATCTGACCATGCAACAGAAACTAATTTTTAAAATTTGAAAAATAAATAAATCAATAGCTTTATCAAATAAAACTATCGAGCTGGAATCCAAATCCTAGAATCACCTTGTCGATATCGATAAAACAAAAATAAACATGCAAAACAGATAGAATTTTTACTTTTACCAAAAAGAAAGAAGTGGCACGTTAGTGTTCTCTACAAAACTCCAAAGTAAAAGTCCTCCAATGGTGATCCACATGGAAGTTGGCCAAGGTCCTTCCTAACTGGTGCGCCGTCGCAGCCTTGTCTTCTCAAGAACACTGCCGACTTCGAACTCATGGTACGATCGTGCCAAAGCCTAATCACCTCCAAGCTTGCCACCAGGATCACACCAAGAAGACACTCTTCAAATGTCTCACAATCTAGGATTTGATTTTTGACTCCAACATATGGAAAAACCAAACCCTAGGGCACACTAGCAACTCATGCTAAATTTCTCACCACCCTTCTTACAACTTTTGCCACTCAATTTCTTTTTGCCTTTTTCTCAAATTTTTTCTAAATTTTATTTTATGATTTTTACATCTCTAATCTCTGGTTTCAACCCAAAATCATAGTAGCTTGCCATGTGAGACATCCCATATAAATAAGGGACCAAGAGACATGTCATGGGATGAAGGGGTGCCAACCTTTGGCGCTCCAACTTCTCACATGGTGAATAAATTCACTGTGTAGAATTTTTGGTGCATGAGATACTTGAATAGAAGGGATCTCCTTCTTTTGCATGCCATAAAAAATTTACTTAATTTTGGTGACAATCAATGGATATCTAGTCAAGAATTTAAGGCAACATGTATTAGTTAAGAGCCTTCATGAAGAAGGACTCTCCAACTTCACATGCTGAAAAGAGGTGGGGCGGCATTTATTTTTGGTGTGGTTTCTGGTGGACACAGAGGAGTCCACCACTTAAAACTGTTTCAAGTTAGATAAGCATCTAATTTAAATAGACCTAATCCCATTAGATCAAATGTAACTGGTCTAAGTTAGCTCAAACACTTTGATCTAAACCAATTTAGGAACTTGGGTTAATACAATATGCTAGCATATCAAATTAACCTATAGAATTTATATTAAACCCTAATTAGATCAGATCAAGATCAAATTTTAAAGTGTGTGATCCATTGGGTTTCTAATCTAGCCAGCAGTGGATCAAGACTTTCGATATAACCCTAATTTGATGAGATTAGGTCACCCGAAGAGTCTCAATCAACTTGGACTCTTCTAAATTAATTTTAAAATTAAATTTTTTAATTTTAATAAATTTATAAGTTAAGATTAATGTCTACCAATGTGTCATAACTACTAGAAAGATTTAAAATTTTGATAAAAAATTATCAAAATATCTTTCAATGATAAGTTACCGTGTAATTCAATCCTTCAGTCAAACAATATCTCAGATGAGCTATGGGCATAAAAATATGTCAAACCCAATCACTTATCTTTATATATCTCAATTTGAAGGTGATGATTTAGTTGATGATATATTAGAATCTTTTTCTAATTATCATCCTTCTTTGGCTAAAGACTTTCAAATTATCGACCTATGAGATCACATAGGATGTTCGCTTCCCTTATGAGGAGTGACAGATCCCTTATTGATTACTCACAACCTCCTGCACTCTTCACTATATCCAGAATACCCCATACAAGGATCAAAGAACTAAGTTAGGAAGTGGACCAAAATATAAATCCAAGTACATAAGGTACCATGATAATCTCAAATCAAAGGATCACTTACACAACTTCCACTAGAGAAACATCAGTTGATATGTAAATAAAACTCCATCTGATATTCTATCGCAGGTTAATTCAGTGAACTCATTCTCTAATGAGCACCCATATCCTTGTATTAGTGTCACCACATAAGTGGTTGTGAAATCAACCACCCTTATTTCTGAGCATACATAAGACATGCCAGTTTTACCAGTATCATTGATCTCCAACTCAATGTACCAATGACTAAAAATATTTTAGGTCAGGGCTATCAAGGATTTAGGTCTCACTGGTATGATCTCATCACAATCCTAAAACCATTGCACAGACCTATGGGGTTCATTATAATCTTAAGAACAATAAGATGCAGCATATAATGAATCAAAAATATCTATTTTATTAATAATATAAATATCAATTATATGAGTCTGGAAGATAAATTATAAAAAAGTATCCTATCGCATTCTATATGCGATTGGCTTGTAAGATATTATTTTTTTAATCTCCCACTTATACTAAAGTCAATCGTTTCTATACTTGATATCCATGCTATCAAGGTGGCGGTCAAACTACTGCATTGACAAGGCCTTAGTGAACAGATCTACTATATTATTCTTAATGTCAACTCACTCCACGATCACATCGCATCTTTCAACTATCTCTCAAACAAGATGGAACCATCTTAGGATGTGTTTGGATTTATGATGAGACCTTGATTCTTTGGTTTGAGCAACTGCCCCAGTATTATCACAATAAAAGGGCATTGATTGTTCAATTTTTGAAATCACACCCAACTCTGTGATGAATTTCTTGATCCAGATGGTCTTCTTAGCAGCCTCACTTACAGTAATATACTCAGTTTCAGTGATCGAGTCAGCAACAGTTTGCTGTTTGAAATTTTTTCAACTTACGACACCACCATACAGAGTGAACACATACCCGGATATAGATTTACTATCATTCAAATCAGATTGAAAATTAAAATCTGTATAACCTTCTAGTTTTAAATCATATCCATCATATATCAGAAAAATATCTCTAGTCCTACTCAAGTACTTGAGTATATTTTTCATAACTTTTCAATGATCCTCTCCGAGATCAGCCTGAAATTTGCTTACAATACCCAAAACATAAGCCACATCAAGCCTGGTACATAACATAGCATACATAATTGATCCTACAGCTGAAGCATAAGGAATAAAGCTCATTCTATTTTTTTCTTCAGGTGTCTTAGGAGACATCTTTTAAGACAGTTGTATGCCATGACTTATGGGCAAGTAACCTCTTTTACTTCCCTTCATGTTGAACCTCTTCAACACAAGATCAATGTGCTTAGACTGGGACAAGCCTAGCATTCTTTTTGATCTATCCCTATAGATCTTTATACCAAGTACATAGGATGCTTCACTCAAGTCTTTCATAGAAAATTTTTATGATAGCCAAATCTTGACCGATTGTAACATCAGAATATCATTCCCAATGAGCAGTATGTCATCCACATACAGGACTAAGAAGATAATAGCACTCCTACTAGTCTTCCTATACACATAAGGTTCATCCATATTTTTGATGAAGCTAAATGATTTGACTTTCTCATCAAAATGGATGTTCTAGCTCTTCGATGCTTATTTTAATCTATATATAGATCTATTCAGCTGCATACCTGATTTGCTCTTTCATTAAAGAAAAATCCCTCTGACTGAGTCATATAGACTTCTTCCTCAAAGTTTTCATTGAGGAAGGCAGTTTTGATATCTATCTGTCAGATTTCATAGTCATAGTATGCTGCAATAGCAAGCATTATCTGAATAGACTTGAGTATGGCTAGCAGCGAAAAGGTTTCTTCATAATCAACACTTTATTTTTATCTAAAATCTTTTGCTACTAGCTTGGTCTTATAGGTCTCTACCTGGCCATCTGCTCCAATCTTCTTTTTGAAGATCCATTTACAGTCTATTGAGGTCACACCCTCAAGCGCATCAACCAAAGTCCAAACTCAGTTGGTATACATAGAGTCCATTTCGAATTTCATGGTATTGAGCCATTTGTCAGAGTCACTTCTCATGACAACTTCTGAATAGGTCATGGGATAATCATTCTTAATGATGTGGGATGTACTGTCATTCTCAATGACAAACCCATACCTGAGTAGTACATTACGTACTCTATTTGACCTTCGGAGAGGAGGTGTGTGTAGTGGCTGTACCTCAACAATGGGCACATCTGGTTAAAAATTATTTTATAAATCTTAGATGGATTGTAGGTTTTGAACTTTCTCAAGTTCGACAGACCTCCCACTACCTCCTTCTTGGATAAACTCTTTCTCCAAGAAAACAGCATGCCTACTAACAAACACCTTTTGTTGAGTAGGATTATAGAAGTAGTATCCTATACTCTCCTTGAAATAACCTATAAATCTGTATTTTTCTGATCTAGCATCTAGCTTATGCCCATCAACATTTTCACATAAGCCGGGCAACCTCAAATCTCAAGATGCTTAAGATTTGATCTTTTTTCTTTTTATATTTCATATGGAGTGCTAGAAATAGATTTAGAAGGTACTTTATTTAAAATATACACTGCAGCTTTGAAAGCATATTCCTAGAAGGATATCGAAAGATCCGTGAAATGCATCATGCACTGCACCATATCTAATAAGGTGTGATTGCTCCTTTCCACAATTCTATTTAATTATGGAGTATAAGGAGGTGTCCATTAAGGGAGTATTTTATTTTATTTTAAATAATTAAAAAACTTACTAGATAAGTATTCTTTTCTTCGATCAGATCGAAGAGTTTTAATACTTTTATCAGTTTATTTCTGAACCATTCTTTGATACTTTTTAAATTTGTCAAAAGCTTCAGATTTGTATTTCATTAAATACACATATCTAAATCTAGATCTATCATCAGTAAATGTGATGAAGTAAGAGTATCTACCTCTGGCTTGAGTCAATATTGGACCACATACATTAGTATGTACAAGATCCAAAATATCACTTGTCTTTTCTCCATGTCCAGTAAATGGAGTATTGATCATTTTTTTCATAAGACAAGATTCACAAGTTCCATATGATTCATAATCATAAGGATTAAAGAATTTATTTTTGAATAACTTGTTAATTCTTGACTCATTTATATGGCTAAGTCGGCAATGCCAGAGGTACGTGACATTCACATCCTCTCTCTTTCTTTTTTTCATATTATCAATATGAAATACATTATCATTAAGTGAAAGAAATAAAAGATCATTATCAATAAAAGCATTTCCATAATATTCATTAGAAAAATATATAGAACAACTATTGTTCTTTATATTTATTTCAAAATTTTATTCCAATAACAATGATATAGAAATAATATTTTTAACGATATTTAGAATATAATAACAAGTCTTCAGTTTCAAAACTTTGTCCGAAAGCAACTCCAAAATTTTGGTTCCTACAGCTTCGTCTGAATGGACTCTCCACTAGTGCCGAACAGCTCAAAGTCACATTTGTTCAGACTCTTTATTTCCTGTAGACCCTGCAACGATTTGCAAAGATGTGAGCCATAGGTGGTATCTAATACCCAAGAATCTAACATTGAAGTACTTAATGATAAATTAGTTTGTATCACATACAAACCTTTAGCAACATTTATCGATTTCATGGTTGCAAGATACTCCTTGTAATTTCTCTTCCAATGGTCCTCCTTACCATAGTGATAGCAAGTACCTCTGGTGGAGATCTTCTTTGCCTTCTTTTTGGAGATGCCAGCCTTAGGGTTCATCTTTTTTTTAGAATTCTTCTTTGCCTTCTTCTTGTCGATCTTATCAACAAGAAGTACCAGAGCTTTTTTACCCTTGAAATGTCTCTCTACAGTTTTCAGCATGTTCAGCAGTTCTAACAGGCTGATGTTCAGTTTGTTCATGTGATAATTTATGACAAACTAAGAAAAGGAGTCAGGGAGAGACTGCATGATCAAATCCTGGCTCAGATCACCATCTATGGCAAAATCTAGCTATCTCAGATGAGTGATCAAATCAATCATCTTCAGGACATGCATTTGCACAAAGGTGCTTTCAGTCATGCGGATACGGAACAACTACTTTGATATCTCATATCAAGCAATTCAACTTTGTTCCCCATATAACTTCTTAAGATTAAGGAGTATAGAGAAAATATCCATGTCCTCATGCTGCCTCTGAAGCTCGTTGCTCATGGAGGCAAGCATGATGCATTTGACAGTCACACTGTCATCTTTTCACATCTTGTATGTGGCCCTTTCCTCCTCGAAAGCATCTTCCCCAAAGAAATCTAGTGTAGGTGTATCCAGAATGTAGGAGACTTTCTCCTGAGTGAGAATAATTCTCAAGTTTCTTAACCAGTCGACATAGTTAGGTCCAATCAACTTGTTTGCATCTAGTATGCCTCTAAGTGACAGTGAGGATGCCATATGTGTAGTTAATCTATAATAACAAGAACACAATATAAGCGGTCGACTCATGATGACATTCACAACTAGACTAAAATTTTTATCTAATTGTGTCTTCCACTATTTTATCGAACTTCATAGTCCTCAAATATGAAAATCAAAAAATATACTAATATTTTTTAATGGGTTTAAGATCTCTATTTCTCACAAATACCTTGTGGATAGCACAACAAGTATTCATGAGTTCAAGAGTAGATAACTCTTTACCAATTGTACCTCTACAATTTTTAATATTTTTCTCTCTGGCCTCTAGATCACATACAGCCTTGTAGATAGCACAACAAACTATAGTATTCTAATTAAGTTGATCCTTCAATTCCATATGGTCATACTTAAATAATGCTGCCCTTGTGGATAGCATAACAAAGCAATACTATTCAAAATATGCCATAAGCATCAAAATGCATTTGATCAACATCATATTAATTTTTATAATAAGTTTTGTGGATAGCACAACAAGCTCACTAAGATCTTGACATACTCTATTGATTAAGTTCGAAAGAAAGCCCTTGCAATGTCTACATCACTAATCAATCTAAGTCTGAAATTCAATAAGATCAAATTGGCCAGGTCAATAGGTGGGAGGCATCCTGTAGCTATTCTTGGACACCAATAGAGTTGGCTAGGCTAGTATACGGACCTAATTAAAAAATCACCTTTCACACTTTCTTCAACACCAATGATCTAAAGAATTTGACTTTTGAATTGAAAATAAATCTCGACGTTACAACTTAATATAATTTTTAAGAGAGACTTTGAACTAGTCTCGGCATATCTTGACTACATTTACATAAAATGTACTCTACATATTATGCAATATGGCATGTAAACACAAATCATAATATCAGTCATATAAACATGCCAAAAATTCAAATAAGGGTGCATTAGAAGTTATAACATATGACAAGCATATTGAAAAAGAAAGCAACTCCTAATCATATTAGGCATGCATAACACCCTTAACCATACATCGATTTAAGCATGAAGCTACCATGATAAAATAAATTTCAAATTATCAAAAATTTATAATTCTACTAATTAAAATTTAAAATCATGATACATATAAAGTCAAAAATACTTTTTTGAGATTAAAGATCAATGCTAAAAATCAATGTAACATATTTGGCAATATATGTTCAATAACAATTCTATGCAATTATTTTGCACTTGTTTGATCGAATTAGATAAGGGTGGCTTTGATACTACTATTGAGATCCGATCACATAGTAAAAATAATTTTAAAAATTTTAAAAATAAATAAATTAATAACTTTATCAAATAAAACTATCGAGCCAGAATCCAAACCCTAGAATCACCTTGCCGATATCGATAAAATAAAAACAAGCATGCAAAAGAGATAGAATTTTTACTTTCACCAAAAAGAAAGAAGTGGTATGTTGGTGTTCTCCATGAGACTCCAAACTAAAAATCCTCCAATGATGATCCACACGAAAGTTGGCCAAGGTCCTTCCTAATTGGTGCGCCACTGCAGCCTTGTCTTCTCAAAAACACTATTGATTTTATACTCATGGTATGATCACGTCAAAGCCCAGTCGCCTCCAAGCTTGCCACCAGAATCACACCAAGAAGACACTCTTCAAATGTCTCATAATCTAGGATTTGATTTTTGGCTCCAACACATAGAAAAACCAAACCCTAGGGCACACTAGCAACTCTTGCTAAATTTCTCACCACCCTTCTTACAACTGTTGCCACTCAATTTTCCCTTATCTTTTTCTCAGATTTTTTTCAAAATTTTTTTTATGATTTTCACATCCCTAATCTCTGGTTTCAATCCAAAATCATAGCAGCTATCCATGTGGGATGTCCCATATAAATAAGTGACCAAGAGACGTGTCATGGGATGAAGGGGCACCGACCTTTGGCACTCCAACTTCTCACATGGTGAATAAATTCATCATGTAGAATTTTTAGTACATGAGATACTTGCAATAGAAGAACTCTCTTTTTTCTATATGTCATAAAAATTTCACTTAATTTTGGTGACAAATCAATGGATATCTGGTTAAGAATTTAAGGCAATGCGTATTAGTTAAGAGCTTTCATGAAGGACTCTCCAACTTCACACGCTGAAAAGAGGTGGGGTGGCATTTATTTTTGGTGTGGCTTCTAATGGGCACAGAGGAGTCCTTCTCCACTTGAAACTATTCAAGTTGGATAAGGATCCAATTTAAATTGACCCAATCTCATTAGATCAAAGGCAACTGGTCCAGGTTAGCTCAAAAACTTTGATCTAAACCAATTTAGGAACTTGGGTTAATACAATATGCTAACATATCAAATTAACCCATAGAATTTATATTAAACTCTAATTAGATCAGATCAAGATCAAATTCTAAAGTCTGTGACCCATTGAGTTTCAAATCTAGCCAGCAGTAGATTAAGACTTTCAATGTAACCTTAATCCGATGAGATTAGGTCATCTGAAGAGTCTCAATTAATTTGAACTCTTCCAAATTGATTTCAGAGTTAAACTCTTTTAATTTTGATGAATCTATAAGTCAATATTGATGTCTAGCAATATATCATGACTATCCAAAAATTTTAAAATTTTGATAAAAAATTATCAAAATATTCTTCAGTGGTAAGTTACCGTATAATTCAATCCTTCAGTCAAACAACATCTCAGATGAGATGTGGGTATAGAAATATGTCAAACTCAATCACTTATCTTTATGTATCTCGATCTGAAGATGATGATTCAATTGATGATACATTAAAAATTCTATTCTAATTATCATCCTGCTTTGGCCAAAAACTTTCGAATCATTGACCTATGAGATCACATAGGATGTTCGCTCTCCTTATTAGGAGTGATTGATCCCTTATTGATCACTCACAACCTCCATGCACTCTTCACCATATCCAGAACATCCCATACAAAGATCAAAGAATTAAGTTAGGAAGTGGACCAAAATATGGATCCAAGTACACAAAGTACCATGATGATTTCAGGTCAAAAGATCACTTACACAACTCCCAGTAGAGAAACATCAGTTGACATGTAAATAAAATTCTATCTGATATTCTCTCATAGGTCAATATAGGAAATTCATTCTCTAATGAGCATCCATATCTTTGTATTAGTGTCACCACATAAGTAGTTATGAGATCAACAACCCTCATTTCTGAGCATACATAGGATATACCAGTCTTATCGGTATCATTGATCTCTGACTCAATGTAGCAATGACTAAAAATATTTTAGATCAGGGCTATCAAGAATTTAGGTCTCACTAGCGTGATCTCATCACGGCCCTAAAATCATTGCCCAGACCTATGAGGTTCATTATAATCTTTAGAACAATAAGATGTAGCATATGATGAATCAAAAATATCTATTTTATTAATAATATAAATATCAATTACATGAGTCTGAAAGATAAATTATAAAAAAAATATCCTATCGCATCCCATATGCGATTGGCTTGTAGGGCATTATTCTTTTACTTCCTTGCTTGCCACCAAATAAATCCTTTTAAACTTAAGCATCAGAGTAACTAGTTGAAGCCAATCCGATGAGCTTTCTAATTTTTACCTATTACCTTATAGGTTCATGAAGGTAATCTGCATTGGTATCTTAAATTTGATGACAATATACTAGCAATAGATCAATGGCATATATGAGCATCAATAATAATAAGATATAATCTAGTGTTGGATGAATTGGTGTATTGAAGGCATGGTGGCTATCTCTCACTTATAGTGTCGATGCATGGTGATTGTTGGGATTATAACAAATAGGCCCACCTAATCCAATAGAGATTATGTGCAAGGAATGAATTGATACCTAGAAGGAGCACTCAAATTTGAATAGCAGTTATCATAATACTTTTAGAGATTTTATACTATGTTATATAAATGGGTTTTTCTACAATACTCTAAAGGATAAAATCATCTTTTATCAAAATCAAAATTCTAACCATACGATCCAATGTGGATGATCAAAATTTATGTTGCTCTAAGAATTGATTTTGATGATCACAAACTATTTGAGGAGACTACTAATGAGTTTTTTATCTTTAAAAAATATTTTAGTGTTGTTTCAGGTAGTCCAAAAATATTGAATTTGAAAAGCTCCATCAAGTGTGCCAAAGTTGAAGTTTCTATAAGTTGGAGCTATTTTTGAAGCCTTTTGGAAGTGTCAATTTGATTCAAATTTATTTAAGAGTATTTGATAGTATTCTGATAAGTTTCAGACCTTAAATATATGAAAAACTGAATTGGAATGAAATGGGATGACCCAACTTGGTCATTCCCTTTTATTGAGTAGCCGGCACACACTATTTTTGGCTTGTGGCACGCAGTGGGACGACCAATAGATCAACCTCTGAGATCCAAATATCAAAATAGAAAACCTATTTTTCTGACTGGCTAAATGAGGTGACTCATGCGACTATCCATTCGTAGTGGAACGACCCATGGGTCGATCCATTCTGGGCGAACACTCGTAATGGCTAGTTTTCAGTCTATTTTTGATACACTTAATACGTATTAAACACACTCCAATGGCTTTTAACCAATACTAAGACACTCTCAATTCCAAATGAAGACTATAAATGCTCTCTAAAGGTAGAAAATCAAAAAAGATTCATGCATTCAAGCTCACATTCACGAAAGAAAAAGAAAAACTTAGAAAGAGAGGAAAGAAGCATTCAATTGGCACACCAACCACTCTCTAGCTGCATTCAAGTGTGCCAATCATTTGAGAGTATTCAGTAAAAGCTTCTTTTTCTTGAGTATTGTATTTTCATTGCTTTTATTGTGCTTATTTAAGGGCCTGTTTGTGATGAAATTCCTGTACACTCATTTCTTCTTGTTGTACATTGGGTTTTAAGTTTTGGGGGGTTTCAAAACTCGGTTAGATTGATCCAAATCTGAAATCAGAGTGTTTGTGGATTGGCTTGTACCTAAAAAACAAATATTTTTGCTTGGATAGCAAGGGTCGGTGTTATCCGATGGGTTGTATCTTGAAATCTTTTTAGTGGATTAAATTTTCAAGTAGAGACTTGGAAAGTGGATGTCGATTCAAGGTTAGCAGTAAACCACTATAAATCTCTTGTGTTTGTTATGCTTGCATATCTTCTTTCATTCATTATGCTCTATACTTGTTTACTTGTCATTTGTAGTTGATCTTATTTTTTTAGCTAATCAATTCACCCCACTCAATAAGTATAGCACATTACTTGAAAGCACTAATTACAAAAGTTTTAAAAAGACCCAATTCACCCCCCCTCTTGGGCTCCATATCTGAGCAACAAGTGATATCAGAGCTCGGTGCTCTAGTCTTTGCTTGATTTAACCATCAAGAGCCAAAGATTTATGGCAGCCCAATTTAGCACATCTCTAGCCGAGGGGTAATCTACAAACCGACCTTCACTTTTCAATGGATTCAACTATACCTATTGAAAAGCTCAGATGAGAATATTTATCTAAGTATTTGACTATGATATGTGGAGTATCATAGTAAATGGACCTCACACACCCATAAAGTTGATTGATGGTGTGTCCTTCCCTAAGTCGGAAGGTGAATGGGATGAATTTGATAAAAAAATGACTCAGCTCAATGCTAAAGCTATAAATATCTTATATTGTGCTTTAGATGCAAATAAATTTAACTATATTTTCACTTATAATTCAGCCAAAAAAATTTAGGATAGGTTATAAGTTACAAATGAGGGCACAAATCAAGTAAAGGAGTCAAAAATTAATATATTTGTGCATAATTATAAATTATTTAAAATGAAACCTGAAGAGTCTATAACATAAATGTTTACTCATGTTGCCCAGCTATGCAAGCCAAGAGGAGGGGATAAATTAGATTTTTTTTAAATTTAAAAATTAACTTACAACTATGAAGATTATTTAACAATGAGCAGGATAAATGTGGAGAGTGAAATTTATGCAAGGTGTAGAAGTTGGATGCAAGAATGCAAGAAGATAAGAAAATTTAAAAGGAGAGCAAGTAAGCACAACACAAACAAAAAGATTTATAATGGTTCGGTGCCAACCTTGCACGTACGTCCACTCTCCAAGCTCCTACTTGAGAATTCAAATCCACTAAACCGTATTCAATCTGAATACAATGTCGAAACCTCCGACTCTAGCTATTTCAAGCTAGAACACTTATTTTTTGGGTACAAACCAACCCAATACAATTTGATTCAAGGTTCGAATCAATCTTTTCACATTTTGAAACCTTTCCAAAATAAAAATTCAACTCAAAAATAGAGTATAACAGTTAATCACACAGAAATACAGATGTAGCTTCTTTAATGAGTGAATAAAGCTTTAAATACACTTTACACAAAGAGAAGCAAGCTTTTCTGATTTCTCTCAAGGTGGTTGAAGACTTGAATGAACTCTTGAGGGGTTGGTGAACTTGAAATAAAAGCTTCTTTAACTTCAAAAGGGCTCTTGCTTGGGGTTGAAAATGAATGCTTGAAGAAGCTTTTCAAAAATCTTATTGATTCCCTCATTTAAGTGCTTTTTATAACTTCAAATGATGGTGGAGAGTAATCTGGGCTGAAATAGAGCCGTTAGAGCATATTAAATGGGCATTAAATGCAGACAAAATGAGCTGAAAACTAGTCGTTGCAGAATTTTTTCATCACAGGGATCGACTCATAGAGTCGACTCATGCTCATGAGTCGACTCATGGGGTCGACTTCTGCGGCACAGAACAGAAAATGACTATTCTATAATTTTGACCTACACAACAGCAGAGGTCGACTCATAGGGTTGACTCATGCTCAGGGGTCGACTCATGGGGTCGATTCACAGAGTGTGCCAGCCAAAGAATTCAGCGTGCCGTTCAGCCCCTTTTACCATGAGTCGACTCAAATATATATACATGATTTTCTTTCAAAATACATATTCAAAAATATTAAAATTGCCTCCAATAGATTACAAATCTTGTGTTCTTGCTCTTAAGGCCTCCGAATCAGAACTTGATAAAATTATGATTTTGCCTCTGAAATACAATAAATCTTTTTTCAAGCCAAAATCATTAGTAACCCCCTCAAATACTTTGTAATCATCAAAATCAATTCAAGAAGCAACAGTCTCCCCCTTTTTGATGATGACAAAATACTTGAGCAAAAGCATATATAAAGCATTGAACATGAATTTTAAATTTATGAAGATGCATCACTTTAATATCATAGCCAAGTATTTGAACGAAATGCATCATAAGCAGTTTGAAGATCAATTTAAAATTTGCTTATAAGTTCATTTGCTTTAAAAATTAGATAAAAAAAGAGCTGACGATTTTGGTTCTTTGACACATTTGCTTAACAATTTTGCTTATTACTAATTTCTTTATTGTTTATTGCTCATTTCTTTATTGCTTATTGCTCAAATTCGATTTTGATTCTCTACTCTCTCTTTTTGACAGCATCAATTAAGATTCTCTACTCCTCCTTTTAAGGGATCTTGAAAAGATAAATTTTTTTTACTCCTCCTTTTTGATAGCATCAATTAAGATCTTAAGGGATTTTAAGAATAGAGAAAAGAAAAGAAAGATGACAAAAAGGATATATTTTCTTTACTCTCCCTTTTTGATACCATATTTTACTTCTTTAGCCTCTTTCTTTGATTGCTTATTTCTCTACTCCCCCTCAACATAGCAAACATAAAGGATATATCAATTTTCTCATCTAGAAAATATTGTAATTCGTAATATTTCTCAACACAATATGACTTATTTTTCATATCTCATAATTAAAACAATTCAATTTGATCACATTCATAGACATTCATTGAAAGTCAAAGCATATATATATATATATTCAAAAGTGACTGAATACAAAAGGTATCCCAATACACATGAGTCAACTCAAAATATAAAAGTCATGGATAGAAACTATCCAAGAGTTAATTAGCCAACAAATACAAAGCCCATAAGATAGATCCTAGACATAGGAGACAAACTAATCTAGATCTAATAGATATTATGGCTAGAGGGATCAGAATCTAAAAAATCAGAGATAGGGTGAGGAGATGTAGGATCAAGTCCACGAGCATGACCTCAACCACGTCTGCCTCGGCCATGGGTAGAGATACCAGCACGAGTAGAGGGGTGAGAGGATCCTGGAGCCTGAGAAGTTACAGACTGTGCAATAAGAAAAAGTCTGATGGTGTCCAAAAGATCCAAGGCTCTCGATACAGACTGCATCAGGGCACTGAACTGAGTAGAAGCATTCTCACTGGAGCCCCTGATCTCTTTCCTTAAGAAGTCAAAGCCACTCTCTAAAACTCCTCGAAGTCTAGCCATCTCTGTAGATAGGTCTGAGACCTCTGTGATATCCTCATGCGGTTGGGGATGGACTAAAGCTAATACTTATCCCTGCAAGTCTAATACTCTGCCTATCAATCTCAAAATACATCCCTCAAGCTGCTCAATACGTACCGACTGATCAGTAAGCATCTGAAAAATAGTAGAAATGTGAGGGATCAGAGTCTGATCTGAGTCATCCTAGGATGTCGATCTCTGAGCAAAGACTGAAGTCGCAAACTACTGAGATAGAATGGAGGCAACACGCTGGGACATCATCTCAATCTGATCATCTGCTAGTTTAAACTCTGAAGGATGTGCCCTGCTCTCTGACTGTGGAACTGAAGCATACCTCCTCACAAACTCTGAAGGACCAGCCTCGTGATCAGATATGAACTGAATATCTAGGGATGCTCTATGATCACGAAGAGGTGAAGATGGTCCCTCCTCCTCTGCTCTCTCCTCAACACCCTTTGTCCAACCGCTATCAGTCTTAGAGAAACCCATGCGATACAGTGTGTAGCAGTTGATGATGTCGGAATGAGATAGTCTAGCAACTACCTCCTCCTCAAAACTGATTCTGAACCTTTTAAAAACTAAGGTGAGTGCCATACCAAAAGGCAAGTGAGCCTTGGACCTGTTCAGGATTTTTCTCATGGCCTCAAACATCAATGCTGGAAGGTTCAGGGGGGTTTGGGTGATCACATGGTACATAATGCAAATATCCCTACCAGATAGAAGGTCGTGTCTACTACTCTTAGGGATAAATAGTTTGGTTACCAAGTGATGTAATAGCCTCATCTCAACAGAAAAAATTTTTGCTTCCAATTTATTTAGACTTTCAGTATAAGTTCTCTCTAAAATAATATTAATTCCTTCTTCTTTAATAGAGAGCTCCATATTGGTATAGCCTTCACAAAGTAAATGCAGTATCTGTCCCAAATGTACTGGATCAAGAATAACATCAATACCTTTTACTGTAGATTTCACTGTTCCATTGTTATAGCTCAAATTTAAGTAAAATTTTCTGACTAGATCGACATAAGTATTTTTCTTTAAAGAGTAGCAAAATTTCCATCCTTGATTCTTAATCTTCGATCCAATAGTGAACCCTCTTTTTCAAAAAAATTGAAATCAATATTTTTTTGGGTTCCACTTTTCGGTCAGAGAGAGGTACCTTGCTTGGGCTGATTGGAGACTGAGTGAAAGCTGAAGCAGGACCTGGAGCAGGGATTAGAGCAGGAGAGGGCTCGGCTGCTAATCTCTTTCTGCGCACACTCTCTTCCAACCCGTGAACAGATTTTCTCCTCTGTGGAAGCTTCATTTTGGGAGCCATTTGCACAAGAAGGACTTGCACAGAGCTTTGGAGACTAAATGTGAGGGAGAGAGGAAAAGATTCTAGTGGAAAGGCAAAGATTTTGGAGAGGTGATGTGTCGATTTGGAGAAGACGGGTAGAGTCTAGGGCAAGCTCGAACCACCCCAAATGAAGAAGGAAGAGGAGAGGAACTTGGTTCCTAAATGGGCAATTTGAAGAGTGAAAATCGATGGCAGGAGATATTTGAGAGAAATCTTTGGTTTGAGGGAGAAGAGATGGAGAGCTTTTGGTTCGGTGGGAGGAAGAAGATGAAGGGATGAGTCAGCTCAAGAAAAAATTCTCAATAAGAAGAGAGTGCCTAAAGGGTTTTGACAAAATTGTAAGATTATCCTAGGGTCGACCCTGGGGGTCGACTCATGGCACAGAAAAATTCAAAAGAATGATGGGACAATTTTGAAAAAATTTGAAACTCTGAGAGAATGATGTTTACCCAAATATTGATCATGTGAATGATAGTTTTGAGCTTTTAAGCTCTTAAGAAAAATGAAAATTGAGCTCAATAGATTTGGTTCAATAAATTTTTAGCATTAAAAATTTGGAATTAGAGAGATACTTAAGCTGATGGATCAAGAATTCCTAGTTCTCTCCTAATTTTATAAAATTTATCTTCACTTAAGGTCTTGGTAAAGATGTCAGCCAATTATTTTTTAGTACAAACATAATCAAGAATTATATCTTTATTTTGGACATGTTCTCTTATGAAATGATGCCTAATTTCAATATGTTTTAATCTAGAATGCTGAATTGGATTTTTAGTTAGATTTATAGCACTGGTGTTATCACATCTTATGGGAGTTTCATTGAGTTTGATGCCAAAATCTTCAAGTTGTTGCTTAATCCACAAGATTTGAGCACAACAACTTCCGGCTGTAATGTATTCGGCCTCGACCGTAGACAGTGCTACCGAGTTTTGCTTCTTGCTAAACCAAGAGATTAAGTTAACTCCAAAAAATTGATAAGTTTTACTAGTACTTTTTCTATCTAATCTACATTCAGCAAAATCAACATCTGAATATCCTATCAAGTCAATTGATGAGTCCTTAGAATACCATAGTCCTAGAGTTTGTGTACCATTTAAATATCTAAGGATTCTTTTAACTGCATTCAAGTAAGATTCTTTCAGATTTGATTGAAAGCGAGCACAAAGACAAACATTAAATATAATATCTGGTCTACTAGCAGTTAAATACAATAGAAAACCAATCATGCCTCTATAAAATTTTAAGTCTACATTTTTACCTCCTACATCCTTGTCAAGCTTACATGATGGGCTCATGGGTGTACCAATTACTTTGGAGTTCTCCATTCTAAATCTTTTGAGTAGTTTTCTTGTGTACTTACTTTGAGTGATGGAGATTCCTTCCTTTGTTTGTTTGATTTGGAGTTCGAGGAAGAATGTAAGTTCTCCCATCATGCTCATCTCGAACTCCCCCAGCATGAGCTTAGCAAAATCTTGACAAAGAGTTTCATTAGTAGACCCAAAAATAATGTCATCAACATATATTTGTATAACTAATATACCATTTTGATTTTTTTTAATGAAAAGAGTTGTGTCTACATTTCTTCTTGAAAAATCATTATTAAGCAGAAATTTGCTTAGCCTTTCATACTAAGCCCTAGGTGCTTGTTTCAAACCATATAATGCTTTGTTTAATTTAAAAACATGATTAGAAAAGGCATGATTTTCAAAATCTGGAGGTTGTTTTACATAAACTTCTTCAGTAATATATTCATTTAGAAAAATACTTTTGACATCCATTTGGAATAACTTAAAATTCATGAAGCAAGCATATGCAAGTAGAAGTCTAATTACTTCTAATCTAGCAACAGATGCAAAGGTCTCATCAAAATCTATTTTTTCTTCTTGATTATAACCTTTTGCAACTAATCTCACTTTATTTCTTATCACATTTCCATGTTGTTGCCCAGCTATGCAACCCAAGAGGGGGGGGGTGAATTGGGTTTCTAAAAATTTTAAGCTTAACTTATGACTTATGAAAAATATTTTACAATAGCTAAATGAATATGGAGAGTAAAATTAATTCAGGACTAATGGCTAAAAGCAAGAATGCAAGAAAATAATGAAGAGTTAAAGAGAAGCAATTATGCACACCACAAACAAAAAGATTTATAGTGGTTCGGTGCCAACCTTGCACCTACATCCACTCCCCAAGCTCCTACTTGGGAATTCCAATCCACTAATCTTGTATTCAACCCGAATACAAACGTCGGAAACTCTGACTCTAGCTATCCCAAGCTAGACCACTTATTTCTCGGGTACAAGCCAACCCAATACACTCCGATTCTAGGTTCGGATCAACCTTTCCTTGTTTTGGAACCCTTCCAAAATAATACCAATCACTCAAACTGAGTATAACAATTTATAGCACAAATAAGTACAAAGAAAGCTCCTTCAATGAGCGAATATAACTTTAAATACACTTTACTTAAGAGAAGAAGATCCTTTTTGGATTTCCTCAAGGAGGATGGAGACTTGAAAGTGCACTTGAGGAGTTGATGAGTTTGGATTAAAGGCTTCTTGAAAGCTTTGAATGAGCTCTTGCTTAGGGCTAAAACGTTGGCTTGAAATTCCTTTTTCAAAATCTCTCTCTTTGAATCCTCTCTTCTTCTTCTTTTTGTTCTTCTTTTGTTCTCCTTGTTCGTCTTTTTGATTTCCATATTTTTATCCCTTTTATAGCTTTAAGAAATAGTGAAAAATATTCTAAGCTAAAAAAGAGCCGTTAGACCACAATAAATGAGCATTAAAAGCACTTAAAACGGGTTAAAAACTAGCCGTTACGGAGAAATCCCATCACAGGGGTCGACTCATGGGTCGACTCATGCCTGGGGGTCGACTCATGGGTCGACCTCTGTGGAAGAACATCAGAGAATCACCAAAAAATAAGGTTCTGTGATTTTTGACCTAAAAACTGTAGGGGTCGACTCATGCCTTGGGGGTCGACTCATGGGTCGACTCACAGGTTGTGCTAAGCCAAAAAATCTGCATGCCTAACAGCTCATGTGCCATGAGTTGACTCATGGGTCGACTCATGATTTTCAAACATGCATATCTTTCAAAATACAAGTCCAAAAATAATAAAATTTTCGTCAATGAATCACAAATCTTTTGTTCTATCATTTGATACTATCAAATCAGGATTTTGATAAAATTACAATTTTGCCCCTGAAGAGCAATAAGGCTTTTTCAAGTGAAAATCATTGGTACCCCTTCAACTACTTTGTAATCATCAAAATCAATCTAAGGAGCAACAATCTCCCTCTTTTTGATGATGACAAAACACTTGAACAAAAGCATTCATATATAAATCAATGATCATGAAATTCAAAGGAATGAAATACATTATAGGTAGTTTGAAGATAAATAGGAGATTTACTACCAACTTATAAGTGCATTTGCTTGAAAAGAAGATTGATTCTTTTGGCATGTGAAACATGTGCCCATTAGCATAAATAATTTGCCCAATGCTTAATGATTTGAAAATTTGCTCATTCGATTATGTGATTTTGGTATCAGAGTAGAAAATTTATTTTTGTTATCAGAGCGAAGCAGAATTTACATTAGGATTTGAAAATTGCATGTTTGAAAATATCTCATTTGCTCATTTGCTTATTTTCAAATTCCTTAAAAATTCACTCATTCTTATTTGATTATTTAGTTTTAGTATCAGAGCAAGTTGTATCTTAAAAATTTACTCATTCTCATTTGATTATTTAGTTTTAGTATCAGAGCAAGTTTAACAATTAAGTGTATCAATGTATGTCTAAGAATTAATTGTAAAGTATATCAGAGCATGTCAAATTTTAAGATGTATCAGAGCAAGTCTAATTTTTTTTAAAGCATATCAGAGCATGTCTAAGAAGAAATTTTAAAGGTTGCTCATTTGCTTTGTGCTTAGCAATTCATCCATTTTATTAGCAATCTCGTTTTTGATATTTTAATTTCTCCCAATTCACTTATTTTATTTTTAAGTCTTTTATTTATCTTTCTTTTGATACTTTTGCTTAGCAATTCACTCATTGTATTTTTAAGTCATTTAATAATCTTGCTTTTGATATTTTTCATTAATTTCTCCCCCATTTTTGACATCATCAAACATTGTTAACTCCCCCTTTTTTTTTGAATACATTTTCTCTTTAGTGTTTCTTCAAACTTCTTGTGCTAATCATTAATGTTTGCTCTCCCTGAATACAGCAATCATTAAACAAAATATGCCATTGAGTACCATAGATATGAATTAGCAACAAAGAAAAGATATATAATCAAGAGATAATTGATACCATTACAAAGAGTAGATATATAATTAAAAGATGATTAAAACCATAGTTGTTTCAATACATATTCCATAATATAAAAGTCAACTAGTTAATATCATTACATGGCCCAAAAGATAGATCCTAGAAAGAACAACAGACATGACTAACAACAAGGATCTACATGACTCTATGGATCAGAATCAGATGTATCAGAGATGGGGTGGGGAGATGATGGATCACGGCCAAGAGCTCGGCCTCTACCCCGTCTGCCTCTGCCACGAGTGGAGGTGCTGGCACGAGCAGGTGGGTGAGATGATCCTGAAGGCTGAGAACGTTGAGAGGCCAAAGACTGGACTGTAAGAGAGAGCCTGATGGAATCAAGAACATTCAGAGCTCTCGAAACAGACTGAAGCAATGCAGTGAACTGTGTAGAAGCACGCTCACTGGAGCCTCTGATCTCTCTACTCAAGAACTCATAACCACCCTCCAATACACCTCTGAGCCTGCCAGCCTCCGCAGTAAGGTCTGTGACCTCAATAGTACACTCCTATGGCTGAGGATGGGCCAAAGCTAAGACTTGCCCCTGCAAGTCAAGTACTCTCCCAGTCGTCTCAAAATGCAATCCTCGAGCTGCTGAATCCGAATAGACTGATCTGAGATCAACTGAAATACAGTGGAGATATGGGGTATCAAGGTCTGATCAGATGAATCTAATGATGTGGATCCCGGTGCAAATGCAGAAGTGCTCCACTGACGTGAAAGCAAGGAAGCCACACGCTGAGAAATCTGCTCAATCTGATCATCGGTCAATCTGAACTCTGAAGGAGGTGCTCTGCTCTCTGGCTGCTGAACTGGTGTGTACCTCCTGGTGAACTCTGAAGGGCCAGCCTCTGAATCTGAAATAAACTGGATGTCTGGAGATGCTGCCCTGACATCATGGAGAGGTGATGAGGGACTTTCTCCCTCAGCTCTGTCCTCAACTCTGTCCTCAGCTCTTTCTTCTGTACATTTGATCCAACCACCATCAATCTTAGTGAATCCCATACAGTGTAGAGTGTGTTGGTTGATGGTGTCTGCGTGAGAAAGCTTAGCAGATGCCTCCCCCTCAAAACTGACTCCAAACCTCCTGAAAATTAGTGTGAGAGCCATACCAAAAGGCAGATATGCCTTGGATCTGTTCAGTGTCTCTCTCATGGCCTCAATCATTAAAGCAGGGAGGTTTAAGGGGGTTTGAGTGATCACATGAAACATTATACAAATGTCTCGGCCAGAAAGGAGGTCATGCCTACCACTCTTTGGGAAGAAAAGCTTTGTCACTAATTGATGTAGGATTCTCATTTCAATTGACAAAATTTTGGCTTCCAATTTATTCAAACTTCCCGAGTAGGTTCCTCCTAGAATTACATTGATCCCCTCTTCCTTCACTGGGAGTTCCATGTAAGAATATCCCTCACAGGGCAAATGTAGTATCTCTCCCAAAATAATAGGATCTAAGCATATATCAACTCCCTTAACAGTAGAAGTTACTATTCCATTGCCATAGTGTAGATTTTGATAAAACTCTCTAACCAAGTCTACATATGTAACTTCCTTGAGAGAGCAGTAAAAACCCCAACCCTGGTTTTTTATCTTTGTCTCAAAGGAGAAACCTTCTTTTTCAAAGAATCTAAAATCCATATTCTTGCCGGTTTCTACCTTTCTGTCAGATAGAGGAATTTTGCTAGGGCTAAGGGGAGACTGAGAGGGACCTTGAGCAGACACTGAAGCCGGAACGGGAGCAGTGGAGGTCTGAGCAGCTTGCCTTTTCCTGCGGACGCTTTCTTCCAGCTCACAGACTGATTTTCTTCTTTGAGGGAGTTTCATCTTTGGAGCCATTCTCACCACAAGAGCAGGCAGGGAGACTCGGAAGATCAAAAGGATGAGGAGAAGGAGGGTTACAAGAGGATGGAAAGAGATTTTGATGGAGAGAAGAGATGATTTTGAGAAGAACGGTGGAAGCTAGGGCACGCTCCAAACGCTTCAATCAAGGGAGAAGGATGCGAGAAGCTCCTTTCCCAGGGGGTGATTTGAGATGGAGAGGAGAAGGGAGAATGATCTTGGGCTAAATCCTTGGTTTTGGAGAGAACGAAGATGAGGACGACGAGTCTTGGAGGGAGGAAGACGAAGAAGAAGAATGAGTTGGCTCATGAACGGGCTTTAAGTTAAAAAGAAAAGAACCCGTGGAAAGTTGGCAATAATTTCAAGTATGCCATTGGGTCAACCCTAGGGGGTCGACTCATGAATCACAAAAATTCAGAAAAAATATGAATAAATTCCAAAAAAATTTAAAATTTTGAGAGAAGAAATTTTGCTCAATGACAAGTTGTGAGAATGATAATCTTGAGCTTTTAGGTCCAAGAGAGATGATGAAAATTGAGCTCAAAGAAATTTTGACATCGACTTCTTGGAATTTTGAGAAATATTTAGGCAAAAGGATCAAGAATTACTAGATTTCTCCTAATTTCACAGAATCTATCCTCACTAAGGGCCTTTGTAAAGATATCAACTAATTGATTTTCAGTGCAAACATATTCAAGAATTATATCTTTATTTTGAACATGTTCTCTTATAAAATGGTGTCTTATTTCAATATGTTTAGACCTTGAATGTTGAATTAAATTTTTAGTTAGATTTATGGCACTAGTATTGTCACATCTTATGGGTGTTTCATTAAGTTTGATACCAAAGTCTTCGAGTTATTGCTTAATCCACAAAATTTGAGCACAACAACTTCCGACTGCAATGTATTCGGCCTCAGCCGTAGACAGTGCTACCGAATTTTATTTCTTGCTAAACCAGGAGATTAGGTTAACTCCAAGAAATTGGCAAGTTTCCACTAGTGCTTTTTCTATCTAATCTACATCCAGCAAAATCAGCATCTGAATATCCTAATAAATCAATTAGTGAGTCCTTAGAGTACCATAACCCTAGAGTTTGAGTACCATTCAAATATCTAAGGATTCTTTTAACAGCATTCAAATGAGATTCTTTAGGATTAGATTGAAATCTAGCACACAAACAGACACTAAACATGATATCAGGCCTACTTGCAGTTAAATATAATAGAGAGCCAATCATACCTCTATAGTATTTTAAGTCTACATATTTACCTTCTTCATCCTTGTCAAGCTTACATGAGGGGCTCATGGGTATGCCAATTGCTTTGGAGTTCTCCATTCCAAATCTTTTGAGTAATTCTTTGGTGTACTTGCTTTGGGTGATGGAGATTCCTTCTTTTGTTTGTTTGATTTGGAGTTTGAGGAAAAAAGTAAGTTCTCCCATCATGCTCATCTCGAACTCCCCCTGCATGAGCTTAGCAAAGTCTTGACAAAGAGATTCATTAGTAGACCCAAAAATAATGTCATCAACATAAATTTGTATAACTAACATATCATTTTGATTTCTCTTAATAAAGAGGGTTGTGTCTACATTACCTCTTGAAAAACTATTATTTAGCAAAAATTTGCTTAGCCTATCATACCAAGCCCTAGGTGCTTGCTTTAATCCATATAAAGCTTTATTTAACTTAAAAACATGATTAGGAAAAGCATGATTTTCAAAACCTGGAGGTTGTTCTATATAGACTTCTTCAGCAATATATCCATTCAAAAATGTACTTTTGACATCCATTTGAAATAATTTAAATTTCATAAAGCAAGCATATGCAAGTAGAAGTCGGATGGCCTCTAATCTAGCAACAGGTGCAAAGATCTCATCAAAATCAATTCCTTCTTCTTGATTATAACCTTTAGCAACCAATCTTGCTTTATTTTTTATTACATTACCATGTTCATCTAATTTATTTCTAAAGACCCATTTTATGCCAATTATTGAATAATTTTTAGGTCTTGATACTAAAGTCCATACATTATTTCTTTCAAATTGATTAAGCTCCTCTTGCATTGCATTAATCCAATTATGATCATTTTCAGCTTCTTCAATAGTTTTTGGTTCAAGATGAGATACAAAAGCACAATGATTAAATACATCTCTAAGTGAAGAACGAGTTTTTACCCCATGCATAGGATCACCAATAATTAACTCCTTAGGGTGATTGTGAACATACCTCCATTCCTTGGGTAGGTCATTTGTACCTTGAGGTTGTTCTTGAATTTCTTCACCTCTCTCATCCTGTTTGTCTTCTTGTTGCTCGTCCTCTTGATTGTTGAATCTTTCAGAGTGATCTCCTTCAGTCCTTCTATTAGAGATCTGCATCATCAACACCTCATTCTTCCTTGAAGGAAGATCGTTAGATTCATCAAAAACAACATGTATGGACTCCTCTACTACTAAAGTTCTTTTGTTAAAAACTCTAAAAGCTTTACTAGTGGAGGAGTAACCAAGAAAGATTGCTTTATCTGATTTTGCATCAAATTTTCAAGTCTTTCTTTACCATTATTTAACACAAAACATCGGCAACCAAAAACATGAAAATATGCAATATTAGGTTTTCTTTCTTTCCAAAGTTCATAGGGGGTTTTCTTTAAAATTTGTCTAATCAAAGCATGATTTAAAATGTAACATGCTGTGTTAATTGCTTCCGCCCAAAAATATCTTGGAAGGTTGCTTTCACAAAGCATGGTACGGGCCATTTCTTCTAAGTTCTGTTTTTCTTTCTACTACCCCATTTTGTTGGGGTGTCCTAGGAGCAGAGAAGTTATGCCAATTCTTTTTCATCACAAAAGTTTTTAAAGTCTTGATTTTCAAATTCAGTTCCATGATCGCTTCGAATATTTTGAATTGAAAATCTTTCTCATTAGTGACTTTTCGATAAAATTTAGTGAAAACATGAAAAGTTTCATCTTTGTGTGCTAAAAAAAAAACCCAAGTAAAACGAGAGTAATCATCTATAATTACAAAACCATATCATTTTCTTCTAGACTAGTGGTTCTAGTAGGTCCAAATAAGTCCATATGCAAAAGCTCTAAAGGTCTAGAGGTTGAAACAATATTTTTGGATTTAAATGAAACTCTTGTTTGTTTACCTAGTTGGCATGCATCACAAATTCTATCTTTTTCAAAATTCAGTTTTGGCAACCAAGAACTAATTCTTTCTTAATTAATTTTGA
Organism: Elaeis guineensis; assembly: GCF_000442705.2. NCBI lineage: Eukaryota > Viridiplantae > Streptophyta > Magnoliopsida > Arecales > Arecaceae > Elaeis > Elaeis guineensis. The sequence continues at coordinate 19,366,141 of NC_025997.2, forward strand.
AAGAGAATGCATGCTAATGTGTGCAAGTCTGCGATGCCAAAGCCAACTGTCTCATTAATTTAGCATTCAAGGATACTAGGCATTGCATGTTTATTTTGGCTAAATCATTTAAATCTACCATATAAACATTACCATGTCTATGTCCAATAAATTTAATGCCATCATTAATAGGACTAGTTACAATGCAACAGACGATTCAAAAATAACTTTATATCCTTTATCACAAAATTGACTAATGCTTAGTAAATTATGCTTTAAACCATCAACTAACAAAATATTTTCAATGTATTTGGAGGGAGTGATACCAATGTTACCTATACCGATGATCTTTCCTTTGCCATTGTCTCCAAAGGTGACCATCCCTCCATCCTTAGCATCAAGAGTGATGAATTGGATTCATCACCAGTCATGTGTCTCGAGCATCCACTGTCAAGATACCATTTCTGTTTCCTCCTTGGGATGCTAGACACACCTGCAAGCAAAAGTCAAGTTTTTGTTTTAGGTACCCAAGCTTTCTTGGATCCTTTTTGGTTAGTCATAATGGTTCCTTTTGGAACCCATATTTTCTTTATAGTTGAGTTTGCAGACTTGTTAGAGAAGCAAGTGTATGACTTATGTCCTACTCTACCACATTTGAAGCAAGTAATATTGGAAGACTTGTTACTTAAAGAGTTTACATAAATATTTTTCAGATATTTTTGTTTCTTCAAGGGTTATAGCCAAGTCCAGCCTTATCATACACGGCTTTTTGATTATCAAGAATCATATTGAGTTTATTTGAACTCAAGGTGAACTTTTCTACTATTGGTTTTAGCTTGGCAATTTCATTCTTTAAGCTTTGATTTTCTTGAAGCAGGGTGGATTTCTCAATTGAAATATTTTCAGTTTGTTTCAATAAAGATTGATTTTTCAATTTTAGCTCTTTGTTCTTCATTCCTAGTTTCTTTAATTCATCAACTAAATCATAGAAAGCTTCATGTAATTCTTCAAATGTAAAGTCACTAGGAGTTTCAGAAATTACCTCATTTTCGTGTGCCATAAGGCACAGGTTGGCTTGTTCGGTTGAGTTTTCCTCATCGGAGCTTGAGTCATCACTCGCACTCCAAGTGGCCATCATGGCCTTCTTCTTGTACTTCTTGGACCTTTCTTCAGTTGTGGGCATTCGGATTTGAAGTGTCCCGCTTCTTGCATTCGTAGCAGATAAGGGGTTGGTCTTTCTCTTTTTCTTTGCTCTGTTCCCTTTTGTGAATGGCCTCTTCCTCATCCCCTGTTTCTTTTTCTCAAAAATTTCTTGAATCTTCGGGTAATGAGTGCCATCTCTTCATCCTGTTCTTCATCTTCAGTGTCATCAGTTTCTTCATCTGGTGGAGCTGTGGATTTGAGGGCAATGGTTCTTTTCTTTTTGACTTCTTCCTCTTGATGTTGCTTCATGCTCAGCTCATGAGTCATCAATGATCCAAGAAGCTCTTCCAAGGGTAGAATGTTCAAGTCCTTAGCTTCTTGGATGGCAGTCACTTTGGCTTCCCAAGTTCTTGGTAGGGACCTGAGAATCTTTCTTACAAGCTCACTGTTAGTATAGGACTTACCAAGACTCTTTAAACCATTAATAATATCAGTAAAGCGAGTAAACATTCCAGTTATGGACTCATCATGCTCCATTTTAAACAATTCATATTTATGCACAAGCATGTTGATTTTAGACTCCTTTACTTGATTGGTTCCCTCATGGGTTACTTCTAACCTATCCCATATTTCTTTAGCAGATGAGCAAGTAGAAATGCGATTAAATTCGTTTGCATCAAGAGCACAATAAAGAACATTCATTGCTTTAGCATTTAATTGGGCCATCTTCTTATCAACCTCATCCCATTCTTTCTCGGGTTTGGTTGATTCCTCACCATCTATAATTTTAGTGGGTGTGTGAGGACCGTTCACTATGATACTCCACATATCATAGTCGAGTGCTTGAATGAATATTTTCATCCGAGCTTTCCAATAGGTGTAATTAGACCCATTGAAAAGTGGAGGTCGGTTGGTGGATTGCCCCTCGGCTAGAGAAGTGCCGACATGAGTTGCCATAGATCTTTGGCTCTTTGATTGTTTAGATCAAAGAAGGGCTAGAGCACCGGGCTCTGATACCACTTGTTGCCCAGCTATGCAACCCAAGAGGGGGGGTGAATTGGGTTTCTAAAAATTTTAAGCTTAACTTATGACTTATGAGAAATGTTTGACAAAGCTAAATAGATAGAGTGAGTAGAATTAATTCAAGGCTAATAGCAAGAGCAAGAATGCAAGAGAATAATGAAGAGATAAAGAAGAGCAATTAGACACACACCAAACAAAAGGATTTATAGTGGTTCGGTGCCAACCTTGCACCTACATCCACTCCCCAAGCTCCTACTTGGAATTTCAATCCACTAATCTTGTATTCAACCCGAATACAAACGTCGGAAACTCCGACTCTAGCTATTCCAAGCTAGACCACTTATTTCAGGTACAAGCCAACCAATACACTCCGATTCTAGGTTCGGATCAACCTTCCTTGTTTTGGAACCCTCCAAAACAAAACCAATCACTCAAACTGAGTATAACAATTTATAGCACAAATAAGTACAAAGAAAGCTCCTTCAATGAGCGAATATAACTTTAAATACACTTTACTCAAGAGAAGAAGACCCTTTTTGGATTTCCTCAAGGTGGATGGAGACTTGAATGTGCACTTGAGGAGTTGGTGAGCTTGGATTAAAGGCTTCTTGAAAGCTTTGAATGAGCTCTTGCTTAGGGCTGAAAAGTTGGCTTGAAATCCCTTTTTCAAAATCTCTCTCTTGAATCCTCTTCTTGATTCCCACCTTTTTGTTCCTTTTATAGCTTTAAGAAATAGAGGAAATCATTCTAGACTGAAAAAAGAGCCGTTAGACTGCATTAAATGAGCATTAAAAGTATTTAAAATGGGTAAAAAACTAGCCGTTGCGGAAAAATCCCGTCACAGGGGTCGACTCATGAGTCGACTCATGCCTGGGGGTCGACTCATGGGTCGACCTCTGTGGAAAATCGTCACAGAAGTGAACGGGATCCATGGTTCTGTAAAACTGGCAAAAGACCCGCAGAGGTCGACTCATGAGTCGACTCATGCCTTGGGGGTCGACTCATGGGTCGACTCACAGGTTCCAAGTCTGTGCCGGCCAGAAAATCAGCGTGCCAGTCATCTCATTGCCATGAGTCGACTCATGGTCGACTCATGATTTTCAATCATGCATATCTTTCAAAATACAAGTCCAAAATCAATAAAATTTTCACCATTGGATCACAAATCTTTTGTTCTATCATTTGATACTATCAAATCAGGATTTTGGTAAAATTATAATTTTGCCCCTGAAGAGCAATAAGCTTTTTCAAGTGAAAATCATTGGTACCCCTTCAACTGCTTTGTAATCATCAAAATCAATCTAAGGAGCAACACTAGATCTAAGATCCTATTACATGATTATTACATAGCATTAAATCAGAAATTAAAATATATAAATATAGCATGAACTACATGTTGATCATATCAACATGTTTCTATACTACATCTAATGTATGTATTAAATAATAGATCAGATCTATTACCTTGCAAGTTAGACGTTCTAACCTTGATCTGGGCTTGAGGATGATGTTGCAAGCCGCACATGCATCCGGCCTCTAGGAGTCATCCACACGAGCCCACGAATCTCGATCAGAAGTCCTGCTTCAGGAAATCAGCACAGTATGCTAGTACTGCGCTGATCCTTCTTTGATGGTTGATCAGGTGCCTCCTTCTTCTTGATTTGGACTCTTCCAAAATGGAAAGTAGAAGGAGGAGTTTCAGATCTGAGAACTCTCAGGAAACTCAAGATGGAGGGAGGAAAGATATGAAAACAAAAACCCTAGAAGAAGACCCTCTTCTTCTTCACGTTTTTCTCTCTAGACACCCAAACTTGCATCTTTTATATCTCCACGACCCAAAGGTATTCTCTCTGATTTTTGGATGGAACAAAGGTCTCTCAAATATCTGACTTCTAAAATTTTATGAAGAAACTCATCTTATATAGAGAGATATGATAGAGTCCTTGTCTAGGTCAAACACCTAGTCAAGGCTTATCCAAACATGGCAAGTTAAGGGACGCCCAACTCTTGAGCACCTCCTTCATATTTTCATGCATGGATCACCAGAAAAGGGTGCACAATGTATACCCTAAAAGCCATAAAAATTTCAAAAAAAATTTGGATAAATTCGGTGCAAAATTGAAAGAGTTTTGGATTTCTAAAACTCTATCTCATAGAATTCGAAATCCAAACTTATTCCTTTTGATTTGATCCAAACCACCTTCCATGTAAGAAAGAAGAGAGGAAACCTTTTGTGAATGTGGGAGAGATCTGGAGAGGGTTTTGTCCACAAAATAAGGGAGATTGGCGTGAATAAGAGAGAGGGCGTGGAAGGTTATGTGGCGCAAGGTGGAATCCTAGTCTTACTAGGATTCTATCTATGACTTTTTTAATTTGGTTTCCAAACCAAAATCAAACTAAAATAGATAACCAATTAAAATAGGTCTTAACCCAATTAAGAAACTAATTTAATCAGATTAAATTAGATTTAAATCTGATTTAATTTTCTAATCAAATTAGAAATTAGATTGACCCAAGTCCTAGTTGAACTAGGACTAGTTTTTCCTTGCACTTGGCTTATCCAATAAACCAATTGGACTTGATCCAATCAAGCCAAACTAAATCTAATTAAATTATATTTAATTAGACTTAATCTCAGCCCATTGGCTTAATCAAATTAAGCCAATAGCAATCGAATTGCTAATCGATCCTCCTGCAACACTTGCACTGGTTAAATGTCAATCGTATTGATCATTTAACCCTAGAACGATTCTAATCGTTGATCAACCATCGATCGGATCATGAACTCTAATGTGTGACCTCATAGGTCGAACCTAAGCGGTAGCATAGGAATAAATTTTTATACCAATCGAAGTGACCATCTAGCAATGGTACCCGACGATCGGATAGGTCGAATGTGTAGAACAACATCCTTAGAACCCATGCGGATATAGTTTTCATATAATTCATCTCCTTGACCAAAATGATCATAGGACACCCCAGAGTTCAACTGTCAACTCTGATCAGGTTGTCCACATTGTATTTCAAAATATCAAATCCATCTGATGGATTACCCTGGCCAAGGTTTTGCTAAATTGAAATACAGCGACTCATTCTTCTCCAACTCTTGGAGTGGTCAATCCCATCTCGATCACACTCTGACTTCGCAAGTACTTGACTGTGCCCAGAAGCCTTCCGTCCCTGAATTAGAAATTCAGTTAGTCCAGTACCAAAGCACAGTGAGTTGCTTGCAAGTCACTGAGGCGATCTCAGGTCTAAGGGACACTTATACCTATATCCATCAGAGACATTCTCGACAGTAGAATACTCTGGAGTTGGTCACGTTCAATGATGATGTACCCTTACATCTCACCTGTATGCATACCAGTGTCTCCACACTCTTGGTTAAGAGGACAACCAACCCATATGGCCTACAGCGACCTATGCTCGATAGAAGCTGTCGTCCTTATTAACAGCCTATCATTTGGTCGTGAACAGTTTTAAGGACTAATCGATAAATCCTCTCTTATCGAACTTAATAGTCCTAAGGACTTCATCATAACAACGGAGTTCATTAGAAGATGAAAGCTTATGATGAAGATGCCAAATATATTTATTTATTAACAAATCAATTACAATACTTGGTTGCTCACCGTCAACAGCTTGACGATTGGCTTTTTGGGACACATTTCCAACAACTCCCACTTGTCCTAAAGCCACTCGGCACAGTATCTAATACCCATCTTCGACTTGTGGTTGTCGAACTCCTTTATCGCCAGGGCTTTAGTGAAGGGGTCGGCTAGGTTCTCCTTTCCGTCGATCTTCTGAAGGTCGACGTCACCTCGATCCACGATCTCCAGACCAGGTGGAAGCGGCGCAAGATGTGCTTCGTCCGCTGATGTGCTTTGGGTTCCTTCGCCTGAGCTATGGCACCAGTGCTGTCGCATAGAGCAGGACTGGACCATCGAGGGAGGGTGCTACTCCGAGCTCGTGATGATTTTCTCAGCCACACAGCTTCCTTCGCGGCATCCGATGCTGCGATGTACTCCGCTTCACAAACAGAGTCTGCCAAGTATGCTGCTTGGAACTCTTCCAGCAGATGGCTCCACATTCAGAGTAAAGATATAACCCGACACGTCCTGCTGTCATCATGGTCAGATTGAAAGCTGGAGTCTGTGAACCCACAAGTTTCAGATCTGACTCGCCATAAACCAACCATTGGTCCTTAGTATTTCTCAAATACTTAAGGATGGCTTTAACCACTTTCCAGTGATTTTCTCCAGGATCAGATTGGTATCTACTCACTACTCCTAGTGAGTATGCCACATCTGGTCTTGTACATGTCATGGCGTACATGATAGATCCCACGGCTGAAGCATATGGGACTCTACTCATACCTCTCTCTCTTCAGGAGTTGTCGGACAATCCTTCTTAGAGAGAGAAATTCCTGGCCTATCGGTAGATAGCCTTCTTGGAATTCTCCATGCTGAACCTCTTCAGCACAGTGTCTATGTACATGGACTGGGATAACCCAAGGCATCCTTTTAGATCTATCCCTATAGATCTTCATCCCTAGGATGTAGGATGCTTCACCCAAGTCCTTCATGGAGAACTGTGATGACAACCAAACTTTTATTCCCTGTAGTGCGGGGATGTCATTCTCGATTAAGAGAATGTCATCCACGTACAAGACAAGGAATACCACAACTGGACCATTTGCCCATTTATAGATGCAGGGCTCTTCTCCATTCTTAATGAAGCCATACGTTTTGATCACCTTATCAAAATGCATGTTCCAACTCCGAGAAGCTTGCTTCAATCCATAAATGGATCTCTGAAGCTTGCACACCTTGGACTCATCTGTGGATGTAAACCCCTCAGGTTGTATCATATACACCTCTTCAGTCAGCTCTCCATTCAGGAAAGCTGTCTTTACATCCATCTGCCAGATCTCATAATCCAGATGGGCAGCTATTGCAAGCATTATCCGAATAGATTTGAGCATTGCCACAGGGAAAAATCTCGTCATAGTCAATACCATAACGTTGACGATACCCTTGGCACCAGAGGGCTTTATAGGTCTCCACCTTTCGTCTGCGCCCCTCTTCCTTTTGAAGACCCATTTACACCCAATGGGTTTAACCCCTTCAGGTGGGTCAACCAATGTCCATACATCGTTGACCTTCATGGACTCCATTTCGGATTTCATGGCTTCAAGCCATTTCTCAGAATCAGTCTCTGCATTGCATCCATATAGGTATCGGATCCTCATTATTCTCATCAAGTTCGATGGGATCACCTCCCGGACCAAGAAACGTAGTATCTGTCGGCTGACGGGTACTCTACCGGATCCCTAATGGTGCAGGTAATTGGGCTCCGGATTGATCTAATCATATCCACTCAGGTTCAGCTATTGGTGTCGGTCCTTCTACCTGTTGAACTTCATCAAGTTCAACCTTAGAGGCAACGGTTCCTTCACCAAGGAACTCTTTTTCTAAAAGATTGCCTTAAGGCTGACGAACACCTTTTGTTCATCAGCATGGTAGAAAAATATCCTTTTGTCTCTTTGGGGTACCCTATGAATGAGCATTTGTCAGACCTAGTCCAAGTTTGTCTGTGACTAATCGTTTGACATAGGCCGGGCACCCCCAGACCCTAAGGTGTGAAAGTGCTGGCTTACGTCCCGTCCATATCTCATATGGAGTCTTAATTACAGACTTACTTGGAATCCTATTTAACAGATAACAGGCCGATTCGAGTGCATATCCCCAGAAGGATATCGGCAAGCTAGCAAAACCCATCATGGATCGACCATGTCTAACAGAGTCCGATTCCTCCTTTCAGACACACCATTATGCTGTGGTGTTCCTGGAGGAGTCCATTGGGAGAGAATCCATTCTCTCCTAGATATTGAGAAACTCACTAGAAAGGTATTCTCCTCCTCGATCAGATCGAAGAGTTTTAATACTCTTCCAGTTTGTTTTTCTACTTCACTTCGGAATCGTTTGAACATTTCAAATGAATCGACTTATGTTTCATCAGATAGACATATCCATATCGGATAGGTCATCCTGAAAGTTATGAAGTAGAAATATCCACCTCTAGCACTGTGCTCATGGCCCGCATACATCAGTATGTACTAGGCCCAAGAGCTCAGTAGCTCTCTCACCTTTTCCAGTAAAAGGTGACTTGATCATTTTTACCAAGAAGACAGGACTCACAGGTTGAAGTGATTCACAATCACTGACTCGAGGATTCCTCTTGAGTCAACCTGTTTATTCTGTTCTTGTTTATATGACCTAGCCTACAGTGCCATAAGTAGATATCTGACACACTATCTAATCTAGGATGCTTGCCAGTGAATAGACTCTTATCAGGCTTGATCTTTTTGGTCTGGCTCGCACAGATGTCCAGCCTGAACTTGCACCTTCTTACTTTCTTCTTCTTGTTCTTCTTTCCTTTCTCAAAGGGTCGAGAACCAGAAGATGAACCTCCCACTGAGTTCACCGACTCCTTGAAGTTGGTGATCCTTCTCAAAGTTCTGAAGCAACCCCAGTAACCGTGGTAGTTCTTCAGGCTTTGTCATTCTATAATGAGTGAGGAATGGGAGATAAGACTTGGGCAGCGAGTTCATATTGCATCTTTCCCAAGCTGCTCATGCAAGGAAAGCCGAGCTTGCTCAATCGTTCCATCAGCTCGATCATGTACAATACATGATCAGTGACAGAGGCACCATCCCGCATTTTGGCGTTGAAGATGGCACAACTAGTCTTGTGCCTCTCTACGTCATCGGGTGTGCCAAAGGCATCCTCCAACACTTGAAGCATGTCCTTGGCTGAGCTATCTCGAATCTGCGACTGAACTCGTCGCTCATGGCAGCCAGCATGATACAGCCACCGTGGTCCGGTCACTGAGCCACTTCTGTAAGTGTCTCTGACTGTTCCACTGCATTGACAGCTGGCTCCTCAGGTGCAGGATCCATTATCACATATAGGATCCGTTCATGCTCCAGGACTATCTTCAACTTTCGATACCAGCTACGAAGTTGGGTCCACCAACTTATCATTGTCCAACAATGATCGGAGCGATAGGGAAGTGGCCATATTTGCAAAAGGAGAACCATAACCTAATTAGTAATTGATTCATTAAACCTAAAGATTTGGACTTTAATCAAAAGGTTTCTCCCACTATTTTATTCGAATTGGTAGCCTCTACCTCCAATTCGAGGAATTACCCTAATTCTTAGCGGGTACTAGAATCCACTTAGACTGCACACAAGCCCAACTTGGTTGGCAACCCATGTACATCTAAGGGTAGGTTCATAACCAATTTTTTCTAAATAATTTCTAGTAATTTAATTTTGCCCCAGAAACCTAATCAGTAGGCTTTGGCCTCCACTGTAAGGATCCAGTTAGGTCCAACCATTAACATGATCATACTTGGTGTATCTAACCAACGAATGATTAAGCCCAACTTTGGTTGGCTCACCTAACCACCATTAGAGAGACACTTCCAAGTCGTCATATGATGAGTGATAATTCCATTAGTCAACAAGCACCAGGCCTTTGGGTCTGCAATGATTATTGAGTTAATGGACTCATTATCAAACACCTTAATGGGAGGCTATGACTCAGTTATCTCCATAACTTTATCATTTTAAGGATCTAATAATTTTAGAGATTTAAATAATATAGAGGATGAGGTCAGATGAACCAGCTTATCATGATCCTCCCACTGGCTTCACCAAGTCAGCTTAAGGGAGACCATTAAGGGCTGGTCTAGGAGCACCTAAATCAGTCACACTGATTTACCTAGCTGACATGGGTCAGCTCGAATAGTCAAGTGATCCGATCAAAAATAATTTCACCAAGAGGCCAGGTAAGTTCGATCAGTGGGAGGGTCTGCCAAAGCTTGCCTTAGACACCATCAGAAATGGCCAGGTAAGCGGGCTCCCAATTAAAACCACCGGTCTGGTTTACCTTAGACACCAACTGGTTTAATTAGTTTCGATTAGATCAACCTAACAGTTCGTGCTAGACCGCTTAGCCAAGAATCAAGTCCATTTGGTTCTCGTTAAAGACATGGACTTGACCAACTACAACTATTGTAATTGATCTAGAGAATCTTGACCTAATCTAAGACAATAATTGATTAGATTTAGTCAATTCTCTAATTAAGTCCATCTTCAATCTAACCATAGGTCTAACCCAATTAATGGACCTAATTCCACTAACCCATTAACCCAATTGTTATGGTTTGTGTCTTAGGTTCTTCAATTCACAATCCTAGAACCTATTCAAACAACTTCTTAATTTTAATTAAGTTTTGGGCTGAGGGTTGGGTTTGGCTTTTCAAAAAATAATTTTCATATTTGTAAAATAATTTTACAATATGATTCTACCAACCATATTGCATGTTTGATTCATAATCAAGATGCAAGTGAAATAAACATGAAACTACTTTAGATCTAATCTAAACAGGTTCATGTAATTGAAACAATTTCAACTTTAAACAATTTCTTTGCACAAAAATTATTAACAAAGAGATTTTATTTAGATTTAAATATCTTTTAAATCTAATAAATATAAATTTAATCTAATCATATCTAACAAATTTATGATTAAAGATAGATCTACACAAACTAGGACAACCTTTGCACTGTAAGGGGTAAACCTTACAGCAGGACAACCTTGCAGTTTGTGATTGATCTAAAATTTTAATTTTAGATTTAATAATCAGATTATAAATTAGATCTAATCTAAAAAATAATCTAAGCATGTATAAATAATCATGTAATAAAGAACCTAGGCTCTGATACCAATTGTAGGAACCATATCTAGGGTTTTAGGGTTAGATCTTGAAACTTTTTCAAGATCATACAGCGGAAGACTAAAATAAATCAAAATTTATTTTCTAAAATCAGAAAATCCCTAGATCTAAGATTCTATTACATGATTATTACATAGTATTAAATCAAAAATTAAAATATATAAATATAGCATGAACTACATGTTGATCATATCAACATGTTTTTATACTACATCTAATGTATGTATTAAATAATAGATCAGATCTATTACCTTGCAAGTTAGACATTCTAACCTTGTTGATCTGGGCTTGAGGATGATGTTGCAAGCCACACACGCATCCGGCCTCTAGGAGTCGTCCACACGAGCCCATGAATCTCGATCAGAAGTCCTGCTTCAGAAAATCAGCACAGTATGCTAGTACTGCGCTGATCCTTCTTTGATGGTTGATCAGGTGCCTCCTTCTTCTTGATTTGGACTCTTCCAAAGATGAAAAGTAGAAGGAGGAGTTTCAGATCTGAGACACTCTCAGAAAACTCAAGATGGAGGGAGGAAAGATATGAAAACAAAAACCCTAGAAGAAGACCCTCTTCTTCTTCACATTTTTTTCTCTAGACACCCAAACTTGCATCTTTTATATGTCCAAACCCAAAGGTATTACTCTTTGATTTTTGATGGCACAATGGTCTCTCAAATCTCTAACTTGTCCTAAAATTTCATGAAGAAACTCATCTTATATAGAGAGATATGATAGAGTCCTTGTCTAGGTCAAACACCTAGTCAAGGCTTATCCAAACATGGCAAGTTAAGGGACGCCCAACTCTTGAGCACCTCCTTCATATTTCATGCATGGATCACCAGAAAAGGGTGCACAATGTATACCCTAAAATCCATGAAAATTCTAAAAAAAATTTGGATAAATTCGATGCAAAATTGAAAGAGTTTTGGATTTCTAAAACTCTATCTCATGGAATTCGAAATCCAAACTTATTCCTTTTAGATTTGATCCAAACCACCTTCCATGTAAGAAAAAAGAGAGGAGACCTTTTGTGAACGTGGGAGAGATCTGGGAGAGGGCTTTTGTCACATAAAATAAGTAGAGATTGGCGTTGAATAAGAGAGAGGGCATGGAGAAGGATTATGTGGCGCAAGGTGGAATCCTAGTCCTACTAGGATTCTGTCTTATGACTTGTTTTAATTTGGTTTTCCAAACCAAATCAAATCAAAATTAGATCAACCCAATTAAAATAGGTCTTAACCCAATTAAGAATCTAATTTAATCAGATTAAATTATATTTAAATCTAATTTAATTTTTAATCAAATTAGAAATTAGATTGATCCAAGTCCTAGTTGAACTAGGACTAGTTTTTCCTTGCACTTGGCTTATCCAATAAATCAATTGGACTTGATCCAATCAAGCCCAAACTAAATTTAATTAAATCATATTTAATTAGACTTAATCTCAGCCCATTGGTTTAATCAAATTAAGCCAATCAGTAATCGAATTGCTAATCGATCCTCCTGCAACACTTGCACTAGATTAAATGTCAATCGTATTGATCATTTAACCCTAGAATGATTCTTAATCGTTGATCAACCATCTGATCGGATCATGAACTCTAATGTGTGTGACCTCATAGGTCCGAACCTAAGCCTGTAGCATAGGAATAAATTCCTATACCAATCGAAGTGACCATCTAGCAATGGTACCCGACGATCGGATAGGTCGAATGTGTAGAACAACATCCTTAGAACCCATGCGGATATAGTTTTCATATAATTTATCTCCTTGATCAAAATGATCATAGGACACCCCAGAGTTCAACTGTCAACTCTGATCAGGTTGACCACATTGTATTTCAAAATATCAAATCCATCTGATGGATTACCCTGGCCAAGGTTTTGCTAAATTGAAATACAGCGACTCATTCTTCTCCAACTCTTGGAGTGGTCAATTCCATCTCGATCACACTCTGACTTCGCAAGTACTTGACTGTGCCCGGAAGCCTTCCGTCCCTAAATTAGAAATTCAGTTAGTCCAGTCCCAAAGCACAGTGAGTTGCTTGCAAGTCACTGAGGCGATCTCAAGTCTAAGGGACACTTATACCTATATCCCATCAGAGACATTCTCGACAGCAGAATGCTCTGGAGTTGGTCACGTTCAATGATGATGTACCCTTACATCTCACCTGTATGCCATACCAATGTCTCCACACTCCTTGGTTAAGAGGACAACCAACCCATATGGCCTACAGCGACCTATGCTCAATAGAAGCGGTCGTCCTTATTAACAGCTTATCATTTGGTCGTGAACAGTTTTAAGGACTAATCGATAAATCCTCTCTTTATCGAACTTAAATAGTCCTAAGGACTTCATCATAACAACGAAGTTCATTAGAAGATGAAAGCTTATGATGAAGATGCCAAATATATTTTATTTATTAACAAATCAATTACAATACTTGGTTGCTCAACCGTCAACAGCTTGACGATTGGCTTTTTGGGATACATTTCCCAACAACTCCCACTTGTCCTAAAGCCACTCGGCACAGTATCTATGAAGCAAAAATTTAGGGCAGGGGCAAAATGGTAATTTTAAAACCTTTTCAAAATTACTATTTTACAGCGAAATTATTAATTAATCTCATTAATTAATACTAATTAACCCTACACTAGGATCTAAATATGATACAACAGCATGCATTTAAATTTGAAATTCAAATTTGAATCAGTAAACGTTTTACAGTACTGTGTTCAGAACACATCACCTTTTGCGGTAGTCGATCACCGCAATCTGATCACCATCGGAGGGCTCTGATCATCACGTCACAGCCACCCAACTGTCTGGCCTCTGCAGATCGTCCACACGAAGCTCCCGTCTGATCAGCTCCTCACGAATGCTAGTTCGTGATTTCACCCTTTTGATGGCAGATATTGATCGAACTCCTTCGATCGATGTGTGCCGACTTCTCGAATACTCCGGATCGTCTGCACAGTTACTTGAGAGGCTGATGGATCTCTCTCTAAAATTTGGTGGACTCACGACACTCGTGGCACACCAATCTCACTTCCCGAACCCTAGGTAGAAACCCTAGGGTACACACCAAAAACCCTGCACCCAATTTTCTCTCTTTTCTTTCTTTTTCTCTCGAAAGGTTTTGGACCTTCACCTTGTGCAGAAGCCTTCCTCATGCCCCAAAGTTTCTCTCCTAATTTTTCTACACACGTCCCACCTTTTCCTCTTTTTAAAACAACGTCGAACGTGTCTTATCCGCGTGAGAGGATAAAGATAAGAGGTTACACATTTGAATTCAAATCAAATTTGAATTCAAATGAAAACCAACTTATCCCTATCCTTTTGGGTGTGAGAAGAGAAGGGGCGTGGCTCTTTATGCGTGGAAAAGTTTCACGAGAAACCTTTTCTCGTGTAAGTAATGTGGCGCACAAAATGGATAAGGATGAAAGGGCAAGTGATAAGTTATCCATTCAAATTCAAACATGCTTTGAATTTGAATGGCTAACTAATTAATTTATCCATCCATATGGTGCACAAATGAGGACGTGGGGAAGGGTTTTACGTTAGAAAAATTTCACGAGAAGTTTCTTCTCGTGAATTCAAATGGGTGCAAGGAAGTTGGGTGATGCAGGGAATTTAAAACAAGGTGGTTTGATTCAAATTGAGCCAACCTAGTTTAAAATAGGTTGAGCACAATTAGACCAAATTAAACCTAACATAATTAGGCTTAATTAGGCTTAATAAAATCCTAATCAAATCAGGAATTAACTAAACCTAACCCCTGATCAAATCAGGGACTAAACCACCTTAGCGATTAGGTCAACATTTAACCTAATCGGGTCAATCCAAACTGAATCCAATTCAATTGGACTTGATCCAAAAATAATTACTCAATCAAATTGAGTTAATTAGTGATTAAATTACTAATTAAACCTCTCATAAATGTTGAGTCCAAATTCGATGGGCAATCAGGCATCAGAGACCATCGATATGAAACCCTGATCAAAGAGTTCAAATTTCAAATTCAAAATTCGAAATTCAAAATTTTGACCCGGTACCCAAAATGTGTGGAACTCATGATTAGAGAATCCTAATTTTCAATCATAGAGTTCCAGATAGATAAGACTCATAATCAGCCATCAGATCAGAAAGGAACCTCTAATGTGTGTGACCCCGCAGGTTCGAACCTAAGCCGGTAGCACAGGAACCAATTTCTGTACTAATCGAAGTGACCATCTAGCAATGGTACCCGACGACCGGATAGGTCGAATAATCGCAATCGCAACATTCAGAACCTACGTGAATATGGTTACCGTATAATTCATCCCTTTTGACCCCTGTGTTTAGGATGACTCAGAGTTAAACTGTCAACCCTGATCATATCATCCGAATCGTGCTCAACTCAATTAGTCCTGTGACTCCTCACTAGGACTACCCTGGCCAAGGTTTTGCTAAATTGAAACACGACTGTACACAGCTCCTAAACTGAAGTGGTCAATCCCATCTTGACACACGCACCGACAAGTCAAGTACTTGACTACACCCAGCAACCTTCCGTCACTGAATTAGAAATTCAGGTAGTCCAGTGCCTAAGTGCAGTGAGTTGCTTGCAAGTCACCGTGGCGGTCTCAGGTCGGAGGGATATTTATACCCATATCCCATCGGAGCAAATCTTGACAGCAGAAATAGCTCCGGAGTTGGTCACGTTCAGTGCAGATGTACCATTACATCTCACCTGTATGCCATACCAGTGTCTCCACACTCTTTGGTTATGAGGACAACCAACCCATATGGCACACAACGACCTATGCTCGATAAATGTTGTCGTCCTTGGTAACAACGTATCATTTGGTCGCGAACATGTTTAAGGACTAAGCGACAAATCCTCCTTTGTCGAGTCTAAATAGTCCTAAGGACTTCACCACAACATAGGAGTTCATTAGAAGATGAAACATTTGTGATGAAAAAATACCAAAATAACTTTTATTTATTTATAATTCATGTACTAATACAAAAGGAGCACAACCGTCAACAGACTGATGATTGGCTTTGGGATACTATTCCCAACAATCTCCCACTTGGCCTAAAACCTATCGGTGCAGTATCTAATACCCATCTTCGACTTGTAGTCGTTGAACTCCTTCACCGCAATGGCTTTAGTGAATGGGTCGGCCAGGTTCTCCTTCCCATCGATCTTCTGAAGGTCGACGTCACCTCGATCCACGATCTCCCGGATGAGATGGTAGCGGCGCAGAATATGCTTCGTCCGCTGGTGTGCCTTTGGTTCCTTCGCCTGAGCAATGGCTCCAGAGCTGTCGCAGTAGAGCAGAACTGGACCAACAAGGGAGGGTGCTACTCCGAGCTCGGTGATGAATTTTCTCAGCCACACCGCTTCTTTGGCAGCATCTGATACAGCAATATACTCCACTCGCATACTGAATCAGCCACAGTGTGCTGCTTGGAACTCTTCCAGCAGACAGCCCCACCATTAAGGGTAAAAATAAATCCTGACACACTCTTGCTATCATCTCGATCAGACTGGAAACTAGAGTCTGTAAATCCTATAAGTCTCAAGTCTGATTCACCATATATAAGCCACTGGTCCTTAGTATTTCTCAAATACTTCAGGATGGTTTTAACAACCTTCCAGTGATTCTCTCCTGGATCAGATTGGTATCTACTCACTACCCCTAGTGAGTATGCCACATCTGGTCGTGTACATGTCATGGCGTACATGATAGATCCCACTGTCGAAGCATATGGAATCCTACCCATACGCTCTCTCTCTTGAGGTGTTGTCGGACAATCCCTCTTCGAGAGAGAAATTCCATGGCCTATCGGTAGATAGCCTTTTTGGAATTTTCCATGCTGAACCTTTTCAGCATAGTATCAATGTACGTGGACTGGGATAAGCCAAGCAACTTTTTGGATCTATCCCTATAGATCCTCATCCCTATGATGTAGGAAGCTTCTCCAAATCCTTCATGGAGAACTGTGACGATAGCCAAATCTTTATTCCCTGTAATGCAGGGACATCATTCCCGATTAAGAGAATGTCATCCACATACAATACAAGAAATACTACTGCTGGACCATTAGCCCACTTATAAATGCAGGGTTCTTCTCCATTCTTAACGAAGCCATACATTTTGATCGTCCTATCAAAACGTATGTTCCAACTCCGAGAAGCCTGCTTAAGTCCATAAATGGACCTCTGTAGCTTGCACACCTTAGACTCATCTGTGGATGTGAACCCTTCAGGTTGTATCATATACACCTCTTCGTCCAGCTCTCCGTTTAGGAAAGCTGTCTTCACATCCATCTACCAGATTTCATAGTCCAGATGGGCAGCTATCGCAAGCATAATCCGAATGGATTTGAGCATTGCCACAGGAGAAAATATCTCGTCATAGTCTATACCATAACGTTGACGATATCCCTTGGCAACCAGACGGGCTTTATAGGTCTCCACCTTTCCGTCTGCGCCCCTCTTCCTTTTGAAGACCCACTTACACCCTATGGGTTTTACTCCTTCGGGTGGGTCAACCAATGTCCACACATCGTTGACCTTCATGGACTCCATTTCGGATTTCATGGCCTCTAGCCATTTCTCAGAGTCAGGTCTCTACATTGCATCCATGTAGGTGATCGGATCCTCATCGTTTTCATCAAGTTCGATAGGATCACCATCCCGGACCAAGAAACCATAGTATCTGTCCGGTTGATGTGGTACTCTACCAGACCGCCTTAAGGGTGCATAATCAATGGGCTCCGGATCTGATCTAATCAAATTCGGTTCAGGTTCAGTAACATGTGTCAGTTTTTCCACCTGTCGAACTTCGTCAAGTTCGACTTTAGAGGCAACAGTTCCTTCACTAAGGAACTCCTTTTCTAAAAAGATTGCCTTAAGGCTGACAAACACCTTTTGCTCATCAGCAAGGTAGAAATAATACCCTTTGGTCTCTTTTGGGTACCCTATAAAATTACACTTGTCAGACCTAGGTCCAAGCTTGTCTGTAATTAAACATTTAACATAAGCCGGACACCCCCAAACCCTAAGGTGCGAGAGTACTGGCTTACGTCCTATCCATATCTCATATGGCATTTTGGCTACAGACTTACTCGGAACTCTATTTAGAAGGTAACAAGCCGATTCGAGCGCATATCCCCAGAGGGAGATCGGCAGACCAGCAAACCCCATCATGGATCGAACCATGTCTAACAGGGTCCGATTCCTCCTTTCAGACACACCATTATGCTGTGGTGTTCCAGGAGGAGTCCACTGAGAGAGAATCCCATTCTCCCCTAAATACGTCAGATACTCATTGAAAAGGTATTCACCTCCTCGATCAGATCGAAGAGTTTTATTACACTTCCCAGTTTGTTTTTCTACCTCATTTCGGAATAGTTTGAACATTTCAAATGATTCCGACTTATGCTTCATTAAATAGACATACCCATACCTAGATAGGTCGTCTGTGAAGGTTATGAAGTAGAAAAATCCACCTCTTGCACTTGAGCTCATGGGTCCACATACATCAGAATGTACCAGACCTAAGAGTTCACTGGCTCGCTCACCTTTTCCAGTAAAAGGTGACTTGGTCATCTTTCTAAGAAGACAGGACTCACAGGTTGGAAGTGATTCACAATCACTAACTTCAAGAATTCCTTCTTGAGCCAACCTGTTTATCCTGTTCTTATTGATATGACCTAGCCTACAGTGCCAAAGGTAGACTTCTGACACATTATCTATTCTAGAGCGTTTACCAAATTTTTGAACCACATTAACAGGCTGTGATAGTAAGTAAATTCCATTATTTAATTGTCCAACAAATATTGTAACACCATTCAAAATGATATTGCAAATATTTTCTTTTATTAAAAAATCATAACCGTACATGGCCAAAAGGCCTACAGAAATAATATTTAATAAAAAACTTGGACAATAGTGACATTCACTCAGAATTACATTACGAGAATTGATTACAAGACTCATGATTCCTAAAGCTAGAACTGGAACTTTGCTTCCATCTCCAATATTCAGGAACCTCTCGCCTTCATCAAATCTCCTACTGACCTGCAGACCCTGCATCGAATTACAAATATGATAAGGGCTTCCGGTATCCAATACCCAGGCAGTAGTATCACAAATCGAAAAGTTGCAAGGAGTTATCATATAATTACCTTGCTTCTTCTTTGGCCTGTTCGGGTCCAGGGAGGCAATGTATTGAGGACAGTTCCTCTTCCAATGCCCGTGCTTCTTGCAAAAGAAGCACTCCGCCTGGCTCTGGTCATGCTTGCGCTTCTTGGTCTGACCCCGTGCTACTGTCCCAGCATGAGATTGCACCTTCTTATTTTTCTTCTTCTTGTTCTTCTTCCCCTTCCCAAAGGGTTGACGACGAGAAGAAGACCCTCCCACTACATTCACCGACTCCTTATGGAGTTGGTGATCCTTCTCAAAGTTCTGCAGCAACCCCAACAATCCGTGGTAGTTTACTGCAGGCTTTGTCATTCGAAAATGAGTAAGGAATGGGAGGAAGGACTTGGGCAAGGAATTAAGGATCGCATCCTTACCGAGCTGCTCGTGCAGAGGAAAGCCCAATTTGCTTAGGTGCTCAATCATCTCGATCATATACAGTACATGATCAGTGACTGAGGCCCCATCCCTCATCCGAGCATTGAAAATAGCACAACTAGTTTTATGCCTTTCAACGTCGTCAGGCGTGCCAAAGGAGTCGTTCAATATTTGAAGCATCTCCTGTGGCTGGGCGTTCTCAAACCTTCGGCTGAACTCGTCATTCATTGCTGCCAGCATAATACATCGAACGGTGGTGCGGTCATTGAGCCACTTCAAGTAAGTGTCTCGGATCGCTTTACTAGCGTTCGGAGTTGGCTCCTCAGGTGCTGGATCCGTTACTACATAAAGAATCCGTTCATGCTCAAGGACGATTTTTAATTTTCGATACCAGCTATTGAAATTGGGTCCCATGAGCTTGTCATTATCTAATAATGACCGGAGCGACAGGGTAGTGGCCATAGCTGCTTAAAGGAAAACGAGACCTCTATTAGTACATAAATTAATACTAAAGACTTGGACTTTAGTCTAAAGTTTTTTCCAATATTTTTACGAACTGGTAGCCTCATCCTCCAATTCGAGAAATTACTTTAATTCCTTAATGGGTACTAGAATCCACACAGACTACACACGAGCCCAACTTTGGTTGGTCAACCCATGTGCATCTATGGGTAGGTTCTTAACCAGTTGTTTCTCTAAACAACTTCTAGTAATTTATTTTTGCCCCAGAACCTAATCAGTAGGCTTTGGCCTCTACTGAAAAGATCTGGTTAGGTCCAACCATTAACATGACTTAATTTAGTGAATCGGACCAATAAATGATCAGGCCCGACTTTGGCCGGCCAACCTAACCACCATCAGAAAGACTCAATCAAATTATCATATTATGAATAATAATTCCATTAGCCAATGAGCACCAGGCCTTTGGGCCTCCAATGATCATTGAACTAATGGACTCATTATCATTCACTTAATGGGAGGCTATGACTTAGTTATCATTATAACTTAATCATTTTAGGGACCTAATAATTTTGAGGATTTTATTAAAGAATAGTAGAGAAGAAATCATCCAGTCAATTTCAATCCTCCCACTGACTTCACCAAGTCAGATTAAAAAGGATTTAATTAAAGCTGGCATTAGGAGCACCTAAATCAGTCATACTGATTTACCTAATGACATGGGTGAGCTCTAATCACCAAGTGATCTAATCAAAATCTAACTTACCAGATTGGCCAGGTAAGTGAGATCAGTGGTGGGGATTTGCCATTAACTCGTCAATGATCGAATCAATGCGAGTAGCTCCCGCTTAAGAACCACTGGTCAAAACTGCCGAACTTACCTTAGACACCAACCGGTTCATTAGTTTTAATTTTGATCAACTTAGTAAATAGAGCTCCACCGCGTAGCCATGAATTAAGTCCATCTTGGTCTAGTTAAAGACATGGACCCATTCAACTACAACTATTGAAGTTGAGTCTAGAGTATCCTTGACCTAATCTAATTCAACTTTTGATTAGATTTGACCAATTACTCCAATTCATCCATTTTTTAAACTAACCTTAGGTCTAACCCAATTATGGACCTAATTCATCTAACCCATTGACCCAAAAGTTTATGCAATTGTCTTAGGTCTTAATTCACAATTCTAGACCTACTAGACAACACTTAATTCTTTTAATTAAGTACTTGGGCTGATGGGTCAGGGTTTGGTATTTCGAAAATAATTTTTAAATTTGAAAGATTTTATTTTCTGTTCACCAAATGTGTTAACTCATTTCACAAACGGGTCAGCACATTTCATAAACAGCAATTCTATTGCTCATTTTATAACAGAAAATAACTCAAAATAAATCATAAATTTTCTTTTAGATCTAATCTAACACATTCATGATAAATTTCTTAATTAAGTCCTTTCGCTGCTTCATCGGTATGGGATATAATTGCATCGGCACCCCTACCGCCATAGGAGACCCCATCGAATGGGAAGAGAGGGCCTTTAAACCCTACTTTTCTCCTATGACCGGATGGCCATGGCAACCAACCCAATTAGATTACTTGCTACTTGGATCATGTATATCTAAATATACAAATTTCAAAATTTAAATTTTGAATTTCAAATTTCAAATTTCAAATTTTAAATTTCAAATTTGAGATTTCAACCAAATTTCAAATTCCGAATTTTCAATCTTTGAATTTTAAATTTTGAATTTCAAATTTCAAATTTCAAATTTCAAATTTCAAATTTGAGATTTCAACCAAATTTCAAATTTCAAATTTTGAATTTTGAATTTCAAATTTCAAATTTTGAATTTCAAATTTTAAATTTCAAATTTGAGATTTCAACCAAATTTCAAATTTCAAATTTTGAATTTCAAATTTGAAACTTCTAACAAATTTCAAATTTCAAATTTCAAATCTTTTTGAATTTCAAATTTTGAATTTTAAATTTAAACTTATAGATTACACCTTAATCTACGCATGCATATGTATATCATATTCTAGAACCTTGCTCTGATACCAATTGAAGCAAAAATTTAGTGCAGGGGCAAAATGGTAATTTTAAAACTTTTTTAAAATTACTATTTTACAGCGAAATTATTAATTAATCTCATTAATTAATACTAATTAACCCTACACTAAGATCTAAATATGATACAACAGCATGCATTTAAATTTGAAATTCAAATTTGAATCAGTAAACGTTTTACAGTACTGTGTTCAGAACACATCACCTTTTGCGGGTAGTCGATCACCGTAATCTGATCACCGTCGGAGGGCTCTGATCGTCACGTCGTAGCCACCCAACTATCTGACCTCTGCAGATCATCCACACGAAGCTCCCATCTGATCAGCTCCTCACGAATGCTAGTTCGTGATTTCACCCTTTTGATGGCAGATGTTGATCAAACTCCTTCGATCGATGTGTGTCGACTTCTCGGATGCTCCGGATCATTTGCACAGTTACTTGAGAGGCTGATGGATCTCTCTCTGAAATTTGGTGGACTCACGACACTCGTGGCACACCAATCTCACTTCCCGAACCCTAGGTAGAAACCCTAGGGTACACACCAAAAACCCTGCGCCCAATTTTCTCTCTTTTCTTTCTTTTTCTCTCGGAAGGTTTTGGACCTTCACCTTGCGCAGAAGCCTTCCTCATGCCCCAAAGTTTCTATCCTAATTTTTCTACATACGTCCCACCTTTTTCCTCTTTTTAAAACAACGTCGAACGTGTCTTATCCGCGTGAGAGGATAAAGACAAGAGGTTACACATTTGAATTCAAATCAAATTTGAATTCAAACAAAAACCAACTTATCCCTATCCTTTTGGGCATGAGAAGAGAAGGGGCATGGCTCTTTGTGCGTGGAAAAGTTTCACGAGAAACCTTTTCTCGTGTAAGTAATGTGGCGCACAAAATGGATAAGGATGAAAGGGCAAGTGATAAGTTATCCATTCAAATTCAAACATGCTTTGAATTTGAATGGCTAACTAATTAATTTATCCATCCATATGGCACACAAATGAGGATGTGGGGAAGGGTTTTACGTGAGAAAAATTTCATGAGAAGTTTCTTCTCGTGAATTCAAATGGGTGCAAGGAAGTTGGGTGACGCAGGGAATTTAAAACAAGGTGGTTTGATTCAAATTGAGCCAACCTAGTTTAAAATAGGTTGAGCACAATTAGACCAAATTAAACCCAACATAATTAGGCTTAATTAGGCTTAATAAAATCCTAATCAAATCAGGAATTAACTAAAACTAACCCCTGATCAAATCAGGGACTAAACCACCTTAGCGATTAGGTCAACATTTAACCTAATCGGGTCAATCCAAACTGAATCCAATTCAATTGGACTTGATCCAAAAATAATTACTCAATCAAATTGAGTTAATTAGTGATTAAATTACTAATTAAACCTCTCATAAATATTGAGTCCAAATTCGATGGGCAATCAGGCATCAGAGACCATCGATATGAAACCCTGATCAAAGAGTTCAAATTTCAAATTCAAAATTCGAAATTCAAAATTTTGACCCCAGTACCCAAAATGTGTGGAACTCATGATTAGAGAATCCTAATTCTTAATCATAGAGTTCCAGATAGATAAGACTCATAATCAGCCATCAGATCAGAAAGGAACCTCTAATGTGTGTGACCCCGCAGGTTCGAACCTAAGCCGGTAGCACAGGAACCAATTTCTGTACTAATCGAAGTGACCATCTAGCAATGGTACCCGACGACCGGATAGGTCGAATAATCGCAATCGCAACATTCAGAACCTACGTGAATATGGTTACCGTATAATTCATCCCTTTTGACCCCTGTGTTTAGGATGACTCAGAGTTAAACTGTCAACCCTGATCATATCATCCGAATCGTGCTCAACTCAATTAGTCCTGTGACTCCTCACTAGGACTACCCTGGCCAAGGTTTTGCTAAATTGAAACACGACTGTACACAGCTCCTAAACTGGAGTGGTCAATCCCATCTTGACACACGCACCGACAAGTCAAGTACTTGACTACACCCAGCAACCTTCCGTCACTGAATTAGAAATTCAGGTAGTCCAGTGCCTAAGTGCAGTGAGTTGCTTGCAAGTCACTGTGGCGGTCTCAGGTCGGAGGGACATTTATACCCATATCCCATCGGAGCAAATCTTGACAGCAGAAATAGCTCCGGAGTTGGTCACGTTCAGTGCAGATGTACCATTACATCTCACCTGTATGCCATACCAGTGTCTCCACACTCTTTGGTTATGAGGACAACCAACCCATATGGCACACAACGACCTATGCTCGATAAATGTTGTCGTCCTTGGTAACAACGTATCATTTGGTCGCGAACATGTTTAAGGACTAAGCGACAAATCCTCCTTTGTCGAGTCTAAATAGTCCTAAGGACTTCACCACAACACAGGAGTTCATTAGAAGATGAAACATTTGTGATGAAAAAATACCAAAATAACTTTTATTTATTTATAATTTATGTACTAATACAAAAGGAGCACAACCGTCAACAGGCTGATGATTGGCTTTGGGACACTATTCCCAACAATCTAATACCCATCTTCAACTTGTGGTTGTCAAACTCCTTTATCGCCAGGACTTTAGTGAAGAGGTCGGCTAGGTTCTCCTTTCCGTCGATCTTCTGAAGGTTGACGTCATCTCGATCCACGATCTCTCAGACCAAGTGGAAGCGGTGCAAGATATGCTTCGTTTGCTGATGTGCTTTGGGTTCCTTCACCTGAGCTATCGTACCAGTGCTGTCGCAGTAGAGCAGGACTGGACCATCGAGGGAGGGTGCTACTCCGAGCTCGTTGATGAATTTCCTCAGCCACACAGCTTCCTTCGCAGCATCCGATGCTGCGACGTACTCCACTTCACAAATAGAGTCTGCCACAGTATGCTGCTTGGAACTCTTCCAGTAGATGGCTCCACCATTTAGAGTAAAGATATAACCCGACACACTCCTGCTGTCATCATGGTCAGATTGGAAGCTAGAGTTTGTGAACCCCACAAGTTTCAGATCTGAATCATCATAAACCAACCATTGGTCCTTAGTATTTCTCAAATACTTAAAGATGGCTTTAACCACTTTCCAGTGATTTTCTCCAGGATCAGATTGGTATCTACTCACTACTCCTAGTGAGTATGCCACATCTGATCTTGTACATGTCATGGCGTACATGATAGATCCCACGGCTGAAGCATATGGGACTCTACTCATATGTTCTTCTCTTCAGGAGTTGTCAGACAATCCTTCTTAGAGAGAGAAATTCCTTGGCCTATCGGTAGATAGCCCTTCTTGGAATTTCCATGCTGAACCTTTCAGCACAGTATCTATGTACATGGACTGGGATAACCCAAGCATCCTTTTAGATCTATCCCTATAGATCTTCATCCCTAGGATGTAGGATGCTTCACCCAAGTCCTTCATGGAGAACTGTGATGACAACCAAACTTTTATTCTCTGTAGTGCGGGGATGTCATTTCCAATTAAGAGAATGTCATCCACGTACAAGATAAGGAATACCACAACTGGACCATTTGCCCATTTATAGATGCAGGACTCTTCTCCATTCTTAATGAAGCCATACGTTTTGATCACCTTATCAAAACGCATGTTCCAACTCCGAGAAGCTTGCTTCAATCCATAAATGGATCTCTGAAGCTTGCACACCTTGGACTCATCTGTGGATGTAAACCCCTCAGGTTGTATCATATACACCTCTTCGGTCAGCTCTCCATTCAGAAAAGCTGTCTTTACATCCATCTGCCAGATCTCATAATCTAGATGGGCAGCTATTGCAAGCATTATCCGAATAGATTTGAGCATTGCCACAGGAAAAATGTCTCGTCATAGTCAATACCATAACGTTGATGATACCCCTTGGCTACCAGATGGGCTTTATAGGTCTCCACCTTCCGTCTGCGCCCCTCTTCCTTTTGAAGACCCATTTACACCCAATGGGTTTAACCCCTTCAGGTGGGTCAACCAATGTCCATACATCGTTGACCTTCATGGACTCCATTTCGAATTTCATGGCTTCAAGCCATTTCTCGGAATCAGGTCTCTGCATTGCATCCATATAAGTGATCGATCCTCATTATTCTCATCAAGTTCGATGGGATCTCCGTCCGGACCAAGAAACCGTAGTATCTATCCGGCTGACGCGGTACTCTATCGGATCGCCTTAATGGTGTAGGTATATTGGGCTCCGGATCTAATCTAATCATATCCGACTCAGGTTCAGCTATTGGTGTCGGTCCTTCTACCTGTTGAACTTCATCAAGTTCAACTTTAGAGGCAACGGTTCCTTCACCAAGGAACTCCTTTTTAAAAAGATTGCCTTAAGGCTGATGAACACCTTTTGTTCATCAGCATGGTAGAAAAATATCCTTTTGTCTCTTTGGGGTACCCTATGAATGAGCATTTGTCAGACCTAGGTCCAAGTTTGTCTGTGACTAATCGTTTGACATAGGTCGGGCACCCCCAGACCCTAAGGTGTGAAAGTGCTGGCTTACGTCCCATCCATATCTCATATGGAGTCTTAATTACAGACTTACTTGGAATCCTATTTAACAGATAACAGGCCGATTCGAGTGCATATCCCCAGAAAGATATCGGCAAGCTAGCAAAACCCATCATGGATCGACCATGTCTAACAGAGTCCGATTCCTCCTTTCAGACACACCATTATGCTGTGGTGTTTCTGGAGGAGTCCATTGGGAGAGAATCCCATTCTCTCTTAGATATGTGAGAAACTCACTAGAAAGGTATTCTCCTCCTCGATCAGATCAAGAGTTTTAATACTCTTCCCAGTTTATTTTTCTACTTCACTTCAGAATCGTTTGAACATTTCAAATGAATCCGACTTATGTTTCATCAGATAGACATATCCATATCTGGATAGGTCATCCATGAAAGTTATGAAGTAGAAATATCCATCTCTAGCACTTGTGCTCATGGGCCGCATACATCAGTATGTATTAGGCCCAAGAGTTAGTAGCTCTCTCACCTTTTCCAGTAAAAGGTGACTTGGTCATTTTACCAAGAAGACAGGACTCACAGGTGGAAGTGATTCACAATCACTGACTTCGAGGATTCCCTCTTGAGTCAACCTGTTTATTCTGTTCTTGTTTATATGACCTAGCCTACAGTGCTAAAGTAGATATCTGACACACTATCTAATCTAGGGTGCTTGCCAGTAGAATAGACTCTTATCAGGCTTGATCTTTTTGGTCTGGCTCTGCACAGATGTCCCAGCCTGAACTTGCACCTTCTTCACTTTCTTCTTCTTATTCTTCTTCCCTTTCTCAAAAGGGTCGAGAACCAGAAGACGAACCTCCCACTAAGTTTACCGACTCCTTGTGAAGTTAGTGATCCTTCTCAAAGTTCTGAAGCAACCCCAGTAACCCGTGGTAGTTCTCTTCAGGCTTTGTCATTCTATAATGAGTGAGGAATGGGAGATAAGACTTGGGCAACGAGTTCAGTATTGCATCTTTCCCAAGCTGCTCATGCAAGGGAAAGCCGAGCTTGCTCAATCGTTCCATCAGCTCGATCATGTACAATACATGATCAGTGATAGAGGCACCATCCCGCATTTTGCATTGAAGATGGCACAACTAGTCTTGTGCCTCTCTACGTCATCGGGTGTGCCAAAGGCATCCTCCAACACTTGAAGCATGTCCTTTGGCTGAGCGTCTCGAATCTGCGACTGAACTCATCGCTCATGACAGCCAGCATGATACAGCGCACCGTGGTCCATCACTGAGCCACTTCTGGTAAGTGTCTCTGACTGTTCCACGTGCATTGGCAGCTGGCTCCTCAGGTGCAGGATCCATTATCACATATAGGATCCGTTCATGCTCCAGGACTATCTTCAACTTTCGGTACCAGCTATCGAAATTGGTCCCACCAACTTATCATTGTCCAACAATGATCGGAGCGATAGGGAAGTGGCCATATTTGCACAAAGGAGAACCATAACCTAATTAGTAATTGATTCATTAAACCTAAAGATTTGGACTTTAATCAAAAGGTTTCTCCCACTATTTTATTCGAATTGGTAGCCTCTACCTCCAATTCGAGGAATTACCCTAATTCCTTAGTGGGTACTAGAATCCACTTAGACTGCACACAAGCCCAACTTTGGTTGGCCAACCCATGTACATCTAAGGGTAGGTTCATAACCAATTATTTCTCTAAACAATTTCTAGTAATTTTAATTTTGCCCCAGAAACCTAATCAGTAGGCTTTGGCCTCCACTGTAAGGATCCAGTTAGGTCCAACCATTAACATGATCATACTTGGTGTATCTAACCAACGAATGATTAAGCCCAACTTTGGTTAGCTCACCTAACCACCATTAGAGAGACACTTCCAAGTCGTCATATGATGAGTGATAATTCTATTAGTCAACAAGCACCAGGCCTTTGGGTCTGCAATGATTATTGAGTTAATGGACTCATTATCAAACACCTTAATGGGAGGCTATGACTCAGTTATCTCCATAACTTTATCATTTTAAGGATCTAATAATTTTAGAGGATTTAAATAATATAGAGGATGAGATCAGATGAACCAGCTTATCATGATCCTCCCACTGGCTTCACCAAGTCAGCTTAAGGGAGACCATTAAAAGGGCTGGTCTAGGAGCACCTAAATCAGTCACACTGATTTACCTAGCTGACATGGGTCAGCTCGAATAGTCAAGTGATCCGATCAAAACATAATTTCACCAAGAGGCCAGGTAAGTTCGATCAGTGGGAGGGTCTGCCAAAGCTTGCCTTAGACACCATCAAAATGGCAGGTAAGCGGGCTCCCAATTAAAAACCACCGGTCTGATTTACCTTAGACACCAACTGGTTTAATTAGTTTCGATTAGATCAACCTAACAGTTCGTGCTAGACCGCTTAGCCAAGAATCAAGTCCATTTGGTTCTCGTTAAAGACATGGACTTGACCAACTACAACTATTGTAATTGATCTAGAGAATCCTTGACCTAATCTAAGACAACAATTGATTAGATTTAGTCAATTCTCTAATTAAGTCCATCTTCAATCTAACCATAGGTCTAACCCAATTAATGGACCTAATTTCACTAACCCATTAACCCAATGTGTTATGGTTTGTGTCTTAGGTTCTTCAATTCACAATCCTAGAACCTATTCAAACAACTTCTTAATTCTTAATTAAGTTTTGGGCTGAGGGTTGGGTTTGGCTTTTCAAAAAATAATTTTCATATTTGTAAAATAATTTTACAATATGATTCTACCAACCATATTGCATGTTTGATTCATAATCAAGATGCAAGTGAAATAAACATGAAACTACTTTAGATCTAATCTAAACAGGTTCATGTAATTGAAACAATTTCAACTTTAAACAATTTCTTTGCACAAAAATTATTAACAAAGAGATTTTATTTCAGATTTAAATATCTTTTAAATCTAATAAATCATAAATTTAATCTAGATCATATCTAACAAATTTATGATTAAAGATAGATCTACACAAACTAGGACAACCTTTGCACTGTAAGGGGTAAACCTTACAGCAGGACAACCTTGCAGTTTGTGATTGATCTAAAATTTTAATTTCAGATTTAATAATCAGATTATAAATTAGATCTAATCTAAAAAATAATCTAAGCATGTATAAATAATCATGTAATAAAGAACCTAGGCTCTGATACCAATTGTAGGAACCATATCTAGGGTTTCAGGGTTAGATCTTGAAACTTTTTCAAGATCATACAGCGGAAGACTAAAATAAATCAAAATTTATTTTTAAAATTAGAAAATCCTAGATCTAAGATCCTATTACATGATTATTACATAGCATTAAATCAAAAATTAAAATATATAAATATAGCATGAACTACATGTTGATCATATCAACATGTTCTATACTACATCTAATGTATGTATTAAACAATAGATCAGATCTATTACCTTGCAAGTTAGACATTCTAAC
The DNA here is from genome assembly GCF_000442705.2 of Elaeis guineensis. Classification (NCBI taxonomy): domain Eukaryota; kingdom Viridiplantae; phylum Streptophyta; class Magnoliopsida; order Arecales; family Arecaceae; genus Elaeis; species Elaeis guineensis. The sequence goes on from NC_025997.2 coordinate 19,396,142, forward strand.
CTTGTTGATCTGGGCTTGAGGATGATGTTGCAAGCCGCACATGCGTCCGCCTCTAGGAGTCATCCACACGAGCCCACGAATCTCGATCAGAAGTCCTGCTTCAGGAAATCAGCACAGTATGCTAGTACTGCGCTGATCCTTCTTTGATGGTTGATCAGGTGCCTCCTTCTTCTTGATTTAGACTCTTCAAAGATGGAAAGTAGAAGGAGGAGTTTCAGATCTGAGACACTCTCAGGAAACTCAAGATGGAGGGAGGAAAGATATGAAAACAAAAACCCTAGAAGAAGACCCTCTTCTTCTTCACATTTTTCTCTCTAGACACCCAAACTTGCATCTTTTATATCTCCAGACCCAAAGGTATTTCTCTATGATTTTTGGATGGCACAAAGGTCTCTCAAATCTCTAATTTTCCTAAAATTTTATGAAGAAACTCATCTTATATAGAGAGATATGATAGAGTCCTTGTCTAGGTCAAACACCTAGTCAAGGCTTATCCAAACATGGCAAGTTAAGGGACGCCCAACTCTTGAGCACCTCCTTCATATTTTCATGCATGGATCACCAGAAAAGGGTGCACAATGTATACCCTAAAATCCATAAAAATTTCAAAAAAAATTTGGATAAATTCGGTGCAAAATTGAAAGAGTTTTGGATTTCTAAAACTCTATCTCATAGAATTCGAAATCCAAACTTATTCCTTTTAGATTTGATCCAAACCACCTTCCATGTAAGAAAGAAGAGAGGAGACCTTTTGTGAACGTGGGAGAGATCTGGGAGAGGGCTTTTGTCACACAAAATAAGTGGAGATTGGCGTTGAATAAGAGAGAGGGCGTGGAGAAGGATTATGTGGCGCAAGGTGGAATCCTAGTCTTACTAGGATTCTGTCTTATGACTTGTTTTAATTTGGTTTTCCAAACCAAATCAAATCAAAATTAGATCAACCCAATTAAAATAGGTCTTAACCCAATTAAGAATCTAATTTAATCAGATTAAATTAGATTTAAATCTGATTTAATTTTCTAATCAAATTAGAAATTAGATTGACCCAAGTCCTAGTTGAACTAGGACTAGTTTTTCTTGCACTTGGCTTATCCAATAAACCAATTGGACTTGATCCAATCAAGCTCAAACTAAATCTAATTAAATCATATTTAATTAGACTTAATCTCAGCCCATTGGCTTAATCAAATTAAGCCAATCAGCAATCGAATTGCTAATCGATCCTCCTGCAACACTTGCACTGGGTTAAATGTCAATCGTATTGATCATTTAACCTAGAATGATTCTTAATCGTTGATCAACCATCTGATCGGATCATGAACTCTAATGTGTGTGACCTCATAGGTCCGAACCTAAGCGGTAGCATAGGAATAAATTTTATACCAATCGAAGTGACCATCTAGCAATGGTACCCGACGATCGGATAGGTCGAATGTGTAGAACAACATCCTTAGAACCCATGCGGATATAGTTTTCATATAATTCATCCCCTTGACCAAAATGATCATAGGACACCCAGAGTTCAACTGTCAACTCTGATCAGGTTGTCCACATTGTATTTCAAAATATCAAATCCATCTGATGGATTACCCTGGCCAAGGTTTTGCTAAATTGAAATACAGCGACTCATTCTTCTCCAACTCTTGGAGTGGTCAATCCCATCTCGATCACACTCTGACTTTGCAAGTACTTGACTGTGCCCAGAAGCCTTCCATCCCTGAATTAGAAATTCAGTTAGTCCAGTACCAAAGCACAGTGAGTTGCTTGCAAGTCACTGAGGCGATCTCAAGTCTAAGGGACACTTATACCTATATCCCATCAGAGACATTCTCGACAGCAGAATGCTCTGGAGTTGGTCACGTTCAATGATGATGTACCCTTACATCTCACCTGTATGCCATACCAGTGTCTCCACACTCCTTGGTTAAGAGGACAACCAACCCATATGGCCTACAGCGACCTATGCTCGATAGAAGCTGTCGTCCTTATTAACAGCTATCATTTGGTCGTGAACAGTTTTAAGGACTAATCGATAAATCCTCTCTTTATCGAACTTAAATAGTCCTAAGGACTTCATCATAACAACGGAGTTCATTAGAAGATGAAAGCTTATGATGAAGATGCCAAATATATTTTATTTATTAACAAATCAATTACAATACTTGGTTGCTCAACCGTCAACAGCTTGACGATTGGCTTTTTGGGACACATTTCCAACAACTCCCACTTGTCCTAAAGCCACTCGGCACAGTATCTAATACCCATCTTCGACTTGTGGTTGTCGAACTCCTTTATCGCCAGGGCTTTAGTGAAGGGGTCGGCTAGGTTCTCCTTTCCGTCGATCTTCTGAAGGTCGACGTCACCTCGATCCACGATCTCTCAGACCAGGTGGAAGCGGTGCAAGATGTGCTTCGTCTGCTGATGTGCTTTGGGTTCCTTCACCTGAGCTATGGCACCAGTGCTGTCGCAGTAGAGCAGGACTGGACCATCGAGGGAGGGTGCTACTCCGAGCTCGTTGATGAATTTCCTCAGCCACACAGCTTCCTTCGCGGCATCCGATGCTGCGATGTACTCCGCTTCACAAACAGAGTCTGCCACAGTATGCTGCTTGGAACTCTTCCAGCAGATGGCTCCACCATTCAGAGTAAAGATATAACCCGACACACTCCTGCTGTCATCATGGTCAGATTGGAAGCTGGAGTCTGTGAACCCCACAAGTTTCAGATCTGACTCGCCATAAACCAACCATTGGTCCTTAGTATTTCTCAAATACTTAAGGATGGCTTTAACCACTTTCCAGTGATTTTCTCCAGGATCAGATTGGTATCTACTCACTACTCCTAGTGAGTATGCCACATCTGTCTTGTACATGTCATGGCGTACATGATAGATCCCACGGCTGAAGCATATGGGACTCTACTCATACGCTCTCTCTCTTCAGGAGTTGTCGGACAATCCTTCTTAGAGAGAGAAATTCCTTGGCCTATCGGTAGATAGCCCTTCTTGGAATTCTCCATGCTGAACCTCTTCAGCACAGTGTCTATGTACATGGACTGGGATAACCCAAGCATCCTTTTAGATCTATCCCTATAGATCTTCATCCCTAGGATGTAGGATGCTTCACCCAAGTCCTTCATGGAGAACTGTGATGACAACCAAACTTTTATTCCCTGTAGTGCGGGGATGTCATTTCCGATTAAGAGAATGTCATCCACGTACAAGATAAGGAATACCACAACTGGACCATTTGCCCATTTATAGATGCAGGGCTCTTCTCCATTCTTAATGAAGCCATACGTTTTGATCACCTTATCAAAATGCATGTTCCAACTCCGAGAAGCTTGCTTCAATCCATAAATGGATCTCTGAAGCTTGCACACCTTGGACTCATCTGTGGATGTAAACCCCTCAGGTTGTATCATATACACCTCTTCGTCAGCTCTCCATTCAGGAAAGCTGTCTTTACATCCATCTGCCAGATCTCATAATCTAGATGGGCAGCTATTGCAAGCATTATCCGAATAGATTTGAGCATTGCCACAGGGAAAATGTCTCGTCATAGTCAATACCATAACGTTGACGATACCCCTTGGCACCAGACGGGCTTTATAGGTCTCCACCTTTCCGTCTGCGCCCCTCTTCCTTTTGAAGACCCATTTACACCCAATGGGTTTAACCCCTTCAGGTGGGTCAACCAATGTCCATACATCGTTGACCTTCATGGACTCCATTTCGGATTTCATGGCTTCAAGCCATTTCTCGAATCAGGTCTCTGCATTGCATCCATATAGGTGATCGGATCCTCATTATTCTCATCAAGTTCGATGGGATCACCGTCCCGGACCAAGAAACCGTAGTATCTGTCCGGCTGACGGGTACTCTACGGATCGCCTTAATGGTGCAGGTATATTGGGCTCCGGATTGATCTAATCATATCCGACTCAGGTTCAGCTATTGGTGTCGGTCCTTCTACCTGTTGAACTTCATCAAGTTCAACCTTAGAGGCAACGGTTCCTTCACCAAGGAACTCCTTTTCTAAAAAGATTGCCTTAAGGCTGACGAACACCTTTTGTTCATCAGCATGGTAGAAAAAATATCCTTTTGTCTCTTTGGGGTACCCTATGAATGAGCATTTGTCAGACCTAGGTCCAAGTTTGTCTGTGACTAATCGTTTGACATAGGCCGGCACCCCCAGACCCTAAGGTGTGAAAGTGCTGGCTTACGTCCCGTCCATATCTCATATGGAGTCTTAATTACAGACTTACTTGGAACCTATTTAACAGATAACAGGCCGATTCGAGTGCATATCCCCAGAAGGATATCGGCAAGCTAGCAAAAACCATCATGGATCGGACCATGTCTAACAGAGTCCGATTCCTCCTTTCAGACACACCATTATGCTGTGGTGTTCCTGAGGAGTCCATTGGGAGAGAATCCCATTCTCTCCTAGATATGTGAGAAACTCACTAGAAAGGTATTCTCCTCCTCGATCAGATCGAAGAGTTTTAATACTCTTCCCAATTTATTTTTCTACTTCACTTCAGAATCGTTTGAACATTTCAAATGAATCCGACTTATGTTTCATCAGATAGACATATCCATATCGGGATAGGTCATCCGTGAAAGTTATGAAGTAGAAATATCCACCTCTAGCACTGGTGCTCATGGGCCCGCATACATCAGTATGTACTAGGCCCAAGAGCTCAGTAGCTCTCTCACCTTTTCAGTAAAAGGTGACTTGGTCATTTTACCAAGAAGACAGGACTCACAGGTTGGAAGTGATTCACAATCACTGACTTCGAGGATTCCCTCTTGAGTCAACCTGTTTATTCTGTTCTTGTTTATATGACCTAGCCTACAGTGCCAAAGTAGATATCTGACACACTATCTAATCTAGGGTACTTGCCAGTAGA
>NC_025997.2:19401154-19568365 GCF_000442705.2 Elaeis guineensis
TTTCAAAAAGGATGATGCTCGAGAAAAAATTGATATATAGAAAAATAGCTAATGGCCCACATCAATGCATCCTTCATTACAAAATTCTGCTTCTTCAATACATCAAACATACATATGCCATTAGACCATAAGAATTTCAGTTCATCAATAAGAGGCCTTAGATATATATCAATGCTTCTATCAGGGTGTCGTGGTCTAGAAATGACTAATGTAAGAAAGATGTTATGTTCTTTCATACACATTTCAGATGGCAGATTGTATAGAGTAATAAAGACTGGCCAATATGAATAAGGGGCCGTTGTATGACTGAACATTGTAAACCCATCTGTAGACAGATCCAATCAGACATTGCATGATTTTTGAGTAAATAAAAGATGACAAGCATCAAATTTTTTCTATACCTCACTGTCTGATGGATGACTCATCATATCGGTGTGCTTGTGAATCTCTTGCCATCTTATCTGCCCGATAGTACTCTTGGACAAGTTGAGGAAAAAGTATCGAAGAACCTTATATGATACATTCTTTCGATTTCTATCCTCTTGCCTCAGCTTAAATCAACTTTCACCGCATATGTCACATGAGCACTTCAGTTGGTTCTCCTTATAGAAAAGTATGTAATTATTATGGCATGCATCTATCTTCTCGTATCTCATGCCTAACCCTTTCACCATTTTTTTTGAAGCATAGAAGCTCTCAACAAGCTTCTTATCCTGTTGTGATCTAGGTGGTGTGCCCAAGGCCCAGGAGATCAAGGCTAAGGCCAAGGTCCATCATTCATGAGGGCTTCATGGAGGCTCTAGGGCTAGTTGGGCCCTAGGTTGAAAGGCTGTGGGCCTTTCGGGTTCTTGAGGTCTAGGTTATGTGGGCCTCAAGGGACCAACTCTTTATGGGCCAGGTCTAGGCCCAGGATAGGTGAGATTAGATCGAGTCATGGGTGTACATGTGCTTGGGTTAACCTAATCTCCCATAGAGTTGGTCAAGGGAGTTTTGGGTTTGGGTCACTTGACCCTGTGTTTATATATATATGCACTGTATAGGTTTGATTAAGCCAAAGAATATGAAAACTCTTTCTCTCAAGTCTCTCTCTCTCTTCTCCCTCTCTCTTCAGCTATTCTCCATGCCCCAGGAGCAAGAAACCCTAGGGTTTCTTGTCGTCAGGTCCATAGAAGGCAGGAAAAGCAGAGGAGGCGCTAGCCCCTCCCCCTTTGTGCCGCCAACCAGATTGCCCACCCCTCTCTTGCAGCCGCCCAAACATCAGGTCCAGGACTTGAAATCTCTTGCTATGAGGTTGGTACAAGTTTCTCTCAGATCTGAAGTTGATCTGAGGTCGTTTGAGGCATGGGTGAGATCTCCATCAACAGATCTACAGGAAAGGTTGCAGCAGGACAGATCTACAAGGTCTGGTTCTATCTACCTTCTTCCTTATCTAGAGTATCCTGATTCAAGATCTATGAATTCAAAGACCTTGGTCTAGGCCTGATCTGGTTAGGTACCAGATCTTGAATTTTTTAGAGGTGATCTTAGAGGCATTCTTCATCTGGAACGAAAGGCTGACGAAGAAGACAGCAACCAAGTTGATTTAGTCAAGGGCCTTCAATCGAGTCCAGAAGTCTCCAGATTTGTTCATTGCTGGTTCTGCTGCACCCAAGGTCCATGGGAGGAGCCAGTATCGTGCTCCAATAGTTGGTATCAGAGCCACGGTGGTGAGGAAGTGGTTCCAAGCACGAGAAGTTAAAGATCCCAAGTGCTGAAAATTTTCAGCAAGGTACCATCAAGGTATATTCTACACTTTTTGATTTTATATTGCTTGTTTGGCTTGGATCCAGTTATGGGCAGCAATATGAAGGTCGATTTCGAGAAGTTTGATGGCAAGAAAAATTTTTTCATGTGGAAAATCTGGGTGGAGGATCTTCTGATGTAAGCAGATCTGGATCAAGCTTTGGATGAGAAGTCTGAGGGAATGATAGATAGACAGTAGGCATCGTTAGAGAAAAAAGCATGCTCGATGATCAGAGGATATTTGGCAGATGCGGCATTGTATTTGGTGCTGGAAGAAAAGACCCCGAAGGGCCTTTGGTCGAAGTTGCACACCATATATATAGAAAAAAATATGTGCAACAAGCTAATGCTGAAGAAGAGGTTGTACAGTCTTCGGATGCAGGAGGGATCTGATGTGATTGGCCACATTCAGAGGTTCGACCAGTTGTGCATGGAGTTGATGAATATCGGGGTGAAGCTGGATGAGGAGGATAAGTCCCTGTTGCTTTTATGTTCGCTGCCAGGATCATATGACTTTTTGGTGACTACACTGCTCTACGGCAAGAAGACTCTGGAATATGAGGACATGGTCTCGGTACTGAGGTCTAATGAGCAAAGAAAAAAGTTGATCAGAGATCGGGCTCCCCAGGAGGGTTTGGCAGTAGGGGAGAGGACAGGTAGAGGCAGAGGCAGAAACAAGTCCAGAGGGCGGTCCAAGTCCAGGAAGGGAAAGAAAGAGATGAAATACTTCAAGTGCAACGAGTTCGGGCACTTCAAGCGAGAATGTCCACTATGGAAGAGCAAGAAGGGAGAAAGAAGTGGCTCAGAATCAGTGAGTGCAGTTGCTGGGCAGCAGGTGGAGGATGATCTACTTATGGTATCAGATGGTCACAGGCATTACACAGAGGAGTGGACACTAGACTCTGTGTGCTCACATCACTACACACCACACAGGTCTTGGTTTGCGACATACACCAAGACAGATGAGGGATCAGTGACTCTAGGCGACAATCATCCTTGCAAGGTGGCTGGGATAGGGACAGTCAGGGTGAGGATGTTTGATGGGATTGTGAGGACATTGACAAATGTAAAGCACATCCCGGAGCTGAAAAAGAATCTGGTGTCACTAGGCTACTTGGAGTGCAGTGGATACAGCTTCAGCAGTAGGGCTAGAAGTGGAGTATTAAACATCTCCAATGGAGCTATGGTGGTGATGAGAGGCAGGAGGTTGGACAATAATCTCTATCGCATGGAGGGATCTGTGGTGACCGAAGAGTCTGATGCAGCAGCTGCAGCACAGGACCAGCAGGGGGCTTACAGGATGTGGCACTACCGCCTAGGCCACATGGGTGACAAGGGGCTGAGGGAGTTGAGCAGGAGAGGACTCATCTCTGATCGGAGGATGGTGCTATAGGGGAGATCTGTGAGCCTTGCCAGATGGGAAAGCAGAGGAGAGTTCAGTTCAACATCAGTACAACCCGTAGTGCAGCCCCTCTGGAGTTAGTACACACGGATGTGTGGGGACCAGCCCCAGTTTTAGCTAGGAATGGGACCAGATACTTTATGATCCTGATTGATGATTTCTCAAGGAAACTCTAGATTTACTTCATGAGAGAGAAGTCTGAGGTCTTCACCAAGTTCAAAATCTGGAGAGCTGAGGTGGAGAAGGAGCAGGGGAGGAGCGTGAAGTGTCTGAGGTCAGACAATGGCGGGGAGTACACCAGCAGAGAGTTTCAGGACTATTGTGAGGAGTGTGGGATCAGAAAATACTTCTCAGTTAAGGGGACTCCACAGCAGAATGGGGTGGCCGAGAGGATGAACAGAATACTTCTGAAAAAGGCACGATGCATGAGGCTGCAGGTAGGGCTTCCAAAGGCATTCTGGGTTGACACAATTGTCGCAGTGGGTTACTTGGTCAATCAGTCACCTCACACCAGGTTGGATGGTAGGCTTCCACAGGAGGTGTGGTCTGGGAGGACAGTTGGGCTGGGCCATCTACGGGTATTTGGGTGCATGGCTTATGTGCACATTGGAGCTGGTGAGCGGAGTAAGCTAGACGCCAGATCACGCAAGATGGTGTTTCTAGGCTATCCGCGAGGAGTTAAGGGATACAGGCTGTGGGATCCCTTGGAAAAGAAGGTCATCATTAGTCAGGATGTGACTTTTGATGAGGAGTCAGTCCTACAGAGGCGATCAGGCATGGAGGAGCAGCAGGAGCAGAAGGAGGTCCAGCAGGGCGCTACTGGACAGCTTACCTCTTTGATTTTGCCTCTTGCAGGTACTACTGGAGGACATGACATTCAGGTGGAGAACCTACCTAAGGTGTCTCCACAGGTGGAGAGGACTCGGACGGATGATCGAGGCGGAGAGGTCCAGCAGGAGCGAGCTGGATTGAGGACTGATATCGGTGTTGCCCTACACAAACCCAAGAGGACCATCAGGCAACCAGACCGATATGGCTTCGAGGAGATGCTATCATATGCCCTGGTGACCGTGAATGGAGACCCATATACGTATCAGGAGGCTATTGAGAGCCAGGATAGAGAGTGGTGGGTCCAGGCGATGTCCGAGGAGTGCAGTCTCTCTACCAGAACCAGACATGGCGATTGGTGCAGTTGCCACAGGGAAAGAGGTCCATTGGCTGCAAATGGGTCTACAGTCACAAGGAAGGGCCTTCAGAATAGGGAGGTATCAGATTCAAGGTGAGGTTAGTGGCCAAGGGATACTCTCAGAAGGAAGGCATCAACTTCAGCGAGGTCTTCTCTCCCGTCGTCAGACATACTTCCATCAGAGTGTTGCTGAGCATTGTAGCAGCTCAGGATTTAGAGCTGGAGCAGATGGATGTCAAGACGGCGTTCCTCCATGGGCATTTGGAGGAGAGGATTTACATGGAGCAGCCACCCAATTTCAGGGATCCAGGATCAGAGGAAAAGGTTTGTTTGTTGCAGAAGTCGCTGTACGGGCTGAAGTAGTCACCGAGGCAATGGTACAAGTGGTTCGACTCCTATGTGCGTAGCATTGGACTTTTCAGGTGCGAGTTTGATCTCTGTGTTTATGTTCAATCTCTTGAGGATGGTTCTAGGGTGTTCCTACTCTTGTATGTGGATGACATGCTTATAGCATGCAAGAGTAGGAAGGTTGTGCAGGATCTGAAGGCATCCTTATCTCGGGAGTTTGAGATGAAGGATTTGGGCCCTGCAAGGAAGATCCTAGGCATGGAGATTTTCAGAGACCGAGCCCAGAGGGTGCTGCATCTATCTCAGGGGGGCTACATACAGAAGGTCTTAGAGAGGTTCGGGATGAAGGGAGCAAAGCCGACGGAGCTACCACTTGCCGGTCACTTCAGACTCTTGAAGACCATGGTGCCACAGACTGAGGTGGAGGCTCAGGAGATGGAGACTGTTCCTTATGCTTCAGGAGTTGGGAGCTTGATGTATGCGATGGTCTGTTGTAGGCCAGACATCGTTCATGCAGTGAGTCAGGTTAGCAGGTTCATGGCGCAGCCTGGTAGGAAGCACTGGAGAGCTCTGAAGTGGATATTCAGATACCTGGCGGGTTCAGTTGGAGTTGGCATCTGCTACAGACAGCGAGGAAGTGCAGTGGGATACTCTGACATGTCCAGGGAGGCTCAGGGGCTGATTGGCGGGTATGTAGATGCAGACTTCGATGGAGATGTGGATATCCGGAGGTCTACGATAGGCTTCATCTTTAGCCTGTATGGAGGTCCTATTTCTTAGAGATCGAGTCTGCAGCCTATCACAGCCCTATCCACTACAGAGGCGGAATACATCGGACTGACAGAAGTAGCTAAGGAGGCAATTTGGCTGAAGGGTTTGTTGATGGAGATGGGTCTTACTCAGGAGGCCATTAGAGTGCACTGTGACAGCCAGAGTGCACTTCTACTAGCACAGAACTCAGTCTATCATGCAAGGACAAAGCACATCGACATTCGGTATCATCGGATCAGGGAGCTTGTGGAGGATGGCAAGGTGGAGCTGGTAAAGGTACACACCAAGGAGAACCCAGCTGATGCATTTATGAATGTACTTCTACGGGACAGCTTTCAGAGATGTGTTGAGCTGATTCGGCTGATGGACAGAGTGGAGCTGGTTGAGGCCTTGGGACACCAAGGTGGAGATTATTGTAATCCAGGTGGTGTGCCCAAGGCCCAGGGGACCAAGGCTAAGGCCAAGGTCCATCATTTATGAGGGCTTCATCGAGGCTCTAGGGCTAGTTGGGCCCTAGGTTGAAAGGCTGTGGGCCTTTCGGGTTCTTGAGGTCTAGGTTATGTGGGCCTCAAGGGACCAACTCTTTATGGGTCAGGTCTGGGCCAAGGATAGATGAGATTAGGTCGAGTCATGGGTGTACATGGGCTTGGGTTAACCTAATCTCCCATAGAGTTGGTCAAGGGAGTTTTGGATTTGGGTCACTTGATCCTGTGTTTATATATACATGCACTGTATAGGTTTGATTAAGCCAAGGAATACAAAATTTTTTTCTCCCAAGTCTCTCTCTCTCTCTTTTTCCTCTCTCTTCAGCTATTCTCTATGCCTTAGAAGCAAGAAACCCTAGGGTTTCTTGCCGCCAGGTCCATAGAAGGCAGGAAAAGCAGGGGAGGTGCTAGCCCCTCCCCCTTTGTGCCGCCAACCAGATTGCCCCCTCCTCTCTTGCAGCCACTCAAACATCAGGTTCAGAATATAGAATCTCTTGCTACGAGGTTGGTACAAGTTTCTCTCAGATCTGGAGTTGATCTGAGGTCGTTTGAGGTGCGGGTGAGATCTCCATCAACAGATCTACAGGAAAGGCTGCAGCAGGACAGATCTGCAAGGTCTGATTCTATCTACCTTCTTCTCTATCTAGAATATCCCGATTTAAGATCTATGAATTGAAAGACCTCGATCCAGGCCTGATCTGGTTGGGTACCAGATCTTGAATTTTTTAGAGGTGATCTTAGAGGCGTTCTTCATTTGGAACGAAAGGCTGACGAAGAAGACAACAACAAGGCTGATTTAGTCAAGGGCCTTCAATCGAGTCCAGAAGTCTCCAGATTTGTTCGTTGCTGGTTCTGCTACACCCAAGGTCCGTGGAAGGAGCCGGGATCATGCTCCAACATATCTTTCGATAGCATCTTTTTTATTATCACTACCATCCTCTCATAATAATTGACAGTCATATTAAACTCGACCTTCAAGTTCAATAACTCTGACACAGCTGATAATATAGTGTGTATTTCATATCCCAACCACAGTGGTTCATCAATATCTTTCAGCATACAATAGAAATCGTCACTACCAGCTCTAGATCGTCCTTCGTATCTCAGTCAAATTCAAGACCAGTCGCATCCATAAGCATGTCTATCATTCTATCTGTGTCACTATCCTACTAATTTCTAACCCTTACAATTATCTCTCATATCTCTCTATGCAGGTACTAATGCTTATAGTTTGGCATAAATCTACTCCTATGTAAATGAGTAATTATTGTATTCCTATCAAGTATTTCTCTATTGTCACATCTCTTACAAGGGCAATAAATCTAATCTTGATGTAAGAGTGCTATATTCCTAAAAGTATAATCACAGAAGTACTTGACATCCTCTTTATATTCAGTAGAAATCATCCCGTCGACTATTCGATGGTCCATCCAACTACGATCTATGGCATACTATCTAAAGATTCTGCATATACAAATATAAGATAATTATAAAATAATTATTTTATTATTTTGAATGATTTATATAATAAATATATCCTACCATCAACTAATAGGTATAGAAGGTCGTATCCCATTTAAGAATTTAATTAATTCTATAGGTCAAGTATACTAATCAAACGATATGTAATAAGGGTCAAAAAAAATTTTGACAGTATTTTTTCTTAGCTCTCCCCACACAGTTAAGATATGTAAGGAGAACTAAAAGAAAATACTGTTTAAAATTTTTCTCGAATCCTCACCATACCATTTGATTATTGTAATGACCTATAAAATTAATTATATTTTCTAAACTGTCCATACCAGACAATCAAGTGACTAATGTATATAGTTCTTTCATCTGTATAAAAATATATAAATATACGGATATATACATTAATCAAAACATGGGTCTATAGTTTTATGCAATATAATATATTTATCATTTTTAAATTAACCATCTACCAAAATATCGAGCAGCATTACAGATGGGCAGAGACGGGATGCGGATCCTGTGCATGCGGACTTGGGGTGTGCCAGACGACTAGGCTGTGCTAGCACTCTAGTAGGGCATTCAGACAAATCCCACCATCGGCATTTTGAAATATCGAATAGCATTGCAAATAGGGCTGAAAATGGATTGTGCTGGGTTGGGCCACACCCTACCTGAACCTGGTCCAAAATTTTTTTTCGAGATTTAGATAGGACCTAAGCCCAAGAATCTTTTAAAAGAAGAGGCTCGAGCTCGATCCGGATCTAAGACTGAGATCAGGTCGAACCCAATTGGATCGATCTAGATCAATAAATATTATTAATCAAATTAAATCTAATAAATTTTAATTTAAATATTAAAAATTAAAAAAAAAGGCAACGACATTTGCCAACGGCTATGGAGCCACCACTGCTGCTAATACTCATTAGAGACAGACAAAATCCAGCCCAGATCAATAAATACTATTAATTTAAATATTAAATCAATAAATATTAATTTAAATCTAATTTAACTAAATCTAATTAAATATTATTATTTTAATTTAAATATTAAATCTAATTTAACTAAATCTAATAAATATTAATTTTAATATTAAAAAATAAAAAATAATGATCTTTGGTGACGGCTATGGGTCATCGCCACCGCCATCGCTAATAATCATCAGACCAAACAACAGGCGATGGAGGGACTGTGGGCTGTGCTTCCATAGGGACTGTGGGCTACGCTTCCGACTACACGGTAGGGGAAAAGGAGGGGGAGGCAAGGGAGGAAGAAGTGGGGAGGCAGGGGATGCTGGATCTGGCACAAGGTCAACCGATCCGGTGTGGGGATGATGGTGGGGAAAAAAAGGGGGAGGCAGGGAAAAAGGGGGGAGCCCTGGGTGGGGGAAAAATGGGGAGGCAGGGATGACAGGGGGTGGTAGGGCATTGGGATGGGATCCGATGGCACGTCGGAGAAAGAAAGGGAGAGGCCAGGACTCGGGGAGGTCGGGGGCTCGGAGAAGCGGAACGATGGGAGGTCGGGGGCTCAGGGAAGTGGAATGGCGAGAGGTCGGGGGCTCGAGGAAGCTGGATGGCGGAAGGCAGGGGGCTTGGGGAGGCCAGATGGCGGGAGAAAGGGGGAAAGAGGGGGCCAAAGGTGGGGAAAAGAGGGGTGTTGCTCCTAGATTGATTTTGATGATTACAAAGCAGATTGAAGGGATACAAATATTTTTATTTGAAAAAGTCTTTATGCTTTTCAGGGGCAAAATCGTAATTTTACTAAAATCCTGATTTGATAGTATCATTTGGTAGATCAAATGATTTGTAATCTATTGGTGAAAATTTCATTATTTTTGGACTTATATTTTTGAAGTTATGAATGTTTGAAGTGCATGAGTCGACTCATGAGTCAACTCATGGCACAATGAGCTGGTTGGCACGCTAAAATTTCCCTTGGCACGCTGGTTTTTTTTGGCTTGGCACGACCTGTGAGTCGACTCATGAGTCGACCCACAAGGCATGAGTCGACTCATGAGTCGACTTCTGCTGTTTTGGGCCAAAATATCCAGAAACCCAAATCTCTGGTTTTTGCAACAGAGGTCGACTCATGAGTCGACCCCTGAAGCATGAGTCGACTCATGAGTCGACCCCTGCGACAGAAATTATCCACAACGGCTAGTTTTTTGCCCGTTTTAGTTGCCTTTAATGCTCACGTTAAATGCTCTAACGGCTCTTTTTCTGCCTAAAATATTTTCCCTTGTTTCTTAAAGCTATAAAAGGTTTCAAAAGGTGAAAAACAAAAAGGGGATCTACAATATACACGAGAGATACAAGAGATTTTGAAAGAGAAAAGCAAGAGCGTTCAAAAGGGCATTCAAGAGCATTCAAAGAGAAGGTTTTTCAAGCAAACTTTTCAACCTTGATCAAGAGCTCTTTCAAAGCCTTCAAGAAGCCTTCAATCAAAGCTCACCTATTCCTCAAGCATTCATTCAACTCTTCATCCACCTTGAGGAAATCCAAAAGGGGATTCTTCAATTGAGTAAAGTGTATTTAATGTTATATTCGCTCATTTAAGGAGCTATTTTTGTACTTATTTATGCTCTAAACTGTCTTACTCTTTGTGAGTAATTGTTCTTGTTTTTGGAGGGTTTCCAAAAACAAGGGAAGGTTGATCCGAACCTGAAATCGGAGTGTATTAGGTTGGCTTGTACCCGAAAAATAAGTGGACTAGCTTGGGATAGCTAGTGTCGGAGTTTCCGATATTTGTATTCGGGTTGAATACAAGTATAGTGGATTGAAATTCCCAAGTAGGAGCTTGGGGAGTGGATGTAGGTGCAAGGTTGGCACCGAACCACTATAAATCCTTGTGTTTGTGGTGTGCTTTATTGTTTCTCTTTATTTCTTTATTATATCCTTGTATTCTTGCTTTAGGTAATTAATCTTGAACTAAAGTCTTTCTCCTCATTCATCAAGCTTTTAACAAATACTTTTCATAAGTAATTAGTTAAGCTTAAATTTTTTAAAAATCCAATTCACCCCCCCCTCTTGGGTTGCATAGCTGGGCAACAAGTGGTATCAGAGCCCGGTGCTCTAGCCCTTCTTTGATCTAACAATCAAAGAGCCAAAGATCTATGGCAACCCATGTTGGTACTTCTCTAGCCGAGGGGCAATCTACCAACCGACCTTCACTTTTCAATGGGTCTAATTACACCTATTGGAAAGCTCGGATGAAGATATTCATACAAGCACTCGACTATGATATGTGGAGTATCATAGTGAACGGTCCTCACACACCCACCAAGATTATAGATGGTGAGGAGTCAACCAAACCCGAGAAAGAATGGGATGAGGTTGATAAGAAATTGGCACAATTAAATGCTAAAGCTATGAATGTTCTTTATTGTGCACTTGATGCAAATGAATTTAATCGCATTTCTACTTGTGTATCTGCTAAAGAAATATGGGATAGGTTAGAAGTAACCCATGAGGGAACAAATCAAGTAAAAGAGTCTAAAATAAACATGCTTGTGCATAAATATGAATTGTTTAAAATGGAGCATGATGAGTCCATAACTGCTATGTTTACTCGTTTTACTGATATAATTAATGGTTTGAAGAGTCTTGGCAAATCTTATACTAACAGTGAGCTTGTAAGGAAGATTCTCAGGTCATTGCCAAGAACTTGGGAAGCCAAGGTGACTGCCATCCAAGAAGCTAAAGACTTGAACACTCTACCTCTAGAAGAGCTTCTTGGATCCTTGATGACTCATGAACTTAGCATGAAGCAACATCAAGAGGATGAAGTCAAAAAGAAAAGAACCATTGCCCTCAAATCCACAGCTTCGCCTGATGATGAAACGGATGACACTGAAGATGAAGAACAGGATGAAGAGATGGCACTCATCACCCGGAGATTTAAGAAGTTTCTAAGAAAAAGGAAACAGGGGATGAGAAAGAAGTCATTCACAAAAGGAGAACAAAGCAAAGAGAAAGAGAAAGATCAACCCCTTATATGCTACGAGTGCAAGAAGCCGGGATATTTCAAATCCGAATGTCCACAACTGAAGAAAGGTCCCAAAAAGTTCAAAAAGAAAGCAATGATGACAACTTGGAGTGCGAGTGATGACTCAAGCTTCGATGAGGAAACCTCAATAGAACAAGCCAACCTGTGCCTTATGGCACACGAAAATGAGGTAACTTCTGAATCCCCTAGTGAATTTACTTTTGAAGAATTGCATGAAGCATTCTATGATTTAATTGATGAATTAAAGAAACTAGGGATGAAAAATAAAGAACTGAAATTGAAAAATCAGTCCTTAGTGAAACAAGCTGAAAACCTTTCAATTGAAAAATCCACTTTGATTCAAGAAAATCAAAGCTTAAAGAATGAAATTAACAAGCTGAAACCTATAGTAGATAAGTTCACCTTAAGTTCAAACAAACTAAATATGATTCTTGATAATCAAAAAGCTGTATATGATAAGGCTGGACTTGGCTATAACCCCTTGAAGAAACAAAAATTTCTGAAGAATATTTATGTAAATTATTCAAGTAACAAGTCTACAAATATTACTTGTTTCAAATGTGGTAGAATAGGACATAAATCATACACATGCCTTATTAACAAATCTGCAAACACAACTATAAAGAAAATATGGGTTCCAAAAGGAACCATTTTGACTAACCTAAAAGGATCCAAGAAAGCTTGGGTACCTAAGACAGAAACTTGACTTTTGCTTGCAGGTGTGTCTAGCATCCCAAGGAAGAAATAGGAAATGGTATCTTGACAGTGGATGCTCGAGACACATGACTGGTGATGAATCACAATTCATCACGCTTGATGCTAAGGATGGAGGGATGGTCACCTTTGGAGATAATGGCAAAGGAAAGATCATAGGGATAGGTAACATTGGTATCACTCTCTCCAAATACATTAAAAATATTTTGTTAGTTAAAGGTTTAAAGCATAACTTACTTAGCATTAGTCAATTTTGTGATAAAGGGTATAAAGTTGTTTTTGAATCATCTGTTTGCATTGTGACTAGTCCTATTAACGATGGTATTAAATTTATAGGACATAGGCATGGCAATATTTATATGGTAGATTTGAATGATTTAGCCAAATTAGACATGCAATGCCTAGTATCCTTGAATGCTAAAGTTAATGAGACTAGTTGGCTGTGGCATCGTAGACTTGCACATATTAGCATGCATTCTCTTTCAAAATTAATTAAGAAAGAATTAGTTCTTGGTTTGCCAAAACTGAATTTTGAAAAGGATAGAATTTGTGATGCATGCCAATTAGGTAAACAAACTAGAGTTTCATTTAAATCCAAAAATATTGTTTCAACTTCTAGACCTTTAGAGCTCTTGCATATGGACTTATTTGGACCAACTAGAACCACTAGTCTAGGAGGAAAATGATATGGTTTTGTAATTATAGATGATTACTCTCGTTTTACTTGGGTTTTCTTTTTGGCACACAAAGATGAAACTTTTCATATTTTCACTAAATTTCACCGAAAAGTCACTAATGAAAAAGGGTTTTCAATTCAAAATATTAGAAGTGATCATGGAACTGAATTTGAAAATTAAGACTTTAAAAATTTTTGTGATGAAAATGGAATTGGCCATAACTTCTCTGCTCCTAGGACACCCCAACAGAATGGGGTAGTTGAAAGGAAAAACAGAACTTTAGAAGAAATGGCCCGTACCATACTTTGTGAAAGCAATCTTCCAAGATATTTTTGTGCGGAAGCAATTAACACAGCATATTACATTTTAAATCGTGCTTTGATTAGATAATTTTTTAAAGAAAACCCCCTATGAACTTTGGAAAGGAAGAAAACCAAATATTGCATATTTTCATGTTTTTGGTTGCCGATGTTTTGTATTAAATAATGGCAAAGAAAGACTTGGTAAATTTGATGCAAAATCAGATGAAGCAATCTTTCTAGGTTACTCCTCCACTAGTAAAGCATTTAGAGTTTTCAACAAAAGAACTTTAGTAGTTGAGGAGTCCATACATGTTGTTTTTGATGAATCTAACGATCTTCCTTCAAGGAAGAATGAGGGTGTTGATGATGCAGATCCACTAATAGAAGGTATGAAGGAGATCACTCTGAAAAATTCAGCAACTCCAGAAGACAAGGATCAAGAAGACAAACAAGATGAGAGAGGTGAAGAAATTCAAGAACAACCTCAAGGTACAAATGACCTACCCAAGGAATGGAGGTATGTTCACAACCATCCTAAGGAGTTAATTATTGGTGATCCTATGCATGGGGTAAAAACCCGTTCTTCACTTAGAGATGTAGTTAATCATTGTGCTTTTGTATCTCATCTTGAACCTAAAACTTTTGAAGAAGCTGAAAATGATCATAATTGGATTAATGCAATGCAAGAGGAACTTAATCAATTTGAAAGAAATAATGTTTGGACCTTAGTATCAAGACCTAAAAATTATTCAATAATTGGCACAAAATGGGTCTTTAGAAACAAATTAGATGAACATGAAATGTAATTAGAAATAAAGCAAGACTGGTTGCTAAGGGATATAATCAAGAAGAAGGAATTGATTTTGATGAAACCTTTGCACCTGTTGCTAGATTAGAAGCTATTAGACTTCTACTTGCATATGCTTGCTTTATGAAATTCAAATTATTTCAAATGGATGTTAAAAGTGTATTTTTAAATGGATATATTGCTGAAGAAGTATATATAGAACAACCCCCTGGATTTGAAAATCATGCTTTTCCTAATCATGTCTTTAGATTAAATAAAGCTTTATATGGATTAAAACAAGCACCTAGAGCATGGTATGATAGGCTAAGCAAATTTTTACTAAATAATAATTTTTCAAGAGGTAATGTAGATACAACCCTCTTTATTAAAAGAAATCAAAATGATATGCTAGTTATACAAATTTATGTTGATGACATAATTTTTGGGTCTACTAATGAATCCCTTTGTCAAGACTTTGCTAAGCTTATGCAGGGGGAGTTCGAGATGAGCATGATGGGAGAACTCACCTTCTTCCTCGGACTCCAAATCAAACAATCAAAAGAGAGAATCTCCATCACCCAAAGCAAGTACACCAAGGAACTACTCAAAAGATTTGGAATGGAGAACTCCAAACCAATTGGCACACCAATGAGTCCCTCATGTAAGCTTGACAAGGATGATGAAGGTAAATGTGTAGACTTAAAATACTATAGAGGTATGATTGGCTCATTATTATATTTAACTGCAAGTAGGCCTGATATCATGTTTAGTGTTTGTTTATGTGCTAGATATCAATCTAATCCTAAAGATCTCATTTGAATGCTGTTAAAAGAATCCTTAGATACTTAAATGGTACTCAAACTCTAGGGTTATGGTACTCTAAGGACTCACAAATTGATTTATTAGGATATTCAGATGCTGATTTTGCTGGATGTAAATTAGATAGAAAAAGCACAAGTGAAACTTGCCAATTTCTTGGAGTTAACCTAATCTCATGGTTTAGCAAGAAACAAAATTCGGTGGCACTATCTACGGCTGAGGTCGAATACATTGCAGCCGGAAGTTGTTGTGCTCAAATCTTGTGGATTAAGCAACAACTCGAAGACTTTGGAATCAAACTTAATGAAACACCAATAAGATGTGACAACACAAGTGCCATAAATCTATCTAAAAATCCAATTCAACACTCAAGATCCAAACATATTGAAATAAGACATCATTTTATAAGAGAACATGTTCAAAACAAAAATATAATTCTTGAATATATTTGCACTGAAAATCAATTAGCTGATATCTTTACAAAGGCCCTTAGTGAGGATAGATTCTATGAAATTAGGAGAAATCTAGGAATTCTAGATCCATATGCCTAAATTTTTCTCAATTTCCAAGAATTGATGTCAAAAATTCTTAGAGCTCAATTTCAACATCTATCCTGGTCTCAAAAGCTCAAGTTTATCATTCTAAAAACTTATCTTTGAGCAAAACTCCTTCTCCCAAAATTTCAAATTTTTCTAGAATTTATTCATATTTTTTCTGAATTTCTGAACTTCATGAGTCGACCCCCATGAGTCGACTCAATGGCAAACTTGTTATTTCCTTAAACTTCCCACGGGCTCATTGTTTTTATATGGGATCCTGTTCGTGAGCCGACTCATCCTTTCATCTTCCTCCTTCCAAAAGCCAACTTTCCCATTTCCTTTTGCTCCAAATCCAAGGATCTAGCTCGAGTAACTTCTCCCTCCTTCTCTCCACCAAAAATCGCCACCTTGAAAAGGGATTTTTGTGCTTTCTCCCATTGTTTGGCACGGTTGGAGCGTGCCCTAGCACTCCACCGTTCTTCCCAAATCCACCTCTTTTCTCCACCAAAATCCCTCTTCACTCTCTTGTGATCCCTCCTCCACTCATTCACTTGTTCCTCCAAGTCTCCTTGCTTGCTACTGTAGTGAATATGGCTCCGAAGATGAAGCTTCCCCAAAGAAGAAAGTCAGTCCGTGAGCTTGAAGAAAATGTCCAAAAGAAAAGGCAAGCTGCTCAGTCTTCCACTGCTCCCACTCCAGCTTCTGTATCTGCTCAAGGTCCCCCTCAATCCTCCCTAAGCCCCAGTAAGAATCCTCTATCTGATAGAAAAGTTGAAATCGGGAAGAATATAGATTTTCGGTTCTTTGAAAAAGAGGGTTTTACATTTGCAACCAAGATTAAAAACCAAGGATGGGGTTTCTATTGCTCCCTTAAGGAAGTCACCTATGTTGACCTAGTTAGAGAATTCTACCAGAATCTACATTATGAAATGGGTCAGTGACTTCAACAGTCAAGGGTATTGATATTTGCTTGGATTCTAGTATATTGGGAGAAATACTTCATTTGCCTAGTGAGGGTTACTCTTATATGGAACTCCCAGTAAAAGAAGAGGGGATCAGTGTTATACTAGGGGGAACTTATTCAGGGAGTTTAAAAAATTGGAAGCAAAGATTTTGTCCATTGAGATGAGGATCCTGCATCAGATGGTAACGAAGCTCTTCTTTCCTAGGAGTGGTAGGCATGATTTACTTTCTAGCAGAGATGTTTGTATCATGTTTCATGTCATCACTCAGACCCCCCTGAACCTCCCTGCACTTATGATAGAGGCCATGAGAGAGACTTTGAACAGATCCAAGGCACACTTGCCTTTTGGTATGGCCCTTACTCGAGTATTTAGGAGGTTTGGAGTTAGCTGTGAGGGGGAGGCATCTACTAAGCTCTCTCATGTGGACACTTTCAACCAACACACCCTGCACCGAATGGGATTTACAAAGACTGATGGTGGTTGGATCAAGGGCTCTGAAGAGAGAGCTGAGGAGAGAGCTGAGGAGAGAGCTGAAGACAGAACTGAAGACAGAGCTGAAGAAGAAGGTCCATCATCTCCTATCCATGACTTCAGGGCAGCATCACCAAATATCTAGTTCATTCCTGATACAGAGGCTGGCCCTTCAGAGTTTACTAGGATGCCCACACTAGTGTATCAGCCAGAGAGCAAAGCACCTCAATCAGAGTTCAGACTGGCTGACGATCAGATCGAGCAGATATCACAGCGTGTGGCCTCTTTGCTATCTAGTCAGTGGAGCAGTACTACTTTTGCACCAGGAGCCACTTCTTCTGATCAGACCATGACTCTCCACATATCCACTGTGTTTCAGATGATATCAGATCAGTCCATCCGGATTCAGCAGCTTGAGGACACCGTCTGGAGACTGACTGGCAGAGTTCTTGACTTGCAGGGGCAAGTCCTTGCTTTGGCCCATCCTCAGCCACAGGAGTCCACTATTGAGGTCACAGACCTCACTGCAGAGGCTGGAAGGCTCAAAGGAGCACTGGAGGGTGGATATGAGTTACTGAGGAGAGAGATCCGAGGATCGAGTGAGCATGCATCCACTCAGTTCACTGCTCTACTTCAGTCTGTTTCCAGAGCACTGAACATACTTGATTCCATCAGACTCATCCTTTCTGTTCAGTCCTTAGCCTCTCAGCGTTTCAGCCACCCAGTTCATCTCGCTCTCCTGCTCATGCCAGAGGCAGACGGGGTAGAGGACGCACTTCTGATCGAGATCCATCAGCTTCTCATCCCATATCTGATGACTCCGATCCATGACTTGTCTTGATCATTACTAGATCCTAGGTGTTAGTGTCTTGTTCTAGGATCTGTATTTTGGGGCCATGTATTGACAATTAGCTGGTTGACTTTTATATTATGAACTATGTATTGAAATAATTATGGTTTTATGGTATCATCTTTTACTTATTATTTCTACCTTTTGTAATGATGTCGATCATATTTTGGTTATATATATTCTCCTTGTTGAAATATTGTCTTCTCTTTGTTGTTGTTTGCTGCTAATAATTGCTGTATTAAGGGGGAGCAAACATCTGTGATAAACTCTAAAGGGGGAGAAATTAAAGAATATTTCAGAAAAAGGAGGAGTTAACCATATTTGATGATGTCAAAAAGGGAGAGAAATTAAACAAAAAAAAATCCATCAAAAGCAAAACCATAAATTATGAGCAATTAAAAAAAAAAAATCCATCAAAAGCAAAACCATAAATTATGAGCAATTAAAGAAAAAGCAATCCATCAAAAGCAAAACCATAAATTATGAGCAATTAAAGAAAAAGCAACCCATCAAAAGCAAAACTACAAATTATGAGAAATTAATGAATGAATTGGAGAATTTAAAGAACAATATCAAAAGTACAATGCTAAGTACAATGAAAATAAGTAACTTTTAAATTACTTCTTTACATATACTCTGATTTGCTTTAAAAATTTAAATATGCTCTGATATACTTCAAAATTCCAACTTGCTCTGATACATCTTTTGAAATTTTATTTACCTTGATACATCTTAAGAAATTCAACTTGCCTTGATACATCTTAAGAAATTTAACTTACTCTGATACATCTTAAAATTTTTAACTTGCTCTGATACATTGTAATTTTTTTTTTTCTGATAACATTGTAAAATTATTTTTCTTGCTCCGATAAATTGTAAAATTTATTTTTCTCTTGCTCTGATACATCTTAAACTCAAAATGATCTAATACACTTTCTAAATCAACTCTTAAACATGCTTTGGCACACATAATTATTTTTTTGTATCAAAAGCAATTAAAGCACATAATTATTTTTTGCTCTGATGCTAAAACTAAAATCAAATGAGAATGAGCAAATTTTCAAAATACAGCTTGATCTGATAACAAAAATAAGTTTTCTACTCTAACACCAAAATCACATAATCCAATGAGCATATCTTCAAATCTTTAAGCAAATGGGCAAACTATTCTTGCATATGACCATTTATATCACATGCCAAAAGAATCATACTCTTTTCAAGCATATAAATCTATAATGCATTCACATAAATGCCTTTGTTCAAGTGTTTTGTCATCATCAAAAAGGGGGAGATTGTTGCTCCTAGATTGATTTTGATGATTACAAAGCAGATTGAAGGGATACAAATATTTTTATTTGAAAAAGTCTTTATGCTCTTCAGGGGCAAAATCATAATTTTACTAAAATCTTGATTTGATAGTATCATTTAGTAGATCAAATGATTTGTAATCTATTGGTGAAAATTTTATTATTTTTGGACTTATATTTTTGAAGTTATGAATGTTTGAAGTGCATGAGTCGACTCATGAGTCAACTCATGGCACAATGAGCTGCTTGGCACGCTAAAATTTCTCTTGGCACACTGGTTTTTTTTGGCTTGGCACGACCTGTGAGTCGACTCATGAGTCGACCCACAAGGCATGAGTCGACTCATGAGTCGACTTCTGCTGTTTTGGGCCAAAATATCCAGAAACCCAAATCTCTGGTTTTTGCAACAGAGGTCGACTCATGAGTCGATCCCTGAAGCATGAGTCGACTCATGAGTCGACCCCTGCGACGGAAATTATCCGCAACGGCTAATTTTTTGCCCATTTTAGTTGCCTTTAATGCTCACATTAAATGCTCTAACGGCTCTTTTTCTGCCTAAAATATTTTTCCTTGTTTCTTAAAGCTATAAAAAGTTTCAAAAGGTGAAAAACAAAAAGGGGATCTACAATATACACGAGAGATACAAGAGATTTTGAAAGAGAAAAGCAAGAGCGTTCAAAAGGGCATTCAAGAGCATTCAAAGAGAAGGTTTTTCAAGCAAACTTTTCAATCTTGATCAAGAGCTCTTTCAAAGCCTTCAAGAAGCCTTCAATCAAAGCTCACCTATTCCTCAAGCATTCATTCAACTCTTCATCCACCTTGAGGAAATCCAAAAGGGGATTCTTCAATTGAGTAAAGTGTATTTAATGTTATATTCGCTTATTTAAGGAGCTATTCTTGTACTTATTTATGCTCTAAACTGTCTTACTCTTTGTGAGTAATTGTTCTTGTTTTTGGAGGGTTTTCAAAAACAAGGGAAGGTTGATCCAAACCTGAAATCGGAGTGTATTGGGTTGGCTTGTACCCGAGAAACAAGTGGACTAGCTTGGGATAGCTAGTGTCGGAGTTTCCGACGTTTGTATTCGGGTTGAATACAAGTATAGTGGATTGGAATTCCCAAGTAGGAGCTTGGGGAGTGGATGTAGGTGCAAGGTTGGCACCGAACCACTATAAATCCTTGTGTTTGTGGTGTGCTTTACTGTTTCTCTTTATTTCTTTATTATATCCTTGCATTCTTGTTTTAGGTAATTAATCTTGAACTAAAGTCTTTCTCCTCATTCATCAAGCTTTTAACAAATACTTTTCATAAGTAATTAGTTAAGCTTAAATTTTTTAAAAACCTAATTCACCCCCCCCCTCTTGGGTTGCATAGCTGGGCAACAAGGGGGGTGATGGCGGAAATTTGAGATCCCGATCGATATTTAGGGCATAGTATTAGCAACAATGAAACCCCATCGCTAACACTTTGCCATCGCTAATGATAAAGAAAAGCCATCGCTAATAATTTTTATCTTTTGACACGTAAAAAAGGTTAGCAGTGATGGCTCTGTTGTTGTCGCTAAAGCCATCGCTAATACCCTTTTATAGCGACGACGATGCCGTCACTAATTAAGAAAACGTCATCGCTAATAATTTTCAACTTTTAACGATGGATTTCTTTTCTATCATCAAAAGCTATCGGTAAAAAGGGTTATTAGCAACGGCAAATTATCCGTCGCTAATAGCCTACTTTCTTGCAGTGTGTGATTTTTGATGACACTATTATTTTCATCATGAAAGCAATCATAGATTATTGTCACTTTTTGTAAATGAAGCAAAAATAGGTTACAAGAAGTTTAAATCACTAAAAGCAATAAATACAAAAATATTTAGTATTCCAATATATTTCATCATAAAATTTAGTAATTCTTGGTGATAAAGAAATTTGTTATGATATAATAAAAGCCACCACAAAAAAATTTCTTCGTATGATGGAAATTAACGCTAGATATTTGGTGATGTATTTTTTTGATAAAAATAATTTTCATCATTAAAAATTACTAACTCTAGTAGCATAAATAAAAGTTAATTTTTGTCACAAAAGTTATATTTTGTCAATGAAATATCCTTTATCATCAATTTTTTTTGTCACTAGTAATCTCTTTTATTGTAGTGGCGTCTTACCACTACTTTTGAGCCTAACATTTTATATTTTCTAAAACAAAAGAAAAATAAGCACCAAGCAATTGCTGGTTAAATATTAGAATAAATTATCATCATAAGCTCACATATAGAAGACTTCAACTAAGAAACAAAAGCTCACATATAGATATATATGCCCATGTCATCATAGGTTTATGCACTCAAAAGATCATATACATTTACCTCAACCAATAGAGGAATTTATAAATTTAGCTATGAAAAGTTTTTGTTGCTAGAAAATAAATGTCATCTTAAGGCATTTGGCAATGCAATAAATTCTTGTCAGGTTCGTAGACAAAGCCCCAACACAAAATCTTCTACAACAAAAAAAAAAATCATCATCAAGACAACATTAATTAGACAATAGAGTCAATTCATCTTGACACTATGACACTAATATGTCCATTATTTGGGATAAAACATTTGGTCACTAAAGATACATACATGTCATTGTGCAAATATCAAGTTTCATCACAAAAGTCAACACTATATATGGGTCGCTTGCATCTTTTTTTATTAGAAAAATAATTTTTTTCATGATAACAATATTTTTTTATTAAATATTTTGGTAAGAATAATTTTTTCATCATAGAAGATGGCTATCAACTTTATTGCTTATCATAGAAAGGTGATTATTAGTGACAAAACTACTTTATTACTATCATACAATGATGAAATATTTTTATTACAAATTGCGAACTATTGAATGTAGCTTTATTTTTAACATTGACTATTGATAGTAAAATGATTTTCATTATAGAATAACAAATCAATAATAAAAAAAATTTTGTATCACCAATATGAGGAAGTATTAATTATTATTGCGGATTCTTTTTCTTGGAATGACAAAATATATGTCATAGCTAAACTATATTCTTATTGTTGCTCCTTGAATTGATTTTGATGATTACAAAGCATTTGAGGGGATTACTAATGATTTTGGTTTGAAAAAAGATTTATTATATTTCAGGGGCAAAATCATAATTTTATCAGATCTGATTCGAAAACCTCAAGAGCAAGAACAAAAGATGTGTAATCTATTGGAGGCAATTTCAATATTTTTGAAAGTATATTTTGTAAGAAAATCAGGTTTATATTTTTGAGTCGACCCTATGAGTCGACTCATGGCTAAAATGGCAGAACGACACGCAAAACTTTTGGCTGGCATACTCTGTGAGTCGACCCCTTGGCATGAGTCGACCCTATGAGTCGACCTCTGCTGCTCTGCAGGTCAAAATTACAAAAAAATCATTTTTTACTCTTTTCCACAGAGGTTGACCCATGAGTCAACCCATGAGCATGAGTCGACCCCTGTGACGGAAAATTTTCATAACGGCTAGTTTTTAACCCATTTTGATTGCATTTAATGCTCATTTAATGTACTCTAACGGCTCTATTTCAGTCCAGATTACTCTCTATCATTATTTGAAGTTATAAAAGGTACTTAAAGGAGGAAATCAAAGACAAGAAAGAGATTTAAAAAAAGTTCTTCAAGCATTCATTTCAACCCTAAGCAAGAGTCCACTTAAAAAGGTCAAGAAGCTTTTATTTCAAATTCACCAACTCCTCAAGAGCTCATTCAGGTCTCCAACCACCTTGAGAAAATCAGAAAGAGCTTCCTTCTAATTGTGTAAAGTATATTTAAAGTATTATTTGCTCATTAAAGGAGCTACATCTGTATTTTTATGTGATTAACTCTTATACTCTATTTTTGAGTTGTTTATTTTATTTTGGAAGGAATTCAAAACGTGGAAAGGTTGATCCGAATCTTGAATCGGATTGTATTGGGTTGGCTTGTATTCGAAAAATAAGTATTTTAGCTTGGGATAGCTAGAGTCGGAGGTTCCAACATTGTATTTGGGTTGAATACAATCTAGTGGATTTAAATTCCCAAGTAGGAGATTGGGGAGTAGATGTAGGTGCAAGATTGGCACCGAATCACTATAAATCTTCTTATTTGTATTGTGCTTACTTGCTCTCCTTTTAAATTTCTTTATCCTCTTGCATTCTTGCATCCAACTTCTACACATTGCATAAATTACACTCTCTATACTTATCTTGCTCATTATTAAATAATCTTCATTGTTGTAAGTTAAGTTTAAATTTTTTTTAAAAATTCAATTCACTCCCCCTCTTGGATTGCATAGCTGGATAACAAGTGGTATCAAAGTTCGATGCTCTAGCCCTACTTTGATTTAACCATCAAAGAGCTAAAGATCTGTGGCAACTCAAGTTGGCACTTCTCTAGCCGAGGGGCAGTCCACAAACTGACCTTCACTTTTCAATGGGTCAAACTATACCTATTGGAAAGCTCGGATGAAAATCTTTATTCAAGCACTTGACTATAATATGTGGAGTATCATAATAAACGGACCACACACACCCACTAAATTAATTGATAGTGTGGAATCAACCAAATCCGAAAAAGAATGGGATGAGGTTGATAAGAAAATGGCTTAACTAAATGCTAAAGCCATGAATATTTTGTATTGTGCTCTAGATGCTAATGAATTCAATCGTATTTCAACATGCATGTCTGCTAAAAAAATATGGGATAGATTAGAAGTAATTCATGAAGGAACTAATCAAGTGAAGGAATCCAAAATTAACATGCTCGTGCATAAGTATGAACTTTTTAAAATGGAGTATGATGAATCTATAACTGAAATATTTACTCATTTTACTAATATTATAAATGATCTAAAAAGTCTTGGTAAGTCTTATTCTAACAGTAATCTCGTGAGAAAGATTTTTAGGTCCTTACCAAGAACTTGGGAAGCCAAAGTGACCACTATCCAAAAAGCCAAAGATCTGAACATCCTACCCTTGAAAGAGCTTCTAGGATCACTGATGACACATGAGCTGAGCATGAAACAACATCAAGAAGAAGAAGTCAAAAAGAAGAGGACAATTGCCCTCAAATCCATGGCTCAACTTGATGAAGAAATTGATGATACGAAAATGAAGAGCAGGATGAAGAAATGGCTCTCATTACTAGAAGGTTTAAAAAATTTTTGAGAAAAAGAAAATGAGGGATGAAGAAGAGGCCACCCACAAAAGGGGAACACAGCAAAGAGAAAGATAAGGAGCAACCTCTTATTTGCTATGAATGCAAGAATTCGGGACACTTTACGTCTGAATGCCCATAACTGAAGAAGGATCCCAAGAAGTACAAGAAGAAGGCCATGATGGCTACATGGAGTGGAAGTGATGAGTCAAGCTCTGAAGAAGAAGACTCAAATGAACAAGCCAACTTGTGCCTTATGACATATGAAAATGAGGTAAATTCTGAAACTCCTATTAACTTTACCTTTGAAGAACTTCATGAAGCTTTTTATGATTTAATTGATGAACTAAAAAAGCTAGGGGTAAAGAACAAAGAGTTAAAATCAAAGAATCAATACTTACTAAAATAAAATGAGAGTATTTCTAATGAAAAATCAATCCTATCTCAAGAAAATCTGAACTTAAAAGATGAGATTGCCAAGCTAAAACCAATGATTGAAAAATTCATCTTAAGTTCAAATAAACTTAATATGATATTTGAAAATTAAAAGGCTATTTATGATAAAGCTGGTCTTGGCTACAATCCCTTAAAGAAACAAAAGTTTCTAAAAAATATCTATGTAAACTCTTCAAGCAACAAGTTTTCAAACATTACTTATTTCAAATGTGGTAGAGTAGGACATAAGTCATACACTTGTTTCTCTAACAAATCCATAAATTCTAATGTAAAGAAAATATGGGTTCCAAAAGGAACTATTGTGACTAACCAAAAAGGACCCAAGAAAGCTTGGGTACCTAAAGTAAGAACTTGACTTTTGCCTGCACGTGTGTCTAGCATCCCAAGGAGCAAACCGAAAATGGTATCTTGATAGTGGATGCTCGTGATATATGACTGGTGATGAATCTCAATTCATCACACTTGATGCTAAGAATGGAGGGATGGTCACCTTTGGAGACAATGGCAAAGAAAAGATTATCGGTATAGGTAACATTGGTATCACTCCCTCCAAGTATATTGAAAATATTTTATTAGTAGATGGTTTAAAATATAATTTATTAAGCATTAGTCAATTTTATGATAAAGGATACAAAGTTATTTTTGAATCTTCTGTTTGCATCATAACTAGTCCTATTAATGAAGGTATTAAATTTGTTGGGCATAGATATGGTAATGTTTATATGGTAGATTTGAATGATCTATCTAAAATAAACATGCAATGCCTAGTAGCCTCGAACGCCAAGATTAATGAGACTAGTTAGCTTTGGCATCGTAGGCTTGCACATATTAGCATACATTCACTTTCAAAACTCATTAAGAAGGAATTAGTTATCAGTTTACCCAAATTAAACTTTGAAAAGGATAGAATTTGTGATGCATGCCAACTAGGTAAACAAACAAGAGTTTCATTCAAATCTAAAAATATTGTGTCAACTTCTAGGCCACTAGAACTATTGCACATGGATTTATTTGGACCTACTAGAACTACTAGTCTAGGTGGAAAATGATATGGTTTTATAATTATTAATAATTTCTCTTATTTTACATGGGTCTTCTTTTTGGCACATAAGGATGAAATTTTTCATGTTTTCTCTAAATTTTATCGAAAAGTCACAAATGAGAAAGATTTTTTAATTCAAAATATTCGAAGTGATCATGAAACCGAATTTGAAAATCAAAATTTTGAAAAGTTTTATGATGAAAAAGAAATTAGCCACAACTTTTCGGCACCTAAGACACCCCAACAAAATGGGGTAGTAGAAAGAAAAAATAGAACTCTTCAAGAAATGGTCCATACTATGCTATGTGAAAGCAACCTTTCAAGATACTTTTGGGTGGAAGCAATTAACACGGCATATTACATATTAAACTGTGCTTTGATTAGACAAATTTTAAAGAAAACTCCCTATAAGCTTTGGAAAGGAAGAAAACCAAACATTGCATATTTTCATATTTTTGGTTGCTGATGTTTTGTGCTAAACAATGGTAAAGAAAGACTAGAAAAATTTGATGCAAAATCTGATGAAGCGATTTTTCTTGGTTACTCCTCTTCTAGTAAAGCCTTTAGAGTTTTCAACAAAAGAACCTTAGTAGTAGAGGAGTCAATATATGTTGTCTTTGATAAAACTAATGATCTTCCTTCAAGGAAGAATGAAGGTATTGATGATGCAGATCCTTTTATAGAAGGGATGAAGAAGATCACTCTAAAAGATTCAACTATTCAAGATGATGAAGAACATGAAGACAAACAGGATGAGGAAGGAGAAGAACAACAAGAACAACCTCAAGGTACAAATGATCTATCCAAAGAATAGAGGTATGATCACAATCACCCCAAGGAACTAATCATTGGTGATCCTACACATGGTGTAAGAACTCGTTCCTCACTTAGAAATGCATTCAATCATTTTGCTTTTGTCTCTCATCTTGAATCTAAAATCATAGACGAAGCTGAAAAAGATTATAATTAGATTAATGCAATGCAAGAAGAACTTAATCAATTTGAAAGAAATAATGTATGGACTTTAGTATTAAGACCTAAAAATTATTCAATAATTGGCACAAAATGGGTATATAGAAATAAATTGGATGAACATGAAAATATAATAAGAAATAAAGCAAGATTGGTTGCAAAAGGTTATAATCAAGAAGAAGGAATTGATTTTGATGAGACCTTTGCATTTGTTGCTAGATTAGAAGCAATTAGACTTCTACTTGCATATGCTTGCTTTATGAATTTTAAGTTATTTCAAATGGATGTCAAAAGTGCTTTTCTAAATGGATATATTGCTGAAAAAGTTTATGTAGAACAACCTCCAGGTTTTGAAAATCATGCTTTTCCTAATCATATTTTTAAGTTAAATAAAGTTCTATATGGTTTAAAACAAGCACCCAGGGCTTGGTATGAAAGGCTAAGCAAATTTTTACTTAATAATAATTTTTCAAGAGAAAATGTAGACACAGCTCTTTTCATTAAAAGAAATCAAGATGATATATTAGTTATACAAATATATGTTGATGACATTATTTTTGGGTCTACTAATGAAACTCTTTGTCAAGATTTTGCAAAGCTCATACAGGGGAAGTTCGAGATGAGCATGATGAGAGAACTTACATTCTTTTTCGGATTTCAAATAAAATAAACAAAGAAAAGAATCTCCATCATCCAAAGCAAGTACACACTAGAATTACTCAAAAGATTTGGAATGGAGAACTCCAAAGCAATTGGCACACCCATGAGCCCATCATGTAAGCTTGACAAGGACGAAGAAGGTAAAAGTGTAGACTTAAAATTTTATAGAGGTATGATTGGTTCTCTATTATATTTAACTGCTAGTAGACCTGATATTATATTTAATATTTGTCTATGTGCTCGCTTTCAATCAAATCCAAAAGAATCACACTTGAATGCAGTTAAAAGAATCTTTAGATATTTAAATGGTACACAAACTCTAGGATTATGGTATTCTAAGGACTCATTAATTGACTTAATAGGATATTCAGATGTCGATTTTGCTGGATGTAGATTAGATAGAAAAAGTACTAGTGGAACTTGCCAATTTTTTGGAGTTAACCTAATCTCTTGGTTTAGCAAGAAACAAAATTCGGTAGCACTGTCTACGGCTGAGGCCGAATATATTACAGTCGAAAGTTGTTATGCTCAAATCTTGTGGATTAAGCAACAAGTCAAAGATTTTGGTATCAAACTCAATGAAACTCCCATAAGATGTGATAACACTAGTGCTATAAATCTCACTAAAAATCCAATTCAGCATTCTAGATCAAAATATATTGAAATCAGGTATCATTTCATAAGAGAACATGTCCAAAATAAAGACATAATTCTTGACTATATTTGTACTAAAAAATAATTAGCTGACATCTTTATCAAGACCTTAAGTGAAGATAGATTTTGTGAAATTAGGAGAGAACTAGGAATCTTTGATCCATCAGCTTAAGTATCTCTCTGATTTCAAGGTCTCAATGCCAAAAATTTATTTAGCTCAATTCTCATCTTTTCTTAAGAGCTCAAAAGCTCAAAATTATCATTCACATGATCAATTTTTTTTGGGTAAACATCTTTCTCCTAATATTTCAAATTTTTTCAAAATTATTTCATCATTTTTCTGAATTTCTCTGTGCCATGAGTCGACCTCTAGGGTCGACCCTAGGATAAACTTGTAATTATGACAAAATCCTTCGGGCGCTCTCTTTTTGTTGAAAATTATCCTTGAGCCGACCTAACTCTCCGCCTTCTTCCTTCTGCCGAACCAAAGGTCTCCCTCTCTTCTTCCTCAAACCCAAGATTTCCCTCAAAATTCCTCTTCCACCGACTCTCACACTCCAAATCGCCCACTTAGGAACCAAGTTTCTCCCCTTCTCCTTCTTCATTTGGAGCGATTTGAGCTTACCCTAGACTCTACCTGTCTTCTCCAAATCGGCACATCACTTCTCCAAAATCCTTATCTTTCCACTAAAAACCCTTCATCTCTCCCTCACATTTTCTCTCCTAAGTTCTGTGCTAGTCCTGCCTATGCAAATGGCTCCCAAGATAAGCTTCTACAGAGGAGGAAATCCGTTCGTGGGTTGGAGGAAAGTGTGCGCCGAAAGAGACTAGCAACCGAGACCACTTCTGCTTCAAACCCTGCTCCTGGTTCAGCTTCAGCTTCAATCGGTCACCAATCAGCCCTAGTAAGGTACCCCTCTCTGATAGGAAAGTAGAACTTGAAAAAAATATTGATTTCAAATTTTTTGAAAAAGAACGGTTCACCATTGGATCAAAGATTAAGGACCAAGGATGAAAATTTTATTGCTCCTTAAAAGAAAATACATATGTCAATCTTGTCAGAGAATTTTACCTAAATTTGGGATACAGCAATGAAATAGTAAAATCCACAGTGAAGGGTGTATACATTAGCCTAGATCCTATGCTTTTGGGATAGATACTTCATTTACCATGTGAGGGGTATACCAACATGGAGCTTCCAGTTAAAGAGGAAGGAATAAATGTTATCCTAGGGAGAACCTTCACTGAAATTCTGAACAAATTAGAGGCAAAGATTCTTTCTATTGAGATGAGACTGCTACACCACATGGTAACCAAATTATTTTTTCCTAGAAGTGGTAGACACGATCTTCTTTCTAGTAGGGATATCTGTATTATGTACCATGTGATCACACAAACCCCCCTGAACCTCCCTGCATTGATGTTTGAGGCCATGAGAGAGATCTTGAATAGGTCCAAGGCACACTTGCCTTTTGGTATGGCTCTCACCTTAGTTTTTAGGAGGTTCGGAGTTAGTTTTGAGGGGGAGGCTGTAGCTAGACTATCCCACTCCGACACTATCAACCGCCATGCATTGTACCGCATGGGATTTTTTAAAACTAATGGTGGTTGGATAAAAGATGTGGAAGAGAGAGCTGAGGATAGAGCAGAGGAGGAAGGACCATCCTCACCCCTTCGTGATCACAGAGCAGCATCATCAGATATTCAGTTTGTTTCTGATCACGAGGCTGGCTCGTCAGAGTCTGCGAGGAGACATACTTCAGTTCCACAACCAGACAGTAGGGCACATCTTTCAGAACTCAGATTGGCAGATGATCAGATTGAGATGATATCCCAGCATATAGCCTCCATTCTATCTCGACAGTTTGATACTTCAGTTTTGCACAGGATCGATATCTCAGAATGTATCTGATCAGACACTGATCCCTCACATTTTCACTATTTTCTAGATGATTACTGATCAGTCGGTACGTATTGAGCAGCTTGAGAGTTGTATATTGAGACTGACTGGCAGAGTACTTGACTTGCAGGGGCAAGTATTAGCTCTAGCCCATCTACAGCCGCATGAGAGCATCATAGAGGTCTTAGACCTATCTGCAGAGGCTGCCAGACTTCGAGGAGTCTTAGAGAGTGGTTTTGACTTCTTAAGGAGAGAGATCAGGGACTCTAGTGAACATGCTTCTACTCAGTTCAGTACCCTGATGCAGTCTGTCTCAAGAGCTTTGAATCTTCTGGACACCATCAGATTCTCACTTGTAGCTCAATTTATAGCTTCTCAGGCTTCAGGATCTTCTCACCCCTCTATTCGTGCTGGCACCTCTACCCGTGGTCGAGGCAGACGCGATCGAGGTCGAGCTCGTGGACATAATCCTACATCTCCTTATCCTATCTCTGATTTATCAGACTCTGATCCTTCCAGTCATGACATCTATTAGATCCAGTGTAGTCTGTCCTTTCTTTTATTTTTGTCTAGGATCTATCTTGTGGGCTATGTAATGTGTTGACTGATTAACTCTTGGATAGTTTCTATCCATGAATTTTGTACTCTAAGTTGACTCATATGTATTGAAACACCTATGTATTAAGTCACTTTTTGAATATATATATAGATACTTTGACCTTCAATGAATGTCTACGAATGTGATCAAATTGAATTGCTTTTAATTATGAGATATGAAAAAAACTTATATTTGTGTTGTGAAATATTATGAATTGCAATATCTTCTAAATGAGCAAATTGGTATATCTTTTACGTTTGCTATATTGAGGGGAGTAAAACAATAAGCAATAGAGAAATAAGCAATCAAAGAAGGGGCTAAAGAAGTAAAATTGATCCCATCAAAAAGGAGAATAGAAAAAATATGTCCTTAAAAAGGAGAGTAGAGAATCTTAGTTGATGCTGTCAAAAAGGGAGAGTAGAGAATCAAAATCAAGATTGAGCAATAAGTAATAAATCAAGATTGAGCAATAAGCAATAAAGAATGAGCAATAAGTAAATTGTTAAGCAAATGGGCACATGTATCAAAGAATCAAAATCATCAGCTTTTTTTTCCCAAGCAAATGAACTTATAAGCAAATTTTAAATTTTTAGCAAATTTCAAATTTATCTTCAAACTGCTTATGATGTATTTCGTTCAAATACTTGGCTATAATATTTAAGTGATGCATCTTCATAAATTTAAAATTCATGTTCAATACTTTATATATGCTTTTGCTCAAGTTTTTGTCATTATCAAAAAGAGGGAGATTGTTGCTCCTTGAATTGATTTTGATGATTACAAAGCATTTGAGAGGATTACTAATGATTTTGGTTTGAAAAAAGATTTATTGTATTTCAGGGGCAAAATCATAATTTTATCAGACCTGATTCGGAAGCCTCAAGAGCAAGAACAAAAGATGTGTAATCTATTGGAGGCAATTTTAATATTTTTGGAAGTGTATTTTGTAAGAAAATCAGATTTATATTTTTGAGTCGGCCCCATGAGTCGACTCATGGCTAAAAGGGCTGAACGGCACGTAAAATTTTTGACTGGTATACTCTGTGAGTCGATCCCATGAGTCGACCCTTGGCATGAGTCGACCTATGAGTCGACCTCTGCTGCTCTGCAGGTCAAAATTACAGAACAGTCATTTTCTGCTCTGTTCCACAGAGGTCGATCCCATGAGTCGATCCATGAGCATGAGTCGACCCTATGAGTCGACTCCTGTGATGGAAAATTTTGCAACGGCTTATTTTCAACCCATTTCGATTGTATTTAATGCTCATTTAATGTGCTCTAACGGCTCTATTTCAGTCTAGATTACTCTCCACCATTATTTAAAATTATAAAAGGTACTTAAAGGAGGGAATCAAAGATAAGAAAGAGATTTGAAAAAGGTTCTTCAAGCATTCATTTCAACCCTAAGCAAGAGCCCACTTAAAAAGGTCAAGAAGCTTTTATTTCAAGTTCACCAACTCCTCAAGAGCTCATTCAAGTCTCCAACCACCTTGAGAAAATCAGAAAGAGCTTCTTTCTAATTGTGTAAAGTGTATTTAAAGTATTATTTGCTCATTAAAGGAGCTACATCTGTACTTCTATGTGATTAACTCCCATACTCTATTTTTGAGTTGTTTATTTTGTTTTGTAAGGAATCCAAAACTTGGAAAGGTTGATCCGAACCTTGAATCGGATTGTATTGGGTTGGCTTGTATCCAAAAATAAGTGTTTTAGCTTGGGAGAGCTAGAGTCGGAGGTTTCGACGTTGTATTCGGATTGAATACAATCTAGTGGATTTAAATTCTCAAGTAGGAGCTTGGGGAGTGGATGTAGGTGCTAGGTTGACACCGAACTACTATAAATCTTTTGTTTGTGTTGTGCTTACTTGCTCTCCTTTTAAATTTCTTTATCCTCTTGCATTCTTGCATCCAACTTCTACACCTTGCATAAATTACACTCTCCATACTTATCTTGCTCATTGTTAAATAATCTTCATAGTTGTAAGTTAAGTTTAATTTTTTTTAAAAATTCAATTCACCCTCCTCTTGGATTGCATAGTGGGCAACACTCATGACTATGAAATTGATTTTTGTCAACTTATATTGAATCATTTTTATAAATGAAAGTTATTTGATTGCTAGAATTAATTTACTTCTAAGGAATCCAATATATAATACTAAAATGGAGGTTACACTTGCATAGAGCTTTTCATTTCACTACAAGAAATTAAGGTATTAGCGACGAATATTAGCGACAACATTACTAACAATAATTTTACCATCTCTAATAAAATTTTTTATCGATGGACTTTGACGACATGTTTGTACCCCATTGCTAAAAATATTATCAACAGCAGTAGCAACGGCAATGCCATTGCTATTGTTATTAGCGACGACTATAGCAATGAAAATATAGCCATTGTTAATACTAATCCTAAAGGCCCCCTGTCGGTTTTCACTTTTCATTTTTGCTCATCTCACCACCGCCCCCTCTTTCCCCCACCTCTGATCCCTCTCTTTCCCCCGTCGCTGGATCCCGCTTCTCTGAAACTCTGACTGCCTCCCTAAGCCTCCGGCCATCGGATCCCACTTCTTCGAGCCCCCGACTGTCGGATCCCACTTCCTTGAACCCCTGACCATCTTTTCGAGCCCTCAACCACCTTTCACCTCCCAGAGCTCCCGACCGTGAGCCATCATCTGCCTTCCACCTCTCTGAGCCCCTGGTCGTCTCTCCGAGCCCCCGACTCACCTCCATTCAGCTACCTCCGATCCCCTTCTTTCCCCCACCTTTAGATTTGGCATCTCCAAGCCCCCGATCGCCTCCCCAAGCCATGAGCCCCTGATCCACCTCCCCGAGCCCCTGGCCGCCTTCCGAGCCTTTGGCCCGCCTCCCTCCAGCCGCCTCCTTGAGCCCTCAGCCCATCTCCCCCCTTCTTCCACTTGCCTTCCTCTTTCCTCCCTCCATTTTTCCCCTACCGTACAGCATCACCTCCGTACTGCAGTGTCTATTCTGTGTCGCAGCATCATCTCTGTGGATTTAGTGAGTATTAGCAACGACGGCGGCGACGGCTCCATAATGGTCATCAAATACCATTGTTTAAAATTTTTAATATTTTTAAATTAATATTTATAAAATTTAATTTAATTTAATTTAATATTTAATAAATTTAAATTAATAATATTAATAATAATATTATTAATTTTAATAATAATAAAATTAATATTATTCTCAAAGGTAAAATCACTCTGAAAAGATCTTCAGCGAGAGCAGCCCTATTGCCTTCGATGATAGGGGTTTGAGGTCGAGCCACCATCGGTGGATCGGCTCTGGTCTGCTCATCTACTCTATGGCGGTCGGAGCAGCTCGACGATTGGATTATAGGCCTTAGACCCGGCCTGAAGTCCAAAAAAATTTTAGACCAGACTCAAAGAGGGGTGTGGCTTGGCCCAGTCCGACCCATTTTCAGTCCTATTTACAATCC
This sequence comes from Elaeis guineensis, assembly GCF_000442705.2. NCBI lineage: Eukaryota > Viridiplantae > Streptophyta > Magnoliopsida > Arecales > Arecaceae > Elaeis > Elaeis guineensis. The sequence continues at coordinate 19,434,965 of NC_025997.2, forward strand.
ACTCGATACTTTGGAACCTTCAAGATGAAATTTGCCTAGATGCCATATTGGTGTGCTTGTATCGTCGCATGGCCTAGTCGTCTGACATGCTCCAAGTCTACATGTGTGGGACGCACGTCCCAACCATCCCTGTTTGCAATGATATCCTTTACTTAGAAACCTAATATTTTAAAATTTTTAAAAATTTTAAAAATATTATATTTTGTATAACAATAGATCTATTTTTTAATTAATGTATATATTTTATGATATCCATATATTTATATATTTTTGTATGGGTCAGAGAATTATGTACATTGGTTAATTGACTATCTAGTTTGGATAGTTTGAAAATTATAATTAATGCTATAGATATTTACAGTAATCAAACGATATATTAAGATTTGAGAAAAATTTTGAACAGTATTTTTCTTTAGTTCTCCTCACACATCTTTAGCAGTGTGGAGAGAACTAAAAAAAATACTGTTAAAATTTTTTTCGACCCCTATTGCGTATCATTTGATTACTGTAATTGATTTATAGAATTAATATAATTTCTGAATGGGATAGGACCTTCTTACTTATTAGTTAATGATAGGATGCATTTATTATGTAAGCATTTTAAATGATAAAATATTTGATAAGTATTTTGTCTTGTATTTGTATATATAGAATATTTGGATAGTACATCATGGACTATAGTTGGATGGACCATCAAGTAATTGATGGGGTGATTTCTACTGAATATAAGGAGGATGTCAAGTACTTTCATGATTATGCTTTTGGAAATGTTGCACTCTTAGTTCAAGGATGGGTTCGTCATCCTTGTAAGAGATGTATTAATAGAGAAATGCTTGATATGGATACAATAATTGCCCATTTATATAGGAGTAGATTTATGCAAACTACAAGCATTGGTACCTGCATGGAGAGACATATGAGATAATTGCAAGGGTTAAAAGTCAGCAGGATAGAGACACAAATAGAATGGTAGACATGATTATAGATGCGGCTAGTCCTGAATTTGACTGAGATATGGAGGATGATCCAAAAGCTGGCAGTGGTGATTTTTATCATATGTTGAAAGATGCTAATGAACCACTGGGGCCGAGATGTGAAACATATACTGTATTATCAACTGTATCAGAGTTATTGAATTTGAAGGAAGAGCTTAATATGATGGTCAATTATTATAATATGATGGTAGCAATAATAAAGAAGATGCTATCGAAGGATGAGAAGCTTGTTGGGAGCTTCTATACTTCAAAAAAAATAGTAAAAGGGTTAAGCATGGGATACAAGAAGATAGATGCATGCTATAATGATTGCATGCTTTTCTACAAGGAGGACCAACTAAAGAGCTCATGTGACATATGTGATGAAAGCCGATTTAAGCCAAGATAAGAGAACAAAAATCAGAAGGACACACCATATAAGGTTCTTCGATATCTTCTCCTCACTCCTAGGCTTTGGAGGCTCTACTTGTCCATGAGTACTGTCGGCAGATGAGATGGTACAAAGAAAAAATTTGCAAGCACATTGATATAATGAGTCATCCATTGGATAGTGAGGCATAGAAGAGATTTGATGCTTGCCTTTCTTTATTTGCTTAGAAATCATGAAATGTCTGACTGGATCTTTCTATGGATGGGTTTACACCTTTTAGTCATGTAGCGGCTCCTTATTCATGTTGGCCAGTCTTTATGACTCCATACAATCTACCATTTGAGATGTGCATAAAAGATTATAATATCTTTCTTACATTAGTTATTTCTGGACCATGACACCGTAGTAGAAGTATTGATGTATATCTAAGGCCTCTTGTTGATGAGCTGAATTTCTTATGGTCCAATGGCATACATATATTTGATATATCGAAGAAGCAGAATTTTATAATGAAGGCTGCATTGATATGGCCCATTAGCAATTTTTCTGCTTATGGGATGCAGTTAGGATGGAGCACTCATGAGAAACTAGCATGTCCCTATTGCATGGAGAATAGAAAAGTATTTCAACTTGAGCATGGTTGTAAGCTCTGCTAGTTTGATTGTCATCGTCAATTTCTCTCCGAACATTATCCTTTTCGAAAGTAGTGGGATAGTTATAGGAGGAATAAAATAGAGAAGGATAAGGCACCCCCTCGATCTGTGGCATGGAAGTGTTTCAGAGGGAATCTTAAGTGGATGAAGTATAGTTTGGCATACTATTTGACAAGCAGAAATCTTAAAGATTTGGTAGAACTCATAACTAGATGAAGTGCAGCATCTTTTGGGAATTACCGTCCTAATCTATCAATTTAATCCGTTATAACCTTGACATCATGCATATTGAGAAGAACATCTTTGATAATATTTTTTGCACTGTTATAGATATCAAGGGCAAGATGAAGGACAACCCCAAAGTTCGGACAGATATGAAGAACATATGCAAGCATTCTCTATTAAAACTGGTTGAGATGTCTTCGAAAAACTTTTGAAGCTGAAAGCTACTTACACCTTAACAAGGGAGTAGTTGAAGGATGTATGTGAATGGTGCAAAAATCTTAAATTTTCAGATAGTTATATAAGTAATCTAGCTCGGTGCGTCAATATCAAAGATTGTAAGTTGTATAGGCTAAAGAGCCATGATTGCCATGTCTTCGTGCAACGATTACTCCCATTAGCTTGGCGTGATCTCCTTTCCAACTCTATATTGAGTTCTTTGAGCGATCTTATTTTTTTCTTCAAAAACTTTTATGCTACCGAAGTATCCGCTGACCACATCTCTAGTCTTGAGGCTAGTAGTGTAGAGACTATATGCAAGTTGAGAAGATATTTTCTTCTAATTTCTTCGACTCCATGGAGCACCTCATGACTCATCTGGCATATGAAGCTAGGATTAGGGGACTAGTACCGTATAGGTGGATGTATTTATTTGAAAGATACATGCATAATCTTAAGAAAAAAATAAAAAATAAGATCAGAATCGAAGGTTTTATTATGGAGGCTTATATAATTGAAAAAAAATTTAATTTCAGCTGACACTATTTTAACCTCAGTGTGTAGATAGAACTGACTCAAGTGGGTCGAAATGATGGTGGTGGTGAGGGATCAGAGGCAGAGATCTCGATATTTGCCTGTCTTGCTCATAAATTTGGGCATGAGGTTCGTCAGATATTGATTGATATTAAAATTGACAGACAGAGATATATATTTTGCTAAACTGTGTGGAGGTCGATCCATACGTTGAGTAAGTATCCATCACAATCTCAACTCTTTAATCACTTATTATTCTATACTTATCTTATGCATGTATAGGCAATATGATGAGTTACTGAGATAGAAAAATTCGATGATAAACGAAGAAAATTTTCACTCAGTGCTCACAGAATTTTATAAATTGGTTCCATCAACTGGTAAGCAATTATTATCATTTTATTTATTTTAATTTTTTTCAATTTATTCTTTCTATAATATGCAAGTCATGCAAGGAGATGAATCCATACTTAAGAAGTTAAGACCATTAGGTTACATACCAACAAAGTATGTGATATATTATAATAGATGTAACGTAAATAGTTTCAAATTTTACACACAGCAATATGGATATCATAAGAGTATAATAAACAGCGGTTTATGTATAAAGGGTAGCTGGTAGGCAGAGATAGAGAGTGACTATATAGAATCCTTGAAGAAGTTATCAAGTTGATCCACTTTGTAGGTAATAGTGTCATTCTATTTAAGTACCGATGGTTTGATACTGACAATTTGAAAGAATAATGCTCTACAAGCCAATCGCATATGGGATGTGATAGAGTGTTTATTATAATTTATCTTTCAGACTCATGTAATTGATATTTATATTATTAATAAAATAGATATTTTTAATTCATTATATGATGCATCTTATTATTTTTTAGATTATAATGAACCCCATAGGTCTGGACAATGATTTTAGGGTTATGATGAGATCATGCTAGTGAGACCTAAATTCTTGATAGGCATGACCTAAAATATTTTTAGTCGTTGGTTCATTGAGTCAGAGATCAATGATACCGGTAAGACTAGCATGTCCTATGCATGCTCAAAAATGTGGGTGGTTGATCTCACAACTACTTATATGGTGACACTAATACAAAGATACAGGTGCTCATTAGAGAATGAGTTCACTGAATAGACCTACGAGGGAATATCAAATGGAGTCTTATTTGCATGTCAACTAATGATTCTCTAGTGAGAGTTGTGTAAGTGATCCTTTGACCTGAGATCATCATGGTACCTTGTGTATATAGATTCATATTTTGATTCACTTCCTAACTTGATTCTCTAATCCTTATATGGGTGTTCTGGATATGGTGAAGTATGCATGAAGATTGTGAGTGATCAATAAGAGATCATTCACTCCTAATAAGGAGAGTGAACATCCTATGTGATCTCATAGATCGATAATTTTGAAAGTCTTTGGCCAAAGCAGGATAATAATTAGAAAAGAGTTTCTAAAGTATCATCAACTAAATCATCACCTTCAGATCGAGATACATAAAGATAAGTGATTGGGTTTGACATATTTTTATGCCCATACCTCATCTGGGATGTTGTTTGACTGAAGGATTGAATTATACGATAACTTGCCATTGAAGATTATTTTGATAATTTTTTATCAAAATTTTAAATCTTTTGGGTAGTCATGATATATTGCTAGATGTCAATCTTGACTTGTGAACTCATCAAATTAAAAGAATTTAATTCTGAAATCAATTAAGAAGAGTCCTAGTTGATTAGGACTCTTCGGGTGACCTAATCTCATCGGATTAAGATTACGTCGAAAGTCTTGGTCCACTGCTGGCTAGATTTGGAACCCAATAGGTCACACACTTTAAGATTTAGCTTTGATTTGATAAATTCTATGGGTTAATTTGATATGCTATCACATTGTATTAACCCAAGTTCCTAAATTGGTTTAGATCAAAGTGTTTGAGCTAACCTAGACCAGTTGCCTTTGACCTAATGGGATTGGATCTATTTTAATTGGTTTCTATCCAACTTGAAATAATTTCAAGTGAAGAAGGACTCCTCTACACCCACCAGATGCCATGCCAAAATAATAATGCCGCCCCACTCATTTTAACATGTGAAGATGAAGAGTCCTTCTTAATGAAGACTCTTATCTTAACGCATTGCCTTTATTTCTCAACCTGGTCTCCTTTGATTTGTCACCAAAATTAATTGAGATTTTTATGGCATGTAGAAGAGAGAGAGTCCTTCTATGTGAAGGCTCTCTTGCACCATAATTCCACATGGTGAATTTATTCACTGCATGAGAAGGTGGAGCGCCAAAGGTTGGCACCCCTTGGTCCATGACACATCCCTTGGTCCTTTATTTAAAAGGGACATCCCATATGGCTTAGCTACTGAGATTTTGGATTGAAATCAGAGTTAAGGGGTGTGGAAATCATAAAAAAAATTTTAGAAAAAATATAAGAAAAAACAAGAAGAAATTTAGTGGCAAAAGTTGCAAGAAGGGTGATGAGAGATTTAGCAAGTGTTGCTAGTGTGCCCTAGGGTTTGATTTTTTCATATGTTGGAGCCAAAAATCAAATCTGAGGTTGTGAGACATCTGAAGAGTGTCTTCTTGGCATGATCCTGGTGGCAAGCTTGGAGGCAATTGGGCTTTGGTGTGATCATTTTTAGAGTTCAAAGCTGGCAGTGTTTTTAAGAAGAAAAGACTACGGTAGCTCACCGGTTAGGAAGGACCTTGGCTAACTTCTGTGTGGATCATCATTGGAGGGCTTCTACTTTGGAGTATCATGGAGAATACAATATGCCACTTCATTCTTTTTGGTGAAAGTAAAAATTTATTTTTTTTTTGCATGCTTATTTTGTTTTATCGATATCAGCAAGGTATTCTTGGATTTGGATTTGGCTTGATAGCTTTAATTATTAAAACTATTGACTTGTTTGATTTTAAAAATTTTAAAAATTAACTTTTACTATGTGGTCAGAACCCAACAGTGGTATAGAGCCACCCTTATCTGATTCGATCAAACAAGTGCAAAGTAGTTGCATAGAATTGTTATTGATCATACATTGCCAAAAATGTTGCATTGATTTTTAGCATTGATCTTTAATCTCAAAAAATATTTTTGATTTTATATGTACCATAATTTTAAATTTAATTATTAAAATTATGAATTTATGATAATTTAAAATTTATATTATCATGGTAGCTTCATGCTTAAATCGATGTATGGTTAAGGATGTTATGCATGCCTAATATGATTAGGGTTAGTTGTATTTCTTGGATATGCTTATCATATATTATGACTTCAATTGCACCCTTATTTAATTTTTGGCATGATTATATGATTGCTAGTATGATTGGTGATTACATGCCATATTGCATAATATGTAGAGTACATTTTATATAGATGTAGTTAAGATATACTGAGATCAGTTCAAAGTCCCTCTTAAAAATTATATTAAGTTACAATATCGGGATTCACTTTCAATTCAAAAGTCAAATTCTTTAGATCAATTTGTGTCGAAGAAAATTGATAGGTAATTTTTTAATTAGATCCGTATGCTAGCCTAGCCAACTATATTGGTGTCTAAGAAAAGCTATGGAGAGTCTCCCACCTACTGATCTGGCCAATTTGTCTTATTGAATTTGGACTTAGATTGATTAGTGATGTAGACACTACAAGGGCTTCCTTCGAGCTTGATCGATAGAGTATGTCAAGATCTTAGTGAGCTTGTTGTGCTATCCACAAGTTTACTATAGAAATCGATATGATATTGATCAAGTACATATTGATGCTTATGGCATATTTTGAATAGTATTGCTTTGTTGTACTATTCATAAGGGCAGCATTGTTTAAATATGACCATATGAGATTGAAGGATCAACTTAACTAGAATACTATAGTTTGTTGTGCTATCCACAAGGCTATATATGATCTAAAGGCAGAAAAAAAATATTGAGAATTATAGAGGTACAATTGGTAAAGAGTTATCTACTCTTGAACTCATGAATACTTGTTGTGCTATCCACAAAGTGTTTGTGAGGAATAGAGATCTCAACCTCACTAAGAAGCATTAGTATGCTTCTCGACTTTCATAGATGAGGGCTATGAAGTTCGATAAAATAGTGGAAGATACAATTAGACAAAAGTCCTAATCTAGTTGTGTATGTCATCATGAGTTGTTCGCTTATATTATATTCTTGTTATTGTAGATTAACTACTCATATGGCATCCTCACTGTCACTTAAAGGTATACTAGATGCAAACAAGTTGACCGAACCTAACTACGTGGACTGATTAAGAAACTTGAGAATTATTCTCATTCAGAGAAAGTCTCCTACATTCTAGACACACCTGCATCAGATTCTCTTGGAAAAAATACTTCCAAAAAGAAAAGAACTACATACAAGATGTGGAAAGAGGACAGTGTGACTGTCAAATACATCATGCTTGTCTCGATGAGCAACGAGCTTCAGAGGTAGCATGAGGACATGGATGTTCCCTCAATACTCCTTAATCTTAAGGAGTTATATAGAAAACAAAGTCAAACTGCTCGATATGAGATATTAAAGTAGTTATTTCGTGCCCGCATGACTGAAGGCACCTTCGTGCAAATGCATGTCCTGAAGATGATTGATTTGATCACTCATCTGGGGTAGCTGGGCTTTGCTATGGATGGTAAATTGAGCCAAAATTTGATCATGCAGTCACTTTCTGACTTTTTTCTTAGTTTGTTATAAATTATCATATGAACAAACTGAATATCAGCCTGCCAGAGCTGCTGAACATGTTGAAAATAGTAGAGAGCCATTTCAAAGGTGAAAAGGCTCCGATTCTTCTTGTCGATAAGATCAACAAGAAGAAAGGCAAGAAGGGTTCTAAGTAAAAGATGAATCCTAAGACTGGCATCTCCAAGAAGAAGGAAGAAGGTCTTCACCAAAGGTACTTATTATCACTATGGCAAGGAGGGTCACTGGAAGAGGAATTACAAGGGGCACCTTGCAACCGTGAAATCGATAAATATTATCAAAGATTTGTATATGATACAAACTAATTTATCATTAAATACTTCATTTTCATATTCTTAGATATTAGATACCGCCTGTGCCTCACACCTTTGCAAATCATTGCAGGGTCTACAGAAATAAAGAGTCAGAATAAAGGTGACTTCGAACTGTTCAATGCTAGTGGAGAGTCCATTCCGATCGAAGTCATAGGAATCAGAGTTTTGAAGTTGTCTTCGTGCAAAGTTTTAGAACCGAAGATCTGTTATTATATTCTAAATATCATTAGAAATATTATTTCTATACCGTTGTTATAGGAACAAGATTTTGAAATAAATGTAAAGAACAATGGTTGTTCTATATACTTTTTTAATGAATATTATGGAAGTATTTTATTGATAATGGTCTTTTATTTCTTTCACTTAATGATAATGTATTTCATATTGCTAATATGAAGAAAAAAAAAGAGAAGATGTGAATGTCATATATCTCTAGCATTGCCGACTTAGTCATATAAATGAGTCAAGAATTAACAAGTTATTCAAAGATAAATTTTTTGATCTTTATGATTATGAATTAGATGGAACTTGTGAATCTTGCCTCATGAAAAAAATAATCAAGACTCCATTTGCTGGACATGAAGAAAGGGCAAGTGACATTTTAGACCTTGTATATATTGATGTTTGTGGTCCAATGTCGACTCAAGCCAGAGGTAGATACTCTTATTTCATCATATTTACTGATGATAGATCTAGATTTGGATATATGTATTTAATGAAATACAAATCTAAAGCCTTTGATAAATTTAAAAAGTATCAAAAAATAGTTGAGAAATAAACTGATAAATATATTAAAACTCTTCAATCTGATCGAGAAAAAAAATACTTATCTAGTGAGTTTTTTAATTATTTAAAATAAATAGAATATTCTCTCAGTGGATATCTCCTTATACTCTACAATTAAATAAAATTATGAAAAGAAAAATCATACCTTATTAGATATGGTGCGGTTCATGATGTATTTCACGGATCTTCTGCTATTCTTCTAGGGATATGCTCTTGAGGCTGCAGCATATATCTTAAATAAAGTACCTTCTAAAATTATTTCTAGCACTCCGTATAAAATATGGGAAGAAAAAAAAATCCAATCTTAAGCATCTTAAGATTTGGGGTTGCCCAGCTTATGTGAAAAATGTTGATGAACATAAGCTGGATGCTAGATCAGAAAACTATAAGTTTGTAGGTTATCCCAAGAAGAGTATAGGATACTACTTCTACAATTCTACTCAACAAAAGTGTTTGTTGGTAGGCATATCATTTTCTTGGAGAAAGAGTTCATCCAAGAAGGTGACAGTGGGAGATCTTTTGAACTTATAGAAGTTCAAAACCTACAATCCATCCAGGATTCACAAACTGTTTCTCAATTAGATGTATTCATAGTTGAGGCACAATCACTACACACACCTCCTCTCCGAAGGTCAAGTAGAGTGCGTAATGTACCACTCAAGTATGAGTTTGTCATTGAGAATGACAACACATCTCACATCATTGAAAATGATGATCCCACACCTATTCGAAAGCTATCATGAGTAGTGACTTTGACAAGTGGCTCAATACCATGAAATTCGAAATGGACTCCATGTATACCAACCAAGTTTGGACCTTGGTTGATGCACCTGAGGGTGTGACCCCAATAGGCTGCAAATGGGTCTTCAAAAAGAAGATTGGAGCAGATGGCCAGGTAGAGACTTATAAGGTTAGACTGGTGGCAAAAGGTTTCAAAAAAAATAAGATGTTAATTATGAAAAACTTTTTTCATCAGTAGCCATGCTCATGTCTATTCGGATAATGCTTGCTATTACAGCATACCATGACTATGAGATCTGACAGATGGATGTCAAAACTATCTTTTTCAATAGAAATCTTAAGGAAGAAGTCTATATGACTCAGTCAGAGAGATTTATCTCTAGTGGGAGAGCAAATCAGGTATGCATGCTGAATAGATCTATTTATAGATTAAAACAAGCATCGAGAACTGGAACATCCATTTTGATGAGATAGTGAAATCATTTGACTTCATCAAAAATATAGATGAATCTTGTATATACAAGAAGACTAGTGGGAGTGCTATTATCTTCTTGATCTTGTATGTGGATGACATACTGCTTATTGAGAATGATATCCCGATGTTGCAATTGGTCAAGATCTGACTGTCACAAAAGTTTTTCATGAAAGACTTGGATGAAGCATCTTATATACTTGGTATAAAGATCTATAGGAATAGATCAAAAAGGATGCTAGGCTTGTCTTAGTCTAGGTATATTGACCTTGTGTTGAAGAGGTTCAACATGGAGAAAAGTAAAAGAGGTTACTTGCCCATAGGTCATGGAATATAACTCTTTAAGAAGATGTCTCCTAAGACACCTGAAGAGAGAAATAGAATGAGTTCTATTCCTTATGCTTCGGCTGTAGGATCAATTATGTATGCTATGTTATATACTAGGCCTGATGTGACTAATGCCTTGGGCATTGTAAGCAGATTTTAGGCTGATCCCGGAGATGATCATTGAAAAGCTGTGAAAAACATACTCAAGTACTTGAGAAGGACTAGAGATATTTTTCTAATATATGATGGATCTGATTTAAAATTGAAAGGTTATACAGATTCTAGTTTTCAATTTGATCTAGATGATAGCAAATCTATATCTAGATATGTGTTCACTCCGTATGGTGGTGCAATAAGCTGAAAAAATTTCAAACAGTAAACTATTGCTGACTCGATCACTGAGGCTGAGTATGTTGCTGCTAGCGAGGTTGCTAAGGAGGCCGTCTGGATGAAAAAATTTATCACAAAATTAGGTGTAGCTCCAGAGCTTGAACAACCAGTGCCCTTTATTATGATAATACTGGGACAGTTGCTCAAGCCAAAAAATCAAGATCTCATCATAAATCCAAGCACATCCTAAGATGGTTCCACCTCGTTCGGGAGATAGTCGAAAGATGCGATGTGATCATGGAGTGAGTTGACATCAAGAATAATATAGCGAATCCGTTCACTAAGACCTTGTCAATGCAGTAGTTTGACCACCACCTTGATAGCATGGGTATCAAGTATAGGGACGATTGACTTTAGTGCAAGTGAGAGATTGAAAAAATAATGCTCTATAAGCCAATCATATATGAAATACGATAGGATGTTTATTATAATTTATCTTTCAGACTCATATAATTGATATTTATATTATTAATAAAATCGATAATTTTGATTCGTTATATGCTGCATCTTATTATTTTTAAGATTATAATGAACCCCAAAGGTCCGGACAATAATTTTAGGGCCATGATAGATCACGCCAGTGAGATCTAAATCTTGATATCCATGACTTAAAATATTTTTAGTCAATATTTATTGAGTCAAAGGTTAATGATACCGATAAGACTAGCATGTCCTATGTATGCTCAAAAATGAGGATGGTTGATCTCACAACCACTTGTATGGTGACACTAATAAAGGATATGGGTGCTCATTAGAGAATAAATTTATTGAATAGACTTATGAGAAAATATTACATGGAGTCTTATTTACATGTCAACTGATGAATCTCTAGTGGGAGTTGTGTAAGTGATCCATTGACGTGAGATCACCATGGTATCTTGTGTATATGGATCCATATTTTGGTTCACTTCCTAACTTGATTCTCTGATCCTTGTATAGGGTGTTTTGGATATGATGAAGTATGCATGAAGATTCTGAGTGATCAATAAAGGATCAATCACTCCCAATAAGGAGAGTGAATATCTTATGTGATCTCATAGGTCGGTGATTTGGAAGTCTTTGGCCAAAGCAGGATGATAATTAAACAAAATTTTCAATATATTATTAACTAAATCATCATCTTTAGATCGAGATATATAAAGATAAGTGATTGGATTTGATATATTTTCATACCCACAACTCATCTGGAATGTTGTTTGACTGAAGGATTACACGGTAACTTACCACTGAAGAGTATTTTGATAATTTTTTATCAAAATTTTAAATCTTTCAGGCAGTTATGATACATTACTAAATTCAATCTTAATTGTAAACTCATAAAATTAAAAAAAAATAATTTTAAAATCAATTAGGAAGAGCTCTAGTTGATTGGGACTCTTCGGGTGACCTAATCTCATCGGATTAGGGTTACATCGAAAGTCTTAGTTCACTGCTGGCTAGATTTGGAACCCAATAGGTCACACACTTTGAGATTTAGTCTTGGTCTATTTTAATTAGAGTTTAATATAAATTTTATGGGTTAATTTAATATGCTAGTACATTGTATTAACCCAAGTTCCTAAATTGGTTTAGATCAAAGTGTTTGAGCTAACCTAGACCAGTTATCTTTGACCTAATGGGATTGGATCTATCTTAATTGGTTTTCTATCCAACTTAAAATAATTTTAAGTGGAGAAGGACTCCTTTGTGCTCACCAGATGCCACACCAAAATAATAATGCCGCCCCGCTCATTTTAATGTGTGAAGATGAAGAGTCCTTCTTAATAAAGACTCTTATCTTAATGCATTGTCTTTATTTCTCAACCTGATCTCCTTTAATTTGTTGCCAAAATTAATTGAGATTTTTATGGAACATAGAAGAGGGAGAGTCCTTCTATGTGAATGCTCTCTTGCACCATAATTCTACTCGATGAATTTATTCACTGCATGAGAAAGTGGAGCGCCAAAGGTTGGCGCCCCTTGGTCTCATGACACATCCCTTGGTCCCTTATTTAAAGAGGACATCCTACATGGCTTAGCTACTCAGATTTTGAGTTGAAACCAGAGTTAAGGGGCATGGAAATCATAAAAAAAATTCTAAAAAAAATTTGAGAAAAAAGCAAAGAGAAATTGAGTGACAAAAGTTGCAAGAAGGGTGGTGAGAGATTTAGCAAGTATTGCTAGTGTGCCCTAGGGTTTGGTTTTTCATATGTTAGAGCCAAAAATCAAATCTTAGGTTGTGAGACATCTGAAGAGTGTCTTCTTGGTGTGATCTTGGGGTAAGCTTGGAGGCAATTGGACTTTGGTGCGGTCATTCCTAGAGTTCGAAGCTGGCAATGTTCTTGAGAAGAAAAGGTTATGGCAGCGCACTGGTTAGGAAGGATCTTGGCTAACTTTCATGTGGATCACCATTGGAGGGCTTCTACTTTGGAGTCTTGTGGAGAACACCAACATGCCACTTCATCATTTTTGATGAAAGTAAAAATTTTATTCTTTTTTGTATGCTTGTTTTGTTTTATCGATATCAACAAGGTGATTCTTGGGTTTGGATTTGGCTCGATAGTTTTAATTGTTAAAACTATTGACTTGTTTAATTTTAAAAATTTTAAAAATCATTTTTCACTATGTGATCGAAACCCAACATAATTATATGAATGTTGATCCACAGACAGGCTTATTGAAATCAAATATGGATCAAAAGTATATATCAATGATTCTTTTGTGCTAGCCCAATAAGTTGTTCAAGTGTATTATACTCTTTTTTCATCAAGGAAGAGAGGAAGAAAAGAATGGTAGGTTGAATACAAAATTAAGTCTCAGACTGTTATTACACACTCGAAGAAGAAGAAGAGCCCTATTTATTAGAAAACTTTTAGGAGGATGAAATATATATCTGGAGTTCATTAGTCTTTCATAGATGCAGAGTTGGATGCTCTAGTTTTTCTCCTATATGATGGCCAACATAAGGAGGTAGATCATTCTGAGTTTGTTTTAAAGGATAATCTTATCAAAGATGGAAAAGAAGAGGAAGAAGATGAAGTAGAAGAGGAAGAATAGATGAAGAATCTAAAGGGTATCAAACATCTGAAGAGGCTGATGAGTAGTGCTCCTCACTTGCGATGAACTTCTAGATCTCTAACTCGTTTTAGATACTTGTCTTATATTGCCACCCATCTGAAGAGTACCAAACATCTAAAGGATATCAAACATCTAAATACCAATCTTGCATCATTTTAAATTTTGTATTGCCACCCATAATTGTATAATTAATCTATGAATCTATTAATTTTTATTTTTAGAGATTATAGATCATATCTTTCAGAGGTCGAAGCCATCATAGCCGAGAAGAGAGCTCTCGAAGAGAGAGCTCTCATGCAGCCAATGATCGCTGTCGTAGGCGGTAAAAAAAAAATCTAACTCAAACTATATAGATAGGATGAGTCAGAATCGTATCCACAATTAGAGGGCTGAGATGTAATTAACTAAACAAAAGAGAAAGATTGATTCTTAAAAGTTGGTAATACTTTAATTAAAACTAACTAATTTAAATCAAAGATGAATTGAGTGATATATATGATATAAAGATGTCTTCAAGTTTTCAGATGATCACAGATATAGATTTGATATTTATTCTGATCTAAGTAATTAAATTCATAATCAATTAAAAATCTTGCAAACTAATCTCAAGCATAGACTATCTTGCTGAGTACGAATCATATCCTGTCAAGATCATGATCTGTCCCTAAGTATAGGCTATCAAAAAATTAGATTGTACAGATCCTAACAGGTTCTGTAAATATCAAATCTTAAAATAGGTTACTTTTGCTGAGCATGGACCATATCCCGTCACGATCATAATCCATCCCACCTATAGGTAACTTATTCAGGAATCAAGCATAAAAGAAATTGAATAAAACTTGAAAGCATTTTATTAATTATAGAGAATAGAAAATAAATACATAAAAGTATGTAAGGATATCTGTACTCCCCTATAGACTGTATCTTAACCAAGCATGGCTTCTAAATACATCTTTTGGAAGATTTAGAATCCTGTCACAGCACCTCCTCTTCTGAAGCAATCTTCTTCTTCTCTACTCTCCCTTCAAATCCAAAAATAAAATCTAAAAAAAATAAAGAAAAAAATTTTGTGGCTATCCACTGCTTACTTCTGCTCTCTGTCCTCTCTGTTACCATAGTCTAGCCTTTTTATAGAGCAAAATCTCGATTGAAATTGAGTAAGAGAGGACTTCCACTCATGTTCAAATGCCTTAATTGATGCCTACCGTCCGATCATGATCAAATGGCTAAAATCTCACGTCAAAACATCCTAAATCAAGTCTATTGCATTTCTGACCATCAGATCCTTCCCCAGATCGAATTGGAACCATTGGATCATGCCATTAATCTCTTTAGAACTCTTCTCTCAATCAAAAACCACCTTATCTATCCGATCAAACATGTGGAAGCTTTTGGACCATCGATCAGCGCAAATATGTGGGCCACCACCACTTGATATGGGATGGGGCTCTCTTAACCATCTGATCCCATAAGAAAATTGCTGCCCACCATCTGATGGTGCAAAAATGCATCCACTCTCCATGCACCATGATAAAGACCATTGGTACTGTGCCAATGGACCGCATGTAGACCTGGCATACACCGATTTATGGACTGGCTGTGAATCAAATACTATTTCTGTAGACCCCCGTGGACCGCTTTGGTTGGTTTTGGACTGTGAACTATGTGTGGACCACGCAGCTTGGGCTGGACCAGCTTCTGGGCTTTTCTTCTTTTTTTTCTTTTCTTTTGGTTTCGGGTCTTCATTCGGGGTTCAAACTGAGTCTGATTTGTGCCCAATTTTTTTTTTTAAATCTACAAATTGAGCTCTTTGTATTGGCAATCCTCTTTCCTGCAAAACATAAGCAAAAATATTAATTCTTAAGAAATAAAGATTAATTAGTATATATTTTGATACTTTTATTGAGATATTTATTATATTCATCACACCCCCCAACTTGAGCTTTGCTCGTCCTTGAGCAAAAAAAAAAATTAATGTTAGATACTGTCATACCCTAAAATGAATATTTTATCAAGCAATTTTTTAAACAATCCATTGATATGCAGAAGAACATTGTTAAGATAGGTCATAGGGGTATTAATACTCACTAATATGGTGGTTAAATAAAGAACAAAAATTATTTCAAGCCTTTTTTAGATCAATTCCTACTTTTATCTCCAAATTGTTTACTTTAATACAAGCAAGTGCAAAGTAACTCTTGTTCCCTTTCTTCTCTTTTTTTATTTTTTATTATTTTTTCTCTCTAATTTTTTTTCCTTTTTTTTTATTTTTTTTGAAAGAGGCATCTTCACATTGCCCACTTTTTGATGCGAACATCAAGGCTTCCTGAGGCAAAGAGATCTGATTTCTTGATGGGAGACCAACATTTAGAAATTCTCTTATTATTATTTTTTTCATATTATTTTATGAAGGAATGTATAGATACTCTACTTATACTTACAAAAAGTGGACTCTTCTTTGATATTAGTAGGAAAAGTTGGAAATGCTAGAATATTTCTGTTCTATATTTAACCATTTATTAGATTTTTTTAATACTTGATCCCTCGATATCTCAAAAATTTTTTAGATGAACATTAATTGTGTTTTAAAATTTACTTGATTCAACTCAAATCTAGAATAATCATGTGCCTAAACACTAAATATTTACTTATTCAAAGACTTAATTTTTTTTTATTACCTTCACCCCTCAACTTAATTTTCGTTGTCTTTAATGGAGTAAGAAAAAATAAAAGAAAGACATCTAAATAAGGCAAGGAGAGATGTTACCTGACTAGGTGTGAGCACGTATTGCCAGATGCTTCGTAAAGAGTTGTCCATTATTTCTTCAAAAAAAAAAATCACTAGAGCAAAGGTTAGAGAAAATAAAAAGTTAGATTGCCTTCCAACAAGTGCTAAGTTTAATATCTTCAGTCAGATTTTTATTAAGACTACTTCTAAGAAATTGGATTATCTTCCAACAAGCATTAAGTTTAATATCTTCAACCAGACACTATGATTCTCACCTATCCTATGTCAAATATTGGATTAATAAATTTCAGTAGTTTTGGATTACTAATCTCAAGTATGTCTTTTAGTGTTTCAAAAGGATAGGACCAATCAGGAGGCCTTATCATTATGAGTGTAAAACATCCATAGAATGCTCTATGATGATTAGCCCAGATCAATAGAGTATACTCAGCAAGCATGCTATACCAAGGTCTAAAAATATCAAATTTAAGAAGGGATGGTATTTGCTAGACTGAGATTGGAGGTGATTGTTTAAAAATTTCTCCAATTATAGCCTGATCTACACCAATCTCAGTCTTAAATACGATATATTTTGGTACATTTCCTTCCTAATCTAAAGCCTAGTACTTTTTTCAAATTAACCTTAACTCTATCTCCATACATCATTTAAGTATTGTAGATAAATTTTGGAGGTAGTCCTCAAAAATAGTGCCAAATATAGAAAAATCAATCATAAACATCTTAATATCATTATCCCTTTTTTCTAAGATATCCCACCCGATAGCTTCTTTATGAACTTTTAGAACATCTACAAGTTTGGTTTCTTGGTTAGGGATCACTGGAAGGGTGTCAGTGGGTGCGTCAGAAAGTGACTTCAGTTTTAGAGCAGTTGATGATTCTAACAAGGGAGCTATTGGTGGGCTAGATGGTGGCTCATATTTTTCGATCCTAAGTGGGATGGTTTTGAAGTAGGACATATCTACTAGGTCATTTACTTCTATAATATACCCATCTTCACTAAAATCGTCCATCCCAAAATGAGTCAGATAGGAATTTAATGAATCTTAGGAAAGAATTATGGGTGTAGCTTCCTCTATTGTGTTATTCATTTGTGGTTCTTGAGAAGTTTTAATTAATTTCATCATTTCATCAATTTGTTCTCCCTTCTCATTAAAAAGAATGGGTGATTCTAGGGCACTTGGGAATGGGACCATAGATAGGTAAGGTGATGATGGAGTTAGTTCTACCCATCTTTCTGATTCTTCCCTAATTATTTTTATCCTAGTCAAATTATCTGTGTTGGTCTCTTCAGTTGTGCAGGGTTGTTTATGATCATTTCATTTTCAAGAGTCATCATTGATTGTTCAAAAAAAGTTATAGGGATATTAAAATTTTTAGCCAGGTATTGTTCCTAGGGATCACTCTTAGGCTGACTAGGCAACTCTCTTTCCTCCTCTCGATTGAGTGTGAGTGCTAGCTTCTTTTGTTGTTTTAAGGATTGCATAGAGGAGTGAAGGGTCTATTGGCTGAGTTGATTGTAGGATTCTATCCTGTTTAATGCTTGCTGAAACCCCTCTTCAAAAGTTGGATCATAGTTAATCGGAGAAGGTTGATATTGAGGGTAGGGCATATCGTAATAAGGTAAATCCATGAATTTAGATCCCTGTGTTATCGGGCTAACCACTAATTGTGGTTTCTACAAAAAATTTTGTTGAACCCCCCAACCTGAATTATAGGTATTGAAGTATGGGTTATTTTCTAATCTATAGGCCATGTGGGTTTAATCTTGATAAACTTGCTCATTCATAGACTCAAGAAATCAGTGTGTGGCTGGGCATTCACTCACAAAATAGATGGGGCTTGAACATATTAGGCAAACTTGTTGTGCAAGAAGATAAGATGGATAGGGAGAGCATTGATGGATTCTAGACGATCTAATCTGCAAGACAGCTCATCTAATCTACTGTTGAGAATCATTTTGGATTGTTTTGATTGTTCAGATATGCAATCAAGGGTTCTAGATTAGAGCAATCTTCTTCTATTTATTTTTTTTTTATGAAAGTAGAGGGAAGAGGAAGGAGAGATAAATGAGGAGAGAGTTCTAAAGATGAGTCCTAAGGAGTCTTAAATCTAGAGACGATAGAGAAGAATATTTTAATTAGATTTAAATTATAGATTAACAATCAAGTTAGACAATCAATCCTAGCTAAGGATTATCCTAGATCTAGATAGCCCTAATTATTTCAAGGTTGCCTTTGAGCACTCCAAATAAAAGACTAGCCATTCAATTGGCTAAATAAGTGTAAGGTTGGTGGAGATCTTCAGATTGCTTTCCTTAGATATCAATTAAAATTGGCCAAGTAAGCGAATATAACCAATTAAATAACCACCTCCTTTCAGGATCTTATCCCTTAACCACTTTCCTAGACACTAGTTAAAATGACTAATCCTAATCTGGTCCAACTTTTAGGATCTCTTATCCTATTAAGCTTGAGTGTCCTTAAGGGCCAATATTTAATTGATTTTATGTTAAGATTTAGGTCAATGCAAAATACAAGGTTGTGGTTTGTGAGCCAAGATAGGATGATAAAATCTCCACCTTATGTTGTTTAATTGGGTTAAATATCCTTAAGATATTTTATGAATATGCAATGCAAATACAAATACAGGTTGAAGCTTTTATGGTTTAATTAGTTTCTTTATTTTAGTTAAGTATTATGTGATGTTTTTATTTTCTTTTTATGTTATATTATCTTTAGTAAGAAGGAATAAGAGGTAAATTTTAGATTAGGTTAATTAGGTGTGAGAGGATCTAGAGAGTCTAAACTTAAAAAAAGAAACTAAATTAAACTAGAAATATAAGGCAACTAGATATCCTACAATTAAAATAAGAAATCAAATTATTTTTAAGACAGTAAATTATTGTTAGTCAACACAATAATAGATCATTAAGAATAATAAGCAGTAATTATTTTTTCTTATGCTTAGTCAACACAACCATGCCAATGATCTCTAGAATGGTGCTAAAATTTGATCGCTATCATAGGTGATCAAAAATAAATCTAACTCAAACTATATAGATAGAGTGAGTCGAGATTATATCCACGGAGATCAGAGAGCTGAGATGCAATTAACTAAACAAAAGAAAAAAATTGATTCTTAAAAGTTGATCATATTTTAATTAAAACTAACTAATTTCAATCAAAGATGAATTGAGAGATATATATGATAAAAAGATGTTTTCAGATTTTTAGATGATCACAGACATAGATTCTAATATTTATTCTGATCTAGGCAATTAAATTCATAATCAATTAAGAATCTTACAAACCAATCCTAAGTATAGGCTATCTTGCGGAGTATGAACCATATCCTATCAAGATCATGATCCATCCCACAAGTATAGGCTATCAAATGATTAGATTGTACAGATCCTAATAGGTTATGTAAATATCAAATCCTAAAATAGATTACTTTTGTTGAGCATGACCATATCCTGTCACGATCATAATCCATCCCACCTATAGGTAGCTTATTCAGGAATCAAGCATAAAAAAAATTGAATAGAACTTGAAAATATTTTATTAATTATAGAGAATAGAAAATAAATATATAAAAGTATGTAAAGATATTTGTTCTCTCCTATAAACTACATCTTAGCCAAGTATGACTCCTAGATACATCTTCTGAAAGATTTAGAATCCTGTCACAGCACCTCATTTTCCTGAAGCTATCTTTTTCTTCTCCACTCTCCCTTCAAATCTTAAAACAAAATCTAAAAAAAATAAAGAAAAAGAATTTTTGTGGCTGCCCACTGCTTGCTTTGGCTCTCTATCCTCTCTGTTGCCACAGTCTGGCCTTTTTATAAAGCAAAATCTTGATTGAAATTGAGTATGAGAGGACTTTCACTCATGTTCCAATGCCTCAACCCACACCTGCCATCCGATCACGATCAAACGGCCAAAATCCTACCTTAAAACATCCTAAATCAAGTCGGCTGCATTCTTGACCGTCGGATCCTTGCCTAGATCGAATTGGAACCATTGGATCATGCCATTAATCTCCCAGAACTCTTCTCTCAGTTGGAAACCACCTCAGCCATCCGATCAAATGCATGGAAGCTTCTAGACCATCAATCAGAAAAAAATATGTGGGCCACCATCGCTTGATATGGGATAGGGGTTTTTCAACCGTTCGATCCGTGAGAAAATCACTGCCTACCATCCGATGGCACAAAAATGCACCCACTCGCCCATGCACCGCGATAAAGACCATCGGTACTGTGCCAGTGGACCGCATGTAGACCTAGCGTACACTGGTCTACGGACCGACTGTGAATCGAACATTGTTTCTATGGACCCTCATGGACCGCTTTGGCTGGTTTTGGGCTGTGAATCGTGCGTGGACCGCGCAGCTTGGGCTGGGCTGGATTTTGGGCTTTTCTTCTTAATTTTTTTATTTTCTTTTTCTTTTTATTTTCTTTTGGCTTCAGATCTTCCTTCGGGGTTCAAATTGAATTCGATTTGTGCCCAATTTTTTTTAAATCTACAAATTGAGCTCTTTACATTGGCAATCCTCCTTCCTGCAAAACACAAGCAAAAGCATCAATTCTTAAGGAATAAAAAAATAAAGATTAATTAGTATATATTTTGATGCTTTTATTGGGATACTTATTATATTTATCAGCCAGCTCGCATGGTTCTATGGTACACATACCACATGATAAACTCTAATATTTTAGATATTCTCTTTTATATTATTTTATCTTTTATTATCTAATATAACATTCTTTATTATATCTTGATACTCTCAGATTCAGACATTGTGAGGTCACCAGTGATCCCACAGTCACACCGAGCAGCATCCAGTTCTCAGATTTAGTGACATGGTAGAGGATCCATCCGGCTCACAGCACCTCTGACTCGGTTGGAGGATAAAGAGCTCGTCCATATTTGAACCGCTTATAAGTACTATATCTTCACTAAATATATTTAAAATTTAGCTATTTTAGAGACTAACATTTATTGTTCAAAATTAATTTTATAGCATATTTACAGAGCCTGGGGTGCCTCGTATGGTTATTGGTATCATCCGATGATTGATGCTAGAGTCAGTGAATGAGTTCTCCAATTGGCCATTAAGAGCTCATGATGCAATCTGGGAGATGTTCCTGGTAAGTCAAAAATATTTAATTTTTAAATTTACGCTAGATTTGTATTCTATTTATTAATACACAATTGCTTCTACTTATAGGAGTACTATCAATTTGAGATTTCTTAGGATGAGGAAGCTGGCCATCGAACCTTGATATGATCGCGATGTTGTCGTAGGACACCATGATTATCAATCTAATTTTAATTTTAATAAAAATAAAAAATATATAGAAAATAGCGAGTCAGGTCGAATCCATAGAGAAGACAGAATTTTGATATGAAATCTTTAATTTTATAAAAAAAATAAAATTTTAAAGAATGTAATTTAAATCAAAAATTAAAATAAAAATATAAAAATAAATCTGGTACTAAGATCTACTATTTATATCCTAGCTTCTACTTGCAATAAAAATAAATAATAAAAATTTACAAAGTATAAAATAAATTGGTACAAAGATCTACTAATTAGATCCTAACATCTAATTGCAAAAAAAAAAATAAAAGAAAGGAATTTAAAGTGCAAGAAAATAAATTATACATTAATTAAAATTAAAATTCAAGTACAAAAAATTAAAAATAAAATAAAATAAAATAAAAATAAAACTATAATAAAGATCTGAAGTTGATCAGCTTAGCCTCATCGGAAAGATGGTTGATAACCTCTCCTTCTTCTTTCAGACTCCATAGAGCGAACCAATTTTTCTCCTTCTTCTCTTTGGGTCCCTAAAGCTCTAATATTTTTTTCTCTATTTTTTTTCTAACTTTTCACTCAATTTTTTTACTCCTAAGACTTATTCCCAGACTCTCTATTTATAGATAAATTTTTTATCTTTTTTTGATAGAAAAAAGAGTCCTAATCCTTAGAAAATATATTTTATCCATAAGAATTTTTCTGACCATCGAATCAGCTTTGGACTACTCAGATCTATCCAAAAATCACAGTTTTAGTTCTTATCAATGTCGGATTCAACTACAGCCATTCGATCTGGGTTTAGATTTATTCTGGGCCATCGGATCATGAAGTTTAACTTCTTATCAAAGTCAAGAATGATGCTGGCTGTCCGATCACATGATGGATTGAGTTTCGACCGTCGGATCATGCAAAAGTTTTCTCTTATCAACCGACAATGAACAACAGCCATTGGATCTGAGTGGGATGATTGTGGACCATTGGATCACGTAAAATCATCTCAACTCATTGTGAGCTACGTCTGTAGACCGCGAAAGATTTTTTGTGGACTGCACCCTAATTCTATAGACTGAGCGGTCGGTCCATCGTGCACTGAAGGCTATTTTTAAGATTTTTTAAGATATTTTGACTTAATTTTTGCTCTGATTTTTATCTAAAAAATTGAGAAAAAATATGCATTAAATTTTTAAATTTTTTTTATTATTTTGATATTTAAATTACTCAATTAAATTAACATTTATTTTTCATAAATATGCTCTAATTTCAAATTTTTTCTAAAATTATTTATTTTTGCAAGAAAATTTAATTTATTTATGAAATTAGGTTTTTAAGAAGATGTTAGCATCATAAATTATCAAAAATATCTATAATAAATATAAAAATATGTCACTTATCACACCTTCCAACTTGAACTTTGCTCGTCCTTGAGTAAAGAAAGAATTTAGAATTAAGTACCGTTTAACTTAAAATTTTGAATTTCATCAAATAATTTTTAAAAAGGTCACTGATGTCCAGTAGAGCATGAGTGAGGTATGTCATTGAGGTATTAATATTAATCAATATGAGAGTTAAACTAAGAACACTAAATTTTTTCTGAACTTTTTCAAATTATTCCTATCTTTATCTCCAAATTATTAACCTTCATATGGATAAGTATATTATTATTTTCATCCTTCATTTATTATTAAAAAAAATATCATCATATTTCTCACTTTTTGATGCGAACCATAATACTTACTTAGATGAAGGGGCCCAGTTACTTGATAGAAAACTAATATTTAGATTTTTTTAAAATATTGTACCGCTATTGAGTGTCTTAACTCTTAAGCTTTCTGTTTGATCCATGTAGCGAGTTTTTAATCAATTACTCCTAAATCAGATGGCTTTAGGACACTAGGTATAGAATACCCCTCGGACCTACTTGCTCGAATCAAACAGGCTACGAGTTAAAACTAGCTTTACAGCAAAGCTTCTTTGCCCTTCATACCTTTTGATGTGAAACTCAATGCTTGCTTAGGCAAAGAGGCCTGGTTACTCAGCGTGAAGTACTTAAAAACTCTTTTTTTTTAATATATGAAGAAACATATAGTTATCCTACACAAGCTCATAAAAAGTAAACTCTTCTTTAATGCTGGTAGAAAAATTTAAAAATGCTCAAAGAAAACTGTTTAAGTTCTAAACTTAACTTTTTATTGAGTTTTCTTAATACTTGATCTCTTAATATCTCACAAACTTTCTGATCTGTGCATCAATTTTTTTATAAAAATACATAGTTTAACTCAATTCTTAAGTTAATCAGGTGCTTAAATACTGAATACTAACTTACTTGAGGATTTTAGAAATTCAAAAATTTTTATTATTCTCTTCCTCCTCTAACTTAATCAACATTGTCCTCAATGAAGTAGGAAAAATAAAGGGTGTATATAAAGAGAAAGAAAAAGAAGAGATACCATCAGATCTAAAAATCTTTTTAAAATTGGTTCTCCCCCCAACTTAGCCAATATTGTCTTCAAATATCTACAAAAGATACTAAGCAAAACTCGATTAACCTAAACAAAATACAAAAAAAAATAAAAAGCAAAAGTTGGGTTGCCTCTCAGAAAGCGTTAAGTTTACCGTCTTCAGTTAGATACAATGCAGCTCAATTCAGTGTGGGTCTATTAATGCTACTTGATCAATGATTTGTTTTAATGACATCCCTTCAATGTATGATTTTAATCTTTGACCATTTACCTTAAAGAAATTTTTTGATTTAGGATCATAAAGTTTGATTGCACCATGTGGAAATACTTGATTTACAATGTAAGGTCCATCCCATCTAGATCTTAATTTTTTTAGAAATAATTTTAGCCTTAAATTAAATAATCAGACTTGTTGATTTGGCTCAAAAATTTTTCTTAAAATGTGTCTATCATGAAGACTTTTATTTTTTCTTTATAAATTCATGAAGTTTCATAAGCCTCTCATCTCAATTCATCCAATTCACTTAGTTGCAACATCTGGTTGGAACCAGCTTGTTTCAAATCAAAATTCAGTTGCTTGATTGCCCAGTATACTTTATGTTCAAGTTCTATCAGAAGATGACATACTTTTTCATTAATCAATCTGTAGGGAGACATTCCAATAGGTTTTTATAAGCTGTTCTAGGCCCATAATGCATCATCTAATCGATCTGACCAATCTCTATGATCAGGCCTAAGAGTCTTTTGCAGGATGTTCTTGATCTCCCTATTGGATACTTCAACTTGACCACTTGTTTGTGGTGTATGGTGTAGCTATCTTATGTGTGACCTCATATTCTTGCAGTAGTGTTCGAAAATGATAGTTTGTGAAGTGGGTGCTTCTGTCGCTAATGATAGCATGTAGAAATCCAAACCTAGAAAAGATATTCCTTTGAATAAATTTTATGACTACCTTATGATCATTGGTTCATGTTGCTATTACCTCAATCCATTTAGAAACATAATTGATGGCTACCAAAATATATTCAAAATCATTGGAGGGTGGAAAAGGTCTCATAAAATCAATTCTCCAAATATCAAAAATTTTAACTACCAAGATGGGATTCAAAGGCATCATATCTTTCTTTGAAATTCTAAATTCTTTCTTTACTCAAAGACTAGCAAAGTTCAAGTTGGGGGTGTGATAAGTGACATATTTTTATATTTATTATAAATATTTTTGGTAATTTATGATGCTAACATCTTCTTGAAAACCTAATTTCATAAATAAATTAAATTTTTTTGTAAAAATAAATATTAAAAAAAATCTAAAATTAGAGTATATTTATGAAAAATAGATATTCATTTAATTAAGTAATTTAAGCATCAAAATAATAAAAAAAATTTGAAAAATTTAATGCATATTTTTTCTAAATTTTTTAAGTAAAAATCGGAGCAAAAATTGAGTCAAAATACCTTAAAAAATCTTAAAAATAACCTTCGATGTACGATGGACCGACCGCTTGGTCCACAGAATCAGGGTGCGGTCCACAGAAAATCTTTCACGGTCTATAGGCGTGGCTCATAGTGGGTTGAGACGATTTTGCATTTCTCAGATGGGTTTGGCATTGTTCTCTGTGTAAATATGGTGCATGTATATTGACGGACTGAATCTTTTAGATCAGCAATGATCCAACCAATGGCCTCTCTATATGTTTTCAATACATTCAGCAATTGATCTTCTTGCTCCGAGGTTAGATCAAAAGCAATGATTACTGGCAGAATTTTCTCAAGTCTTAGAAACACATACTTAAGTGATTCAGGCAAAGGTTTCGGTTCAAGTTGTGGTGGGGCCTGAATTAAAAGACGTAGTGGTTCAGTTTCTAGCTTAGGTAAAGGTTCAATTTTTATTGATCAAGGTAGTGATGTGCTGGGTGAGGTGAATCAAATAAGGCATTCATCTCTTGATTTTGGATTTCTTCAATGGGTTCATCCAGAAAATCTTCTTTCTTCAAATTTAAGGAGGAATCAGTTTCAACTATCTCATCTATCAGATCAATTACCGAACAGCTTTCCTCCTTTTAAGAATATATTGATGTATTAAAAATATTAATTCTCACCTTTTGATCCCCAAAAGAAATATCTATAGCTCCTATTTTATAATTGATATTGGCATTGACAGTGGCTAGAAATGGACATCCTAAAATTATGAGATTTTGATTCAGCTCTTGGAATGGTTCCATATCAAGTATGAGGAAGTCTACTAGAAAATAATATATGTTGACTTTGACTATAACATCCTCAATCAGACCCCGAGGCATCTTTACAGATCTATCGACTAGTTGCAAAATAACCGATGTAGGTTTCAGTTCTCCTATCCCAAATTTTTCACAGACTGAGGTTGGAAGTAGGTTGACACTAGCTCCTAAATCTAATAGGACTCAATCAAAGGTGATGCATCTTATAACATATGAAATCAAAGGGCACCAAGATCTTTCATTTTCTGAGGTAATAGATTCAAAAGGATTACACTAACATCCTCAGATAGCATAATTCTCTCTATTTTTCATGGCTCACGCTTTTGGGTGCAAAGTTCTTTAAAAAATTTAGCGTAAGCTGGACATGTTGAATTGCATCGAGGAGGGATAGATTAATGTGAACTTGCTTAAACAATTCCATTAGTTTCTCATTGTGTGCTCCTTATTTTTTACGAGAAGAACCAGCTTCTAAGGCTGAAGGAAATGAAACTTTTGGTTTATATATCTCGGATAACTCATCCACTCTCTTCTTTTCTTTATCTTTTTCACTCGGATCAGTAACAATTTCGGACTCAAATTCTTCTATTGGGTTAGTCTTAGTACTAACCTCTTCTTTCAAATTTTCATTTTGGCTAGCATCAGTACCAGCCTCTCTCACCTGGTCTGGATATGGGTCCTTAAGAATCCTACCACTTCTAAGCTCAGAAATTACTTTGACATTCTCAAATTGGAGATTCTTAAGTGGGACATTAGATTGATGACTTGGTCTAGGTGGTTGGTGGGTGGATGGGTTGTTTCTGGGATTTAGTACTGGTTGGCTTGGCAATTGACCTAATTCTCTCCTTATGGTAGACTCAGCTAACTATTCTATTTGTGCTTCTAACCTAGCGATAGATTGCTGTTGGATCATAATCAATTGTTGAAGTTGATTAAATTTATCGTCGGCTAGATTAATCTGTTGAGGAGATGGATACGGTGGTTGATTGTGATATGATAGCTGGGTAGGCTGATTAGGCTGACCTCTATTGTAGGCATAATTCTGGTATGAAGACCTACTCTAAAAATTTTGCACAGGAGAAATTTGGGTCTGAGCCTGAGTCTGTTGGGGTCTCCAAGAAAAATTAGGGTGGTTCCACCAGCCTGAATTATATGTGTTAGAGAATGAATCATTGATATGCTTGGAGTAACTTGGGGCAGCTTGAACTTATTCTTGGATGAAAGGTGAAAACTGTATAGCCGTAGGACATTCACTCACATGATGGGCTGCGCTAGCACAGATAGAACAAATCTTCTGATAATTAGAAGGTTGTGTGTATTGCACAGGAGATTATTGACCTAGGGTTAGAAACTGATCTATTTTCTGGACAAGAAGGTCAACTTTATCTAATTTTTGGGCTATTAGGTTCAAATCGGCCTTAGGACTAGAGTCTGTTTGCTTGATCTCAAAAATTTATGTCCACTTTTGGTGAGGGATTGATATTTCATAGGAAGATAATGAAGCATAATTGATCGAATTTTACTCAAAATTTCAAATAAAGTATAGGCTTCATCCTCACTCTTACTCATGAATGCACCTCCACAAGATGCATCTACCATCTGTCTGTATTTGTCACCTAAATCCTCATAAAAAGCTTGAACAATTTACCACTTAGATAGACCATGGTGTGGGTATTTTTTAAGAAGTTTCTTAAATCTCTCCCATGATTCATGAATTTATTTCTCTGGAAGTTGAGCAAATCCAGTGATGGCTCGTCTCATGATGTCGGTTCGACCTATGGGATAAAATTTCTTAAGAAACTCATGCTACATTTCAGCCCATGTTCGGATCACTCCCTATTGTGCCAAGTCAGTACTTGGCTTTGTCCTTAAGCGAGAAGGGGAATAGGGTCAGTCTAAGTGCATCATCAGTAAAAGTTTGACTTTTTATCATGGAACAGATTTCTAAGAACTCATCTAGATGCTTGTAAGGATCTTCATTGGTGTTCCCATAGAAAGATGGGAGCATCTAGATTCTGATCGACTTAATCTCATAATGGCTTGCAGGATATCAGATAAGTGGATACAAGTCGATGGCTTAAAAGTAGAAGGAATAAAATATTCTTTCATTTGCCTAGGTGGTTCTCTAGGATCTCCAGCCATTTGATTTTCGGGTTTAGCGTGAATCAACCGTTCAATTTTAGGATTAGGTTCAACTAGGTTAGGGTAAAGAGATCTTCTACCATGCATATACCAGTGCAAATCCTAATATATGATTGAGTTTTTTTTTAAGAAAAAGAAGAAGGAGAAAAAGAAGAGAAGAGAAAAAAAGAGAGAAGTTCTAAATGGTGAGATCCTTAAGAAAGCCCTAGACCTAAGGGTGAAAGATGAGAAGAATTAGTTGTGGTTAAGTGTTAATTAAAATCAAGTTAGCAAACAATTAAACCTAGACACCTATGAGTTTTTAGACCTAACAGTTTGATATAGAGTGGCTTAGCCTAAATACAAATTGGATTTGTCCTCACTTCCTTTAACTAGCCAG
The DNA here is from genome assembly GCF_000442705.2 of Elaeis guineensis. Classification (NCBI taxonomy): domain Eukaryota; kingdom Viridiplantae; phylum Streptophyta; class Magnoliopsida; order Arecales; family Arecaceae; genus Elaeis; species Elaeis guineensis. The sequence goes on from NC_025997.2 coordinate 19,464,068, forward strand.
GTAAGAGGTGGGGTCATGGGGGTCCCCCCGTTGTTTGCCTTAGACACCAATTGAATTGGCCAGGTAAGCTAACGAACCAATTAGATAACCACGAGTCCACTTAAGTTGAGCTTTTGTAATCTTTAGCCTTAGACATCAGTTTCAGGGGTGAGTCTGAACTTACTTTGTACTTGACTTCACCACAATACTCAAACTGAACTCAATTGATCCTAGGGGCCAATGTCTACTTTATTTTAGTTAAGTTTGGGTTAATGCGGGATGCTGGTTGGTTATTTTTGGGCTAAGAAAGGGTGATGAAATCTCCACCTTATGTTGTTATAGGTGCTGTCCTTAAATTGATTTGAGATGAATATGCACAACCAATTTCAAATAAGGGGGTCTATGCAACTAATTAGATGCATGAAATTAATCAAATTTGAAAGTTTATCTTGCCTCCAGCAATCACCAAAAGAAAATTTAAGATGATGAATGCTTCTAACAATTCAGTTTCTACTCTTGTCATGCAATTTTTATTAGTTTATATGGATGAATTTTAGGTTAATTTAAAAAATATAGTAATTAATTTAAAAAAAATAGTTAGGGTTAGGGTTAGGATTGATCTCACTAAGCAAAAGTGGAAGCTTTTTATGTCTTCTTTTTTTTTGAATTTTTTTCTATAAAAAGAAAAAAATCAAAAAAATTAGTAAGCTATATTTATAAAAAATTAAAGAAATCAAATATTAAAATTATTACCATCCCCGACAACACATCAAAAATTGATACGATCGCGATGTTGTCATTAGACACCGTGATTATCAATCTAATTTTATTTTATTAAAAATTAAAAATATATAGAAAGTATGAGTCAGATCGAATCCACAGAGAAGGTAGGATTTTGATTTAAAATTTTAATTTTTATAAAAAAATAAAATTTTAAAGAATATAATTTAAATCAGAAAATAAAAATTAAAAGTACGAAAAATAAATTCGATACTAAGATCTACTATTTAGATCCTAGCTTTACTTACAATAAAAATAAATAATAAAAATTTAAAAAGTATAAAATAAATTGGTACTAAGATCTGCTAATTAGATCCTAGCATCTAATTTCAAAAAAAATAAAAGATAGAATTTAAAGTATAAAAAATAAATTTTGCATTAATTGAAATTGAAAATCAAGTACAAAAATTTAAAAAGAATAATAAAATAAAATAAAAATAAAACTATAACAAGGATCTGAAGTTGATCAGCTCAGCCTCATTGGAAAAATGGTTGATGATTTCTCCTTCTTCCTTCGACTCCGTAGAGCGAACTGACTTTTCTTTTTCTTCTCCTTGGGTCCCTAAAGCTCTAATATTTTTTTCTCTATTTTTTTTCTAATTTTCATTCAATTTTTCTACTCCCAAGACTTACTCCCGGACCTCCTATTTATAGGTGAATTTTTTATCTTTTTTTAATAGAAAAAAGTCCTAAACCCTTAGAAAATTATTTTATCCGTAAGAATTTTTTTGGCCATCGGATCAGCTTTGGACTGCTCAGATCTGCCCAAAAATCATAGTTTTAATTCTTATCAATGTCGGATTCAACCACAGCCATTTGATCTGGGTTCAGATTTGTTCTGGGCCATTGGATCGTGCGTTTAACTCCTTATCAAAGTCAGGAATGATGCTGGCCGTCCGATCGCGTGATGGATTGAGTTTCGATCGTCGGATCGTGCAAAAGCTTCCTCTTATCAATCGATAACGAACAGCAACGTTGGATCTAAGTCAGGATGATTGTGGATCGTTGATCATGCAAAATCATCTCAAGCCACTGTGAGCCATGCTGTAGACCGTGAAAGGTTTTTATGGATCACGCCCTGATTCTGTGGACCGAGCAGCCAGTCCATCGTGCACCGAAGGCTATTTTAAAATTTTTTAAGGTATTTTGACTCAATTTTTGCTTCGATTTTTGCCTGAAAAATTTAGAAAAAATATGTATTAAATTGTTTAAAATTTTTTATTATTTTGATACTTAAATTACTCAATTAAATTAACATCTATTTTTCATAAATATGCTCTAATTTTATTTTTTTTAAATTATTTATTTTTATAAAAAAAATTAATTTATTCATAAAATTAGATTTTTAAGAAGATGTTAGCACCATAAATTATCAAAAATATCTACAATAAATATAAAAAATGTCACTTATCAGACCTTCAAGAAGGTAGCCACATGGAGGTTTCGGGATGGACTATACAGTCTTCGACATTCCACCATAGAGCACTCTAGTTTTGAGTCACCTTCAGACTGGAAGTCTTACATAGATCACTTGATGGAGAAGGACATATCGGAGGCCCTCTATAACCAGTGAAGTATAGAAGAGTACTCTGGTAGGCGGCAGAGGGCTCTTTAGAATTGGTCTGCCCAGCAGCATCAAATCAAGCATACTGGCGGCTCCGTTACTACACATGTTGTGGCGATAGATTGATAAAAATTTAACACTTAAATTAATTTCATATTAAATTGATTATAATTATATTTTAATTAATTTAATTTTATTATTATTTATTAATTATATATATTTTAATTAATTTAATTTTATTATTTATTTATTATAGATATGACAGCTGGATCATGCACCAGGATAGCTGCAGATATGGGAGACCACACACCAGTCTAGGAGGACTGGTGATTAATTAGATCTTAGATTTTGATAGATCATGGTAACAAACTTAAAATATTATTTATTAAATTTTATATATATTGATATGTATGCACTAATAAATTTTTAAACTATATAGGCAGATTATGCGAAGTATCTCGTATCACGACGCTATGAGGATCTATCCTCTCAGCTCCTCCTTGATCTCAAAGGATGCTCAGGCCATTGGAGGGATGAATAGGAGCCGGGTCATAAGATTCAGCTATAGCTTCGATCCTCCAACGGCTCGATACTCTTCGACATCCCCTTCTCAGGCCTTGACGATCAAGACGTGGGATGATGCACATGTGGAGGAGATCGTGTGGAGGCTTTGGAGCCAGTGACCTCAAAGCTTCCGAGATGCCATCGCGATACAGTCATTAAGATTCTTCAGGACCCATATTTGCATGATCAACTGGGCTCATTGTCACAACCATCATAGTAGGTAAGTCTAGCTATAATTTTCTTTACTTGTTTTAAAGTTTTATATTTAGAAGCTTCACATGTTTATGTTTGAGTCTGGAAAGGGAACTTAGGGGGTAAAAATTCAATCTAGCCTTTTAATCGATGGATCGAAGGTATCTATAGCTCTGTACCATCGAATAAAATATGCAGAAATAATCTATTTGAGAATCAGAGTAGTATATCAAAATATATATTTCGTATCGACATATATGCTTTCGTATCAAAATTTATTAATAATATTTTATTTTTCTTTATTATAGGATACTGGAACATCTAGCTCTCATCCAGCAGCTACTAAAGAGGATGTACAGGAGTAGGAGGAGGATGAGGAGGACAATGAAGAAGATGTCACATGATTTTTTTTGGATATGTATATAATTTTGATACTTATAAAGCAGTATAAATTTATAAAATTATATAATTTATATTTTTAATATAATATAATTAATTTTATATTTATAATTATGATAAATAATTATTATTTTATTTATAATAAATTTTAAAAAATATTATTATTTTTAATTATGATTAAAATATATTTTAAAATATTTAATTATGATTTTTTAAAAATAAAAATTATTAGCGACAACATTAGTAATGCAAATGCTATCGCTAATAATTTTTTAAAATTTTTAATATAAAAAATTAAAAAAATATTAGCAATGGCATTAGCAATGATATTACTGTCGCTAATAATTTTTTAAATTTTAATTAATAAAAAAATTTAAATTATTAGCGATGGTTTTGTTGTCGCTAATACCATCGCTAACACATTTATTAGCAATGAGATATTTACCATCGCTAATAACGGTAATTAGCAATGATGTTATTTTTGATAAATTTTAACGACAAAAGTCCATCCTAATAGTATTAGCGATGGTAGTTAGTCATTGCTAATAATCTATTTTCTTACAGTGTTTGCCCCTTGCCAAATGGACACCAGCCCATGCTAATAATATTGTTAATAAATCTCTTTATTTTGGATGATTAGTATTTATAAAATTTTTCTTTAATAAGAGGTTTATTAGCTTATTAGACTGTATTAAATCAAGAATTTCTCATTAGTACTACTAAATTAGTATAGATATTAATAACATAATTAATAATCATATTAGATGCTATGCTAATGAAAAATATTTTTTTTATTTGTACGGTAAGCTACTTATGCCACGTACTTTGGTTACACTATTTTTTTATTAATTTCTATTATACTTTTATGAGATAATCACTAACGATCCTACTATATATCTTCTTAATATGATACTTTTCTATTTCTTATTATATGTATGCAGGTTGGATCATGATCTTACTATTTTATAAAATATATTATTTTACTATATGTCAACAATGTATAAATCATGTACCATCTCTTTCATTTAATTAACGAGCATAAGTAACAAGCAATATGTTGAAAACAATCAATAAAAGTATGTGTTATCATAACAAAAAATACAATATATTATCTATGAGTAATGATGAGCTAGATTTATTATTGTGCAAAGCTTGATGTATGTCCGCTTGAGTAGGTATCACTTAATTTAGTAATGATCTCATATCATCTATCTTTGAGGACAACAATAGGTTTCGACTCACTAAAATATCTTTTTTTTAAATCTATTTATTCATGCATTAATTTGCTATATGGTCCCATATAGGGATATTATAACACCACTTAACCTTTGGATTAGTAAGATAAAACTAGTTAGCCTTTCTATTCTACACAAGAAATATCTTGTAAATTAGTCTTCCATCATTTGAATATCCTCGCATGACCATTGAACATGACACTATTAGATCCTTATATAGTTTTGTGGTCCACTAGAACCTTGGATTATAGTAGACATCCTTTTAAAAAAATATATTTATGCAAAGCTTTTTATTTTTAAATTATTAATTATTATATGCAATAATTTATTAAATAAATATTTTCTAATTTTTTTGAACTTATTACTCTAGCTCCAAGACCCATTTGTTTGGCCATATCTTTGTTCTAATATGAATACTGTGCATGGACTCTTTTTTTTTTTTTTTGACTCTAGAACTAATGTAATCATGAAAAAAGAAACAAAATCCATATGTTAAACTAATAAATATTTATATCCATATGCAAATGGATTTTAGGGCATACACTACTCTAATAATTTTTCACTTGTACTAAAAATCATTTAGAAATACACCTTATATCCATCCCATCTAGTCTAATTAATGCAAGAAAAAATAATTTTATTAAGGGCTCAATAAACCTTACAGGCTACTTGGGTTAATATAAGATGGCACCGATTTTGATTTCAATTTTAGATACCTATTTGATCAGTAGGTTCAACTTTTGGCTATTAGCCTGGTAGGCATGACATCAGAACCCAAAAAATAAATTTATACATATACTATAAAATATATACACTATAAAAAATTAAGATATTAGCAACAGCCATTAGCAATGGTATTTTAGCCATCGCTAATAAAGGTTATTAGCGACGGCATTACCAATGGTAATAATTTCATCGCTAATAATTTTTTTACCGATGGCTATTAGTGACGATATTTTTGCCGTCTCTAATGATAATTTTTACTGATAAGAAATAGTGATAAAAAATAAACTATCATAAAAAAAAATTATTTATTAAACTTATTAGTGATGGCAGAAAGGATATTAGAGATGGCACTTGCCGTCACTAATAATGATTAGCGACGGCACTATTAGTGATGGATTTAGCCATCTCAAATTTTTTTTTTATTTATTAAATTTATTACTGATGGTGAAAAGAGTATTAGCGATAAAATGAGCAGTCGCTAATGATTATTAGTCACGGCACTATATTAGTGACGGAAGTTACCATCGTAAAAAATAAATTTTTTTTATATATATTAAACTTATTAGCAATGATGAGTAATTATCTTCACCGTTCATTATATAAATAATTATCATTAGAGTATCATCACAAAAAACCTCCTCGATCCGATTGCCCTAGCTATGTCGATTAATAAAATTCGATTTCGATGATCATGAATGACCGCATAATGATCTAATAGATAGAGACAATCGACAGATTTGAAAACTTATAATAATGATCTCAGTGATATTTATAGCACACTATCAAATTTTACTTCAATCAGACATCATTATCATGGTCAATTTAGTACGTGATGATTTGGATCATTAAATAAAAAATGAATGATCAAAAAGTCAAACAGTATCCAATTATAAGATAATTTTTTAGATAAATGATCTTTACTACTACTTTAATTATTTATATGGTAGTGATCATAAAATTCAAACTGCGTATATATGAACTATCTATATTAAGTAGATTTTATAAAAGCACAAGTATAATTACTTAAGGACTTTAAGAATGAGTATCAAAAGACATATAGTTTTGGATCGTACATATACGTATGCTTTAAATTTTATGATCACCATTGGATAAACTATTAAAGTAGTAGTAAAGATTATTTATCTAAAAAATTATCTTATAATCGGATACTATTTGACCTTTTGATCACTCATTTTTCATTTAACGGTCTAAATAATTTCATACTAAGTTGATCATGATAATGATGTCTGATTGGAGTAAAATTTTTATAACATGCTACAAATATCATTGAGATCATTATTGTAAATTTTTAAATCCATCAGTAGTCTCTATCTATCAGATCATTATGATTGCTCGTGATTGTTGAAATCGAATTTTAATGATCAACATACCTAGGGCTAACGGATTGAGACGGTCTTTTGTGATGATATTTTTGAAATGTTAAAGTTATTAGCGATGGCTTTTAGCGACGATATTTCTGCCATCTCAAATATATTGTATTAGAGACGGTCTATTAGTGATGGCTTTTGCCGTCGCTACTAAATTTAAAATTTTAAAACAATTTTTTAATTATAATTATAATTAAATGTATTAGCGATGGCTCTATATTTTTAGCAATGGAATATGTCATCGCTAATAGTTTTATCGATGGTGTTAGCGACGGTTCTTCATCATTGCTAATAATTTTGAAAAAAAATTATTTAAAAAATGATAAAAATATATTTTTATTTTTGATAAAAGTATTAGCGACAGCTATCTATTTTTAGTGACAGATTTTGCCATTGCTAATAGTTTTACAGATGGCATTAATGATGGTGACTTGCCGTTGCTAATACTCTACCACATATACCCAAGTGCGGGTGGAAAAAAATTTTCTCGTATGCTCCTTATCTCTCTCCTCTTCCCTCCTCTCGCCATCACCCAAACCCCCCTCAACCCCCTCTTGTCGGTGCCCAAACCCCCTTTCCCTCCTCTTCCGTCATCCTCTCCTTTTGCTAGCGCTAAATGCCCCGTCCCTCCCACCATGTCCCTCCAACATCCCTCAGCCCCGAGCTCGCATCCCTCCACACTTGCGACCGCCCCGAACCTGCTGGCCCCAAGGTCGTCGGCCCAACCCCATGGCCTCGAGCTCATGTCCTTCCATGCTCGCAGCCGCCCCGACCCCATTGGCCCGACCCCACGACCTGAGCCCGCATCCTTCCATGCCCACGGCCGCCCCGACCCCACCGGCCCTGACGTCATCGGCCCGACCCCTTGGCCCCTGCCCCATCACCCCCAGCCCGCATCCCTGCCCCACCGACCTGACCTTGCAGCCCCAACCCGTGCCGCCTACCCGCGGCCCTGTCCCCATGCCTTCGTCTCCACGGTCGCACTCCTGAGCCGGCATCCCATCCCTAGCCATCCTCTCACCCTTCTGTCCCTGCACACAGCTCGCCTTTTGTTGTGAGCATTAGCCACGGCTCATGCCATCATGAAATTTTTTTATTTAAATTATGTTAATTATTTTAATTATATATTAAAAATTAATTAATTAAATATTAGTTTAATTAATTAGTTAGATATTTAATTATTAATTAATCAATTAGTTAATTAATTAGAAGCATGGGACTTGGGTCTCGGCATGCAGAGCGCTCGGACTGAAGGAGGGTGCTGGGCAGTATTGCAAACATGAGGTCGGGGTGTGCCCTATATGATCAGATCTCGGGTCTCAGCCGGCATCCAAGACATCCAGACTTCGTGCACCCTGTGTACTTAGACTGATGGAAGGTGTCGGACAACATTACAAATACGTGGTCGGGGTGTGCCCTACATGCTCGGGTCTTGGGTCCCAGCTGGCATCTAAGGCATCCAGGATGTGTTCAGGCCGATGGAAGGTGTGGGCAGCATTGCAAACATGAAGTCGGGGCGTGCCTTGTGCACTCGAGCCTCGAATCCCAGTCGGTGTCTAGGGTAGCCAGTCCTTGCGCAAGAGCCGAGTGCATATTCTATGGCATACTATAAATGGATGTTAATTTAAGTAATTAATTAGGTGTTGATTTTAAAAAAAATTATATTGCATGGAACCATAGACCTATCTTATGATTAACATACATATTTTGTTATATCTGTATATTTATATTTTTTTATACAGATGAAAGAATTATGTACATTGGTCAATTGATTATCCAGTATGGATAGTTTGAAAAATACAAGTAATTCTATAGATTATTACAGTAATCAAATGACATGCTGAGCATTCAAAAAAAATTTTAGATCATATTTTTCTTTAGTTTTTTCCACACATCTTCAATCATGTAGGGAGAACTAAAAAAAATACTGTCAAAATTTTTTTCAACCTTTATTGCATATCGTTTGATTATTGTAATTGACCTATAGAATTAATGCATTTCTTAAATGGGATAAGACTTTCTATACCTATTGGTTAATGATAGGATGTATTTATTATATAAATCATTTTAAATGATAAAATACTAATTAACAGTTGCTTTTTATTTATGTATATGCAAAAGTCTTAGATAGTGTGCCATGGACCGTCTAGTAGTCGATGGGGTGATTTCTGCCGAATATAGGGAGGATGTAGAGTACTTCTATGATTTTGCTTTTGAAAATGCAGCACTCTTACATCAAGGATGGGCTCATTACCCTTGTAACAGATATGGCAATAGAGAAATATTTGATAGGGATATAATTATTGTCCATTTGTATAAGAGTGGATTTATGCTCAACTACAAGCATTAGTACCTACAAGGAGAGATGTAGAAAAAAGCTACATGGGTTAGAAGCAAGCAAAACAAGGACACAGATAGAATGGTATACATGGTTATGGATGCAGCTGATCCTGAATTTAACTGGAATGTAGAGGACGATCTAGAAACTGACAGTGATGATTTCTACCATATGCTGAAAGATGTCAATGAACCACTATGGTCAGGATGTGAAACATACACTATATTATCAGTTATGTCAGAGTTGTTGAATTTAAAGGTTGAGTTTAATATGATGATCAATTGTTATGATAGGATGGTAGCAATAATAAAGAAGATGCTATCCAAGGATAAGAAGCTTGTTGGGAGCTTCTATGCTTCAAAAAAATAATGAAAAGATTAGACATGGGATATGAGAAGATAGATGCATACCGTAATGATACTTTTTAATAAGGAGGATCAACTGAAGAGCTCATATGATATTTGTGGTGAAAATCAATTTAAGCCAAGGCAAGAGGGTAGAAATCAGAAGGGCATACCATGCAAGGTTCTTCGATACCTTCTACTCACTTTTAGGCTTCGGTGGCTCTATTTGTCCAAGAATACTATCGGACAGATGAGATGGTACAAAAAAAAGATTTGCAAGCACTCCGATATGATGAGTCATCCATCGAACAATAAGGTATGGAAGTAATTTGATACTTGCCATCTTTTATTTGCTCAAAATCACATAATGTCTGACTGGATCTATCTACGAATGGCTCTATATCATTCAGTCATACAGCACCCCTTATTTATGTTGGCCAATCTTTATTACTCCATACAATCTTCCATTGGGATACGCATGAAAGAATATAACATCTTTCTTACATTACTTATTCTTGGACCATGGCATCCTGGTAGAAGTTTGATGTATATTTAAGGCCTCTTGTTGATGAGCTAAATTTTTATCATCCGATGGCATTCATATTTTTGATGCATCGAAGAAGTAAAATTTTGTAATGAAGGCTACATTGATGTGGATCATTAACGATTTTTCTGCTTATGGAATGCTGTTAGGATGGAGCACTCATGGAAAGCTTGCATGTCCTTATTGTATAGGGAATATCAAATCAACTTGAGCATGATCATAAGCTCTGCTGGTTCGATTGTCATCGTCAATTTCTTCATGAGCATCATCTTTTTTGAAAGCAGCAGGACAGTTTCAGGAGGAATAAGATAGAGAAAGACATGCACCTTTATGCCTCAGTGGTATGAAAGTATTTCAGAGGGTATCCAATTGGATGAAGTCCAGTTTGACATGCTATTTGATAAGCAGAAGCCTCGAGGATTTGGTAGAACTCATAACTGGGTGAAGTAAAGTATCTTTTGAGAATTACAGTACTGGTCCACCAATTTGATCCGTCATAATCTTGACGTTATGCATATTGAGAAGAATATTTTCGATAATATTTTTTACACTATTATGGATGTCAAGGATAAGATGAAGGATAATCCTAAAGCTCAAGCAAATATGAAGAACATATACAAGTGTCCTCAGTTAGAGCTGGTTGAGGTGTCACCTGAAAAATTTTTGAAGCCAAAGTACTTATACCTTAACAAGGGAGCAGTTGAAGAATATTTGTGAATGTTATAAAAATCTTAAATTTTTAGATGGTTATGTAAGTAATCTAGCTCGGAACATCAATATCAAAGATTACGGATTTTATGGGCTAAAGAGCTATGACTGCCATATCTTCATGCAACAATTACTCACATTGGCTTGGTGTGATCTCCTTTTCAACTTCATATGAAGTTTTTGATCGAGCTTAGCTTTTTCTTTAGAGATATTTGTGCTACCGAACTATCCACCGATCGTATCTCCAGTCTTAAGATTAGCAGTATAGAGACCATATGCAAATTGGAGAAGATATATTTCCTCCTAGTTCTTTGACTCTGTGGAGCACCTTGTGATTCATCTGGTATATGAAGCTAGAGTGGGGGGACCAGTGCAGTACAGATAGATGTATTCATTTGAAAGATACATGCACATCTCAAAAAGAAAGTAAAAAATAAGGTTCGAGTCAAAGGTTCTATTGTGGAGGCTTATATAATAGAAAAAATTTTAAATTTTATCCGATACTATTTTAATCCTAGTGTGCAGACAAAGCTAAGTCAAGTGGATCGACATGATGATGGTGGTGAGGGATCAGAGGCAGAGATCTCATATTTGCCTTTCCTGCTTGTAAATTTGGGTGCGAGATTCATTAGGTATTGATTGATATTGAACTTCGACAAGCAGAGACATATGTTTTGCTAAACTACACAGAGGTTGATCATATATTAAGTATCCATCACAATCTCAACTCTTTAATCACTTATCATATTGTATCGATCTTATGCATATATAGGCAACATGATGAGATGCTGAGATGGGAAATCCGATGATAAGCGAGGAAGAAATTTTTACTCAACACTCACAGAACTTTACAAATTGGTTCCATCAACTAGTAAGCAACCATTGTCATTTTATTTAATTTATTTTTTTTATAATATATAGGTCATGCAAGGTAGCGAATCTATACCTAGGAAGCTAAGACCATTAGGTTACAGGCCAACAAAGTACATGACATATTATAATCGCTGTAACGTAAATGGTTTCAAATTTCATATGTAGCAATATGGAGAACATAAAAGTATAATGAACAGTAGTGTATGTATAAAGGACAGCTGGTTTGATACCGAGGTAGAGAGTGACTACTATGGGATCCTTAAAAAGGTAATCAAGTTGACCTACCCCTTAGGTGATAATAGTGTCATTCTGTTTAAGTGCCGATGGTTTGATATCGATAATTGTATGAAGATTGATCCACAGCATGGGTTATTAAATCAAACATGGATCAAAAGTATATATCAATGACCCCTTTGTGCTAGCCCAATAAGCTACTCAAGTGTATTATACTACTTTTTCATCAAAGAAGAGAGGAAGGAAAGATTGGTGGGCTGTATGTAAGTTAAGTCTCGAGCCGTTCATTACATACTTGAAGAAGAAGAAGAGCCCCAATTATCAAAATGCTTTAGGAGGATGAAACATTAGGATTTCATTGGTCTTCAATAGATGTCGAGTTGGATGCTCAAAAATTCTCTTACATGATGGCGAACATGAGGAGGTGGATCCAACTGATTTTGTTTTAGAGGGCAATCCTATCCAAGAAGGAGAAGAAGAGGAAGAAGAAGAATTGGAAGAAGAGGAAGAGGTGGAAGAAGATTAAGTAGAGAAGAAGAAGAATCGAAAGAAGAATTTGAAGGATATCAGAATCTAAAGAGGCCGATGAGTAGTGCTAAATATATAATCTTTGAATCATTTTAAATCTTGTATTATCATTCATAATTATATAATTAATTTGATAAATCTATTTATTTTTATTTTCAAAGATTATACATTATATCTTCCAGAGATCGGAGCTGTGCCGGCAGAGGATAGAGCTCTCGAGGAGAGAGCAAACATGCGGCCAGCTCGCAGGTTTCTACATCTCTCACACCCCCAGGTAAACTCTAACACTTTAGATACTCTCGTTTATGTTATTTTGTCCTTTGCTAACTAATATAATATTCTTTATATTAGATGTTTTGCGCTCAGATTCAGAGGATAGGGGGTCACCAGTGACCCCACAGTCACATGCATCAGCGACTGGCTCCCAGACATAGAGGCATGGTAGAGGACCCACCCGGCTCGTGGTACCTCTGACTCGATCGAAGGATGGAGAGCTCATCCACATTCAGAGCTGATTATAAGTATTATATCTTTACTGAATGTGTTTAAAATTTAGCTATTATAAAGTCTAACATTTATTATTCAAAATTAATTTTGCAGTATATTTAGAGAGAGCTCTATGCCTCGTGTGATTATCGAAATTATCTGAAGATTGATGTCGGGGTCGGTGAACGAGCTCTCCAATTGACCATCGAGGGCTCGTGATGTAGTCTGGAGGATGTTCCTGATAAGTCAAAGGTGTTTAATTTAATAATTTATGATAGGTTTGTATTCTATTTATTAATATATGCTTGCTTTTACTTATAGAGGTACTATCGATTCTTATCTCCTCAAGATGAGGAGGCTGGCCATCCAATCTTCGAGCATGTGGCCATACATAGGTTTCGAAATGGGGTACACAGTCTATGGCAGTCCGCCATCAAGCATTCTGGTTCCTAATCACCATCAGACTGAAAGTCTTATAGGGATAACTGGATGTGGACGAACGTCTGGGAGGCCCTCTACGACTAGTGGAGTAGCAAAGAGTATGCCAATAGATGGTAGAGGATCCGACAGAATCAAATCACCCAATAAAATCCAATCAGGCATACAGGTGGCTCCATCGGTATACATGTTGTGGCCGACAGACTGATAAAAAATCTATACCAAAATTTTTCACTAGAACTATAAAAATTCTTATATGTATGCTTTAATTAATTTAATTTTATTATTTATTTATTATAGATACGACAGTTGAGTCATCCATCAGACTAGCTGTAGTTATGGGAGGCTGCACACCAGTCTAAGAGGATTGGTGATTATTTAAATTCTAGGTCATGATAGATTGTGATAAGAATTTCAAACTATATTTATTAAGTTTTATTGGATCTGATATGTATATTAGAACTATTATATTTTTGAACTGTGTAGGAAGATTACATGGAGTACGTTGTTGCACAGCATGACGATGACCTATCTACTCAGCCCTTCTTTGACCTTGAGAGATGGATAAGGGTCACCAGAGGGATGAGTAAGAGCCGGATCATAGGATTCAGTCATAGTTTTGATCCTCTAGTGGCTCGATACTCTTCGACATCCTCACAAGCCTTGACATCCCAGACTTGGAGTGATGCGCATGTGGAGGAGGTTGTGTAGAAGCTTCTAAGCTCGCAACCTCAGAGCTTTCAAAATGCCATCCGTGATACGATCGTAGAGATTCTCGAAAATTTATAGCTGCACGATCAGCTGCACTCATTGTCCCAGCTATCACATCAGGTAATTTTATTAGTAAACTCTTTTACTTGTTTTAAGTTTTATATTTAAAAGCTTTATATATTTAGGCTTGAGTTGGAGAAAAAGATCTAGAGGCTAAAAATTCAATCTAACTATCCAATTGATGGGTCGGAGATATCTATATTTCTGTATCATCGAATGAAACGTGTAGGAATAATCTATTTGAGAATCGGAGGAGTATATCGAAAGATACACCTCTGTATCAAAATTTATTAATAATATTTTATTTTTTTTTATTTCATGATGTTGGGACATCCGGCTCTCATCCACTAGCTGCTGGAGAGGAGTAGGAGAGGAGGACGATGAGGAGGATTTGGGTTTATTTTCTTTTTCTTGATGTATTGTATTTTTTTTGATACTGCTTGTAAAATTATATGTTTAATATTTTTAATATAATATAATTAAGTTTTTATTTATGATTGTCATATTATCTTTGGATTTTAATTATAATAGGTGTTAGAAACCATAATTGATTATGATTAATTAAAATAGATTTTAAAAAATATTATTATAATTTTTTTAAAAAAATAAAATTAACTATTGCTGATGGTATTTAGCCATCGTTAATAACAAAATATTATTATAATTTTTTTTAAAAAAATAAAATTAAATATCATCAACAACATTAATGATGGCTTGAGCCATCGCTAATACTTATTAGTGATGTCATTAGTGACAACAAAGCCATCGCTAATTATTCTTAATTTTTTTTTAAAAATTTATTTAAAAATAAGAAAATAAATAGCAACGGAGTTTAGCTATTGCTAATGCCGTCACTAATAGTTTTTATTAGCGATGGATAAAAGTTTCATCACTAATAAGGGCAATTAGCGATTAGGATTTTTTCGACCATCAATTAGTGATGTTAAGCCATCGCTAATAGTATTAGTGACGATAAAATAACTATTAGCAACGGTAATTAGCCATCTCTAATAGTCAAATTTCTTGTAGTGATAGCATACAATGTATAATGTAAAGCATATAATATATATAATATATAGTACATAATCTGATATATGATATATAATATATGATATATAATATACAATATATAATATATAATATATGTTTAGGATAACCTAACCTTAACCAATTTGATCCTAATTATTAACTCATTTGGAATGGATTGGCTTTGATATTGATTGGGTGGATCTAGATCCATAAATTGGAAGTTCATTGACTTTGATTGGTTATATCCTGAGCTTTAACTTGAATCCAGTCTAACCCACATATGCGCCATGCTCTATTTATTTAATTATTAGCCATAGTTGACTGGTGCAACCCATTTGAGAAATGAATTGTATCATACTCAATTAAGAATAGAACAATTATCCTATTTAAAAATTTTGAAAAATAATTTGAGCAATCATAAAGAAAATTTAAAAAGTTAAACTCAGTTTGAAATGAAAAGGATGTTTTCACAAAAAATAGGGCATGACATTGTCAATGAAACTAATTCTTCTCCAAAAAAAAAACCCATAAGTAATAAATAAACAAAATTATTTTATCCTAAAAGTAAATATTAGTTTAATTTGCAATGAAAATTATTTTACTTAAAGAAAATATTATATTAGTAACAAATTTTAAAAAGTTAGATTTTTTTAACTTTTAGTTTCATAAATATGCATGTTGTAGAGGTGACCCGTTGACCAGATTAACCATTCCCATGATGAGTGCCCAAAAGTGACTCGGTGAAGCCACACCAGATGCGGGCTCAAGATCTTGATCCCATGCCCATTTCAGACCTCTAGCTCGATCAGCCATCTGGATGAAGCCGTGACAAATGCCCACGACTAACAACCTTAGTCCTATGGTTGGTGGGCAAATTTTTTTTCAAATAACTGGTCAGAACATGATCCAACAGCTTAGAGAATCAGACTTAACAAATCTATAGATTTCATCTAAATCCTACGGGCTCAATTTCTAAATAAAAGAGGTACAAAAGGAATTCCAAGATAAGCAAGCTAAATTGAGAGGAGGACCACAAGAAGAGCATTCTGCTTTCCCATAATCTCTCTCTCTTACTCTCTACTATTTCCAAAGCTTCGTCTAACTTAAGGATCAAAGAGTCCCCTATCGGAGTACCCCGATGAGTGTGGATTTTCTTTGCAAGTTCTTTCTACCATCTTGGATCCCAAACAGCACCTTTCTTCAGCCATATTAGCCATCTTTCGGAGCTTTGTGGAAATAGATTGGTGCTAAAGGAAGGGCTCAATCCTTTTTTGAGAGAAAAAAGAATATGGTGCGAATAAGAGTGCAGAACTCCATCACCTCCCATTGGCAATCCATCTGCCCAACCATAGTAGTGCTACCTATGGGTCCATTACAATGCAACTTCTGCTGTTAATAGATCCACCATTGCTCGATGCCTTAACTCACTAGATCTAGATGCTAATTGGTGCTGTGCAGTGACTCCAAGAATTGATGAAGCAGCAACAACAGCATGTGGAGTCGAACCCCCAAGCGGCTCCCTCCCATCACAGTCGGCGAACTTACTCTCAGAGCCGAGGATCCCTCATCCGACGGCACTCCCTTCATTCCCCTCCTTTGTAGCGTGCTCCTCCTCCCTTTAGATCCTAAGAGGGAGGCATAATTGAGAAGCTCTTTCTTCGCTCGTGATTTGACCCCGACCTACTCCCTTAGGCTTGGGAGATCTTGACGAGAAGAGGAGCTCGAGAAGAGAGTTCAAGATATCGAGCACCGCCTTGGTGAAGTCCAAAGTGGGTCTCACTAGAGTAATACCACCTTAACTTCAATTCCCAACTACCATTCTCCTAGACCATTCTGGGTGAACAAATCCTAAGTTAGTTCAAGGTACCTTAATTGGAGCCATATGATGGCTCCACGGATCCCTTTGATCTCTTGCAAGGTTATAAAACCCTCATGATGCTGCAGGGCATCTTAGATACCCTCCTTTATCTTGTCTCCCGGCAACCCTCAAGAATTGGCATGGGGTGGTACTCAGGACTCCAATCTGGATCCATCCATTCATTTGAGCAGCTCAGCAGGCTGTTCGTTATCTACTTTGGTGGTAACCGAGCTCAACCAAAAAATTTTGATAGCCTCTTCTATCTCCTGTAAGAGAAAGGCGAGTCGCTGTGTGACTATATCATGCGATTCAATGCCGCCACACTCGAGGTCGTCAACATCGACGAGTCAGCGGCAACGTCAACACTCAAGTGAGGGTTACGAATGAGTACCTCATCTTCTCCCTCGATAAGAATTTCTCATGGGACTATACCGACTTGTTGGTTCACTTTGAAAGTATATCCAGATGGAAGAAGCTCGAGTGGTATGCAAGTAGGGAAAGAAAAGAAGAGCTCCAACAAGAAGAGATGCCGAGAAGATCCTTGAGGGCCCAGCCGAAAGGGAGTCTTTTGACCATCAAAAAGCTATAGGTCCAAAAGCTCATCCTGTCGATTCGACAGTTGCACCCCTTCTATCTATTTTCTGATCTCAAATTTTGATGGAGATCGAGGACTAGAGATATCTAGGTGACCCTAACCAATGAAGGACCCTCCGGATAGGAGTAGCAAGAGGAAGTACTATCTTTCACCATAATCATAGCCATGATATCGAGGAATGCCACCAGCTTAAGGACGAGATTGAGTCTTGATCTGAAGAGGTTACCTTGGCAAGTATATTTCGGAGTAGCAAAATCAAACACCCGATGAGGAAAATAACGACAATTGATCAATTACCGACATCATCAATGCCATCTTTGCCTTCACCGCTAGTATGGGGGTAGGAGAACAAATCAAGGAAGAATAAGAGAATGCTTGGTGGGCATTATTTTCCTTTTATATTTTTAAGGGAAGTACATTCCTCGTAATAATGCTGTTGTCGCACTACTGACAATAGCCAGCTACAATGTAAATACAATTCCAGTTCATAATGAAAATTTGATTGACATTCTATTTTATAATGCTCTTTAAAGGGTAAGACTGCTAGTTGATCTAAGGGAGGCAAAGATAGAGCCAAGGCAAAGTCGAAAGAGGCTCGGCCCCAATGACAGTGCCTCAGAGGTAGCCTCGAAAAGATCTTAGGGCTAGCGATGACCCAACAAGGAGTTGACCCCAAACCATCAAGGGAACTGGGTCCCCTACTGGATCCTTTAAGTGGACGAGGCCTCAAACCTTTCGAAGCTCGAAGACTGAAGGTGGCTTGATATCCAAGAAAGGATAAAAATTTCCTCGAGGCTTTCTAAAATCTAAAGATCCTATCAATGCAAAGACTTGAGGAGACTTGAGGACATCCGAGTCGACACCTTATCTTACCAGGCCACATAGCACTCATTGTCTACAGACAAGTTGAAGTGGAGGCCACAATGTTGAGGATACAGGAGCTAACCCTCTGGGGCCTCCATTTGGCCCACTGAAGCCAATAGGAACTCACCCTCCAGGGACCCCACATGGCCTATTGAAGCTAATAGGAGCTAACCCTCCATGGACCCCACATGGCTAACTGAAGCCGATAGGGGCTAACCCTCCTAAGATCCCATATGGTCCAGTGAAGCTGATAGGCGCTAATCCTCCAGGATCCCACATGGTTCGCTGAAGCTGACAAGGGCTAACCCTTTGAGGACCCTACATGGCCCATTAAAGTTGATAAGGACTAATCCTTCATGGACCCCACATGGCCTATTGAAGCTGATAGGGACTAAACCTCTAGAGACCCTACATGGTCTACTAGAGCCGATAGGGGCTAACTCTTCGAGGACCCCACACGATCCACTGAAGCCAATATAGGCTAACCCTCTGGAGACCTCACATGATCCACTGAAGCCGACAGGGGCTAACCCTCCGAAGATCCACATGGCCTACTGAAGTCGATAGGAAAAGATCCACATGGCTACTGAAGTCGATAGGAACTAACCCTCTGGGGACTCCACATTACTCGTTAAAGCTAACAGAGGCTAATCCTCTGGGGATCCTGCATGACCCATTGAAGCCGACAAGTGCTAACACTCTGGGGACTTTCACTGCTAGCAAAAGCTAATGACAACAATAGTAGAGGGGTTAACCCTTCAGGATCCTGCCATGAAGAAGAAGGAACTCTAGAAGACACATGGAGAGAATATCAATGAAGAAATACTTCATTCAAGAGTTTTGTACGCATTCTAAAGAAAGTTTATTATAAATTGATTTCATCCAAGCAAGGATCATTATAAAAAAAATATAAAGTTTAGGCTCAACTGGCATTCTTAGATGAAGAATTGAACACCATTCGACACCATCCTCGATGATCCATAGAACGTAGAGCCCTTTCCTGATGGTCACTGGCCCCCATTAAAGGATATCGGGGATGGCATAACCGATTTTTCCTCAAAAATCCATCCACCTTCAAGATATTCCTTTAAGGAGGACTGAAAGGCTATCTTGGGGGAGACAAAAGATAGCTCTCCAGAAAGGTCTAAGATCTTCTTTGGGAAGACAATGCATTACCAACCTCCAAGCAATCACCGTTGCCACTCTGTAGTCGAAGTAGCAAAACTTTCTAACACCTCCCACGCCAAATGCTCCTTTGAAGCACTCTGTGACTGGCCAAAGAAAGAAGAAGACTCCCCCAGATGGGGAAAGCTTCAGTGTTGCCTTGATGCTGAACGAGATGATGCCACCACGACATTCTGAAAGATGACTAAGGCAAGACCAGCCTCAAGCAGCAGGATCCCTATTTATAAAGGGAGAACATACCCAAGCACATTCAAATGCCCCACTGATTATGTGATAACTATCGTTGCCTAAGAGGCCTTAGAGACTATGCCTTCTAGAGGAAGGAGCACCAATGATCCTTTCCAACGTACCATCCCTATCAGATGTCGCCAACATTAAAGGCAGAGCCCACTAGGCCTCCAAATTATATGGTTTTCTGTCGCATGATCCCTAAGATAAATCATCTTCTCTGATCCACAGAAGGTGATACGGCACCCATCGACATCCAACATTTGGCATGCAAACAAGTCTATAATTTTCAAATGTCTGCTCATCACATATTGATGAAGCAAGCACTTTAAGGAGTCAAGGGAGACCCTGACTTAGGCATGGAGATTGACCCATCTGAGCCCTTGACCACAACAAGAGCTAATCGACACAAACATCACAAAGAAGCAAGAGATTTCATGTGAAAGATAAATACGATGAAAATATGTTTTTCATTAACCAAAAGGTTTATTGACATAATTTTTCAAAAAGAGGGCACCAAAAGCAAATGCAAAAGAAAGGAAGAATCGATCTCATCTGAAGAAAATAGCCCAACTTCTTCATCACTATTTTTAGGAGGAAGCATCTCAAATCTAACTTCAGGACCATCCACTGCAGGTGTGCCTTACTGTCCTGAAAGTCTTGGACAAAAATGGCTGAAGATGCCTCAATGATTTTGTCCTCAAAATCTATTGAAGTCTTGTACTCCATGCATCTGAGCCTGACCTCAGTGGAGACCCCCTCTATCCCTTGGCAAAGAAGAGTCCACCCTGAGCCTCACTGATCCATTTGACATCCTATGGGGAGGTTGGGCCTAGCCTAAAAGAAGGAGCTTGAAGCAACTCTGATGCAACTAATGCAGCAACCTACGGTAGCCCGACCATAATCGACTCATCCTCGATCTCCACCAGGGATTACGACAGATCAGGAGTGGGAAGCTTCGACTGGGTTCTTCTTATCCTCTTGGATGATGACTTTGCATCAGAGGAGCTCATCTTCTTCTTCATTATCAATTGATGGATGATAGCGATGATTTCATTGCTTTAAGATAAGGAAAAGAGAATTTTTCTT
The DNA here is from genome assembly GCF_000442705.2 of Elaeis guineensis. Classification (NCBI taxonomy): domain Eukaryota; kingdom Viridiplantae; phylum Streptophyta; class Magnoliopsida; order Arecales; family Arecaceae; genus Elaeis; species Elaeis guineensis. The sequence continues at coordinate 19,485,007 of NC_025997.2, forward strand.
TGACTGTTACAGCGACAAAGGGGCAACTGGTAGTTGGATGCAGGAAATCTAATTGGATGGATGTCTATTTATATTGACCACCGATAGTAGAGATTTAGCCATCGAATCATTAGGTTTTGCCATTTGGCCAATCTTGGAAGCAATGGATCTCGCGGCTCTTCATTGCACCCTTCTTCCATCGAGCTGCATGAGGCAACCTGCAAAGTGCATCTCAAAACTTACCATCACCTGACATATGGCAAGTCTCGATGAGTCTAAAGACAATCCACAGATTTCTTCTTTCCGAACCATCATTTTGCAACTCCTCAAACTCCCACCCTAATAATGGCAGCACCGATGGTGAAATAATGCATCATTAATTCTCAAAAGCTCCTTTAAAGCATAGTAAAGCAGATGCATCCATGAGGAAATTGGGTATGTAGTTCGACTACCAAGATAATTACTTCCTTTGCTTGAAATTGAAAGACCTCTTCAAACTTAGAAGTGGGGGGCAACTATTGTAGAGGTGATCCACCAACCAAATCAATCATTCTCATGGTGAGCATCTAAAACAACTTGTAAAATCATATCAAATGCAGGCTCAAGATCTTGACCCTGCATCCATTTCAAACCTCCTACTCGATCAGCCATTATGGTGAATCCCACGACAAACACCCATAACTAAAAATTTTGATCCTGTGTTAGCATGCATATTTTTCTTCAAATACATGGTCAGAATGTAGCCCAACAATCTAGAGAATCAGATTTGACAAACCTACATATTATGACTAACAGTCTATGGGCTCAACCTCTAAATAAAAGAGATATGAAGAAGATCCCTATGTAAGCAACTTAAATTGGGAGGCAGATTAGGAGAAGAGCATTCTGCTCTCCCACAACCTCTCTCTCTTTTCTCTCTATTGTTCCCAGAGCTCTGGCTAACTAAGTATTGAAGGGTCCTCCATTGGAATACCCTTGGCAAGTGTAGACTTTCCTAGCAAATTTTCCCCAGCAATGCAGGGTGGGTATGCATAATGCTAAAACCAATCTCAAACTTGATTTGGATATAAATAACTCTTGACAAATTCTCTCTCCGAGATAAAAAAGAATTGATTTGTATGCAAAAAAAAATCTTGATTCTTAAAATTTTATCGAACTTGATCTGTTCGATCGCTTTTAGTTCTATCCACTCTATCCCACCCCAAGACTCTATCATCCTGCCTCACCCTAAGACAAGGATGCGGTCATTGCTTGAGCCATTGCTGATTGTTATGGGTTCATACTACCTCGATCATTGTTCTTGGAACTCATCCTCAAACATCCTCTTCAGATCGATTGAAGTATCGAGGTGAACTCCAACGATCAAGGTTATCTGGACGTCTTGATAAGGAAATAAATTTCATCGGACTTGATCCCTAAACCTCATCCTCGACCATATGTCAAGGATATCAATGTGCCACCACCGATCCAATGGTCAGACTTGCGCCAATGACTTCAATTGATGACTCATAAAGACCATCATGGATAGCTGCATCAAAATGACTTCATCGACATACGTCCGACTTCTGGCTCAAGCATTGATAAGTGTGTAAATTTAGTTATAAAAGTATTAATTTATGCATCAATTATCTTTATTTTTTTAAAATTGATACTTCTTTGTATATTTTACAGAAAAGAGATGAACTAATATGAAGTGCCCAATCCACAGGCTTAAAAGATTAAATGAGATAAAAAAATGTAATTAAAATAGTTTTAAAATCAAAATAAAAATTTTATCAAATCAATTCATAAACTGGTGGTCCACTGTAGATCACTTGGTCTTCACGTGGCTCGCAAGGGAAAGAATTTTTGTGTGGACACTGGACGTGGTGTGGGGCCTGACACATTGGCTAAGGATGCGGCATCAAGCAGGATGCTGGGCCGTATGGGAATGAAGGCACGAACGCAGAGGGTGCGGGTTCAGATCGGTGACTTCGAAGCGAGCGGCATGAAGTATGAGATGTGGAAGCCAGGATTAAAAATATAAAGGAAGGGGATCCATATTGAATGTGAAGAGGATGCATGTAGAAATAATTCAAAAGAAAATATTTGTTTTGAAAATTCCCATAAGTTCATTTAATGCACTGGAAGAAGAAAAGATGGCTGGGCGTTGGAGTCTGGGAGCCCATGCGGTTTCTACGTCAGAGGTTTGGCTTCTGAGGGATCCAGAAATTTTTTTTTTTGATTCAAAACAAGGAACGCGGCTGGGGGCTTCAATGGACGGTCTTCACATGAGGCATGGGACACAGCGTAATGGGATGGCGTTGGAGCAAACGCAGCAGGGCACGAACGTGAATAGAGAGCAAAATAGCAAGCTGCGCACGCGGAAGAGCAAAGAAAAGCTGCGCACACGATGAAAAAAATTCAGCAACGCGGAGCGGATGCAGACCGCGGCTACCTGGAAGCACGATGGATAGAAGAGGCTATTTCAAAGAAAAACACTATCATTAATCTCACATCTAAAATATATAAAATTTTCTTATCTCTCGCATCTATAAATAAAGTTCAATATCTTTATCTTAAAAATATCTCTCTCTTCACATCATAACTACTCTTGTAGAGGCCCATATAACAGACAGACATACCCACATTTTAAATTTTTTTAGTCATATTATTTTTATTTTCTTCCATCTTTCCAATACATGAGAAAAAGATTAGCTAGAAAGAGGTTGGCCCCAACCAAGAGAGAAAGAGAAGCCAAGTTTGTAAGAGAATTTATTTTATTTTATTTTTTGTTCCAACTCTATATCTCGTTAATGGCTTAGGAGTTAAAAATTTTTGTATCAAAATTTTTATTCAATAATAAATTATTTTTTTCTATTTAATTTTTATAATTTTATTTCTGCAATAGAGTAGTTTAAATTTTATCTCTTTTAATTCTGTAATTTTTAATTTTTATAAATCAAATTTCAGTAAGTAGCATAAGATTTTATTTTATTTTTTTCGAGCTTCAAATCAAACTATATCTGGCTAAGCAATTCCTCTGGAGTTTGCGATGAAGCTAGACTACGAATAGAAGCCTTTTTCTTTGAATTTCTCTTTTCCAGTTTTTAATTTTTAAAATCTTTCTCTCTTCATCTCTCTTGCCAAGAGACTTGATAGGCTATTGTTGGATCAGAATTCTTCATAGTCCATGCTTGATTTGGTACAAAAGAGATAATTGATAGAAGGTTCACAAATTACTAAATCCTTTCTTCTCCTATCTTGTGAAAATTTTGATGGGTTATAGTTGGTCAGAATTCCTTCATAGCCCATACTTGGATAACATAAGAGAAAAAAGAGAAAATAAAAATTCTTAATTAAGATGAAAATAAAATGCTTGATGGATCATAGTTGAGTTAAATCTATTCATAATCCATGCTTGCTCATATTTTACACCTTTATCAAGAGATATTATAAGAGCCCTAGATCTTTTAGATAATTTATCTTTATATTTGATTAATTTACTGCTTTGATAGTTCGTAATTCAATAAACAATCTCTCCTTTTTTATTTAAAACTCGCTTGAGCAAGTATTTGAACACACTTTAAAAATCCAATTTTCATGGAATTGATCTGTACTCATCGGACGTGCTACATTGCACACCGTGCACTTGCAGTAAATTTAAGATACATCAAATTTTTGGTACCATTGCCAGAGAATTAGCTTGTTTAAATTGTGTTTCAGATTCTTGTTCTTCATACTTTTAGTTTTAGTTTTAATAATTCTTTTCTGTCTTTTTTTAGTTATTTTAGTCAAATCAAAATCTGTCCTAAATAAGATTGACCTGGCATAATAAAAAGTTACGTTGTATGGTTATCCTAGATAGATTTTGATTTACATTAAAAAAATTATTACCTTTAATTTTTAGATTTCTCTTTTAATTACTGCTTTATTTGCTTAGTTGATTTTCTGCCTTTAATATAAATTAGATTTCTTATATTATATTTAGATTATATAAATTTTTTTTATTAGCTGATTTAATTTTTTTTAGTTGGATCTCTTCATTTCTTTCGTAACTCACTGATGTATCCAAAATTTAAAATTTATTTTAGTTTCTATAATTAGATTAATATAAAAAAATATTAATCATATAAGATTTAATTAATATAAAGAAATACCTGAATTTTAAAAACCTTCCACTTTGTTTGGTCATCTTTTTTTTTTGCATTGCATTTTCATAATATATCTTAAGGACATTATCCATTAATCAGATAAGATGAGATTTGATCACACTTTTTTAGCCTACAAATCACTTTCTTGCATCTACATAACCCAACCCTTAAATAAAATTGATTAGATGCTAGTCCTAGGAACATCCGAGCTCATTAGGATAAGGAAACCCAAGAGTAGGATCGGATTCAAGTTGGTTAGCCTGTCGGTATCTAGAAATGTGATTCAGAAACTACGTTTCGAAGAAAGATGGTTATCTAATTAGCTTATTATGAAAGAACGGAGAGCTCCCACCAATCTTATACTTATCTGGCTGATTCATTTAGCCGATTTCAAACTTGAAGTGCTTGAAGGCAACCTTGGCAGTTTGGGCTGTCTAGCCGATTTCAAACTTGAAGTGCTCGAAGGCAACCTTGGTAGTTTGGGCTATCTAGAGTTAGAAGAACCTTAGTTAGAATTCTTCTTCTTTTCTCTTCTCTTTTTTTGATTGAAAATTTGATTGAAAATAATATAAAAAAATTTAAAAAATTTAAAAAATAGAAGACAAAGTGATTTCTCCATTTTTTTTTGGAGAAGGGTGTCGAGTCGACTAGTAAAAATTGATTCGATTCCTGTTTCAAATCCAACAACTTCTATAATAGGAGAACCCAATCAGCCCCAAACCTTAAAGATTTATATTATCCAGTCGGTTCCATCCAACATTCTTGCATCAAGTTGCCCCAACCTGCTGCAAGTAACTTTGAAATTAAATCTCAAATTATCAATATGCTTTCAAAATTTATGAAAATAGAAGATGCATACATATTTTCATTAGAGAGTTTGAAGAGGTTCATACAACCATGAGAGTACAACAACTGTCAGAGGGTGAGGTTAAGCTAAGACTGATCAATTTTGCCTTAAAGACAATACTAAAAAATGGCTCTATAGTTTTTCAAACCAATCTGTCACAATTTGGGAGGTCTTTGTAAGAGTGTTCCTAAAGAAATTCTTTTTCGATCACAAAACAACTAAGATTAGAATGAGATAAACCAATTTTACCAACTAGCTAGCGAATCATTCTAAAAATACTTTGACCGCTTTAAGAACCTCTTAACCCAATGCCCACATCATGGAATAAAAATCTGAAAGCTATATCAGATAATTTATGAAGGGCTAGATTCAAACTCTAGAACCATGCTAGAGTCCATATGCCAAGATCAATTCATGTATAAGAAATCCACTGAAGCCTAGCAATTTCTAGAAGACCTAGTTGAGAAGAATTTACAATGAAAAACAACTAGAGAACCTGAGAGTCCGACACCTTCAATAGGTCAAATGTACCAAATTTAGATTTTTCTAGCTACAGAGGCCAAAATCATAATTTTAGCACGTAGGTTAGAGGCTTTAGAGCTACAGAGACCAGCCAGTGTGAACTAAGTTTCTGCACTTATGTGCAATGCATATAGTATACCAGAATATGTTCTTGAGAAATGTCCCTTCCTGATGAACCAAATAGAGAATGGATGTGCACAGGTAAATGCCACATACTAGAGACCAATAAACAACCCCTATGCGTCTATATATAACCCAAGATGAGGAATCATCCAAACTTTTCATGGTCATAGAATCCAAATGTAGGCAGTCCTAGTTTCAACCAGCAAAATCCAAGGCCTAATTCTATGATAAACAACCCACCAGGCTTTAATAATAATAGAAGAAACTTAGTTATCTAGAGAAAAGCTCAAAAATCCTGGCCAAATCGAATGCTAACACCAATGCCACATCTAGAATTTTATACAAACTACAGGCAAACTCATAAATACTAACACCCAGGCCATTGTCCATTTGAAAATACAGATGGATCAACTAACCTCTGCTATGAGTGAGTGAAAATGAGGTAGGCTATCTAGTCAACCTGAGCCAAACTCAAGAAACCAAAATGGTCCACAATCCCAACAAGAAAACTAAGTCAACCATGTAAATGCTATTCACACCTTAAGATCTGAAAAATAAGTGGACAATAAGGTAGGTATATCTGATGATAGAGAGAACTCACCAGCTGAGTCACCTAATGAACAACCTACCTTACAAACTCAAACTCCTAAAATTGATAGTACACCAAGCCAGAATCCATAATTCTTAAAGCTTCTTTTTCAAATCGACTAAGGTCCAATAAAAAATCAAAATATTTGGATAAAATATTAGAAGTGTTAAAAAAAGTCCAGATGAATATCCCTCTTCTGACATGGTTAAACGAGTTTCGACTATGCTAAATTCTTAAAAGATCTTTGTACTAAGAAAAGGACCATCAATATATCCAAGAGAGTATTTTTAACAGCAAGTGTGAGCTCGTACTTGTCTAGTCATGTATCAATAAAATATAAAATTTAAGATCTTCGATAATTTTATATGATATTAGAGAGACCCACATTGAGAAGGTCTTGCTAGATTTAGAGGCTAGTATAAATATTCTTTCTTTTTTAGTTTATAAGCAACTAGGATTGAAAAAACTTCAGTCGATAAAGATCACACTACAATTAGCAAATGATCTCTTAGGATCCCTAAGGAAATGGTAGAGAATGTTTTAATTAAGATTAACTATTTTTTCTATTTCATCATTTTAAAGACTGAACCAATTGTGAATCTCAAGGGTCATATCCCAGTTATTTTAGGAAGACCCCTACTGCAAATGCTGAAATCAACTGTCGGAATGGTCTTATGAAGCTTTCTTTCAGAAACATGACCATTGAACTGAATATACTCAATCTAGGACAGAAATCCACCCAACATGCTGATGTAAATATAATTTAAAAAAAAATTTATGAACCCATTGAAATTAGTGATGAGAAAGTCGACCTTGAATCTAGTTTCTGACCAACCCATGAATCTGAGGATATTAATGAAATTCTTATAGACAATAGGACTACCAGAGATAAGAGCCTTCTACTGAATCAATCATGAAAATAGTTAACCATCACCCAAGCCATCAATAGAGGAGGCACCCAAATTAGAATTGAAACTCCTCTCCGAGCACCTTAAGTATGCATATTTAGGTCCAGTAAAAATCTTGCCTGTAATTATCGCATTAGATCTAAATCTAAATAAGAGGAGGAGTTGTTAGCAATCCTGAAAGAGAATCGTGACGCAATAGACTGGACTATGGCTGATATTAAGCGAATAAGCCCTTCCATAGTTCAACACAGGATACACCTAGAGGAAGAGGCCAAACCAATAAGAGATGCTCAGAGAAGACTTAATCCAGCCATAAAGGATGTAGTCAAAAAAAAATTCTAAAGTTATTTGATAATGGAATTATCTATCCTATCTCTGATAGCTCATGGGTAAGCCTTGTACAAGTGGTATCAAAAAGTTTGAGATAACGATGGTCCAGAATGAAGCAAACAAATTTATCTCAACTAGGATCCAAACAGGATGGAGGGTCTGTATAGACTATAGAAAATTGAATGTCATGATAAAAAAAAAAGATCACTTTTCATTGCTATTGATTGATCAAATGTTAGAGAAATTAGTCGAACAAGAGTTCTACTATTTTTTGATGGATACTCCAGCTATAATCAGATCCCCATAGCCTCCGATGATCAGAAAAAGACTACATTGACTTATCCATTAGGAACTTTTACTTATAGGCATATGCCCTTTGGATTATACAATGCACCGACAATCTTTCAAAGATGCATGATCAGTATTTTTTCTGATATGATTGAACGATTTTTGAAAATTTTTATGGATGATTTTTTTATCTTTAGCCTTACCTTCTTTGAATGCTTAGATCATTTGAGATTTATCCTAGAAAGATGTAAAGAGAAGCACCTAGTTCTCAACTGAAAAAAATGTCAATTCATGGTTAGAGAAGAGATAGTTCTTGATCATGTAGTTTCAAAAAAAGAAATTAAAGTAGACAAAGCTAAAATAGACCTAATTGTAAGTCTGCCACTATCCAAGTCTATCAAAGAAATCCATTCATTTTTAGGACATGTTGGATTCTATAGAAGATTCATTGCCAATTTTAGCAAAATGGCTCGTCCATTAATAAACCTGTCAGTAAAAAAAACTAAATTTGAGTTCACTCCTGAGTGACTAGAGTCTTTTGAATTCTTTAAAAAAACACTCATTTCAGCTCCCATCATTCATCCTCTTGTCTGGTCTGAACCTTTTGAACTCATGTGTGATGCGTCCGATCACCCTGTGGGCACAGTTTTAGGTCAAAGAATTAATAAGTTGCTTAAAGTTCTTTACTATGTAAACAAAATCTTAAATGATGCACAACTTAATTACACTACTACTGAAAAGAGTTTTTGACCATTATCTTTATCCTAGAAAAATTTAGGTCCTATTTGGTTGGATCACCCACCATTGTCTATACTGACCACTCAGCCATTAGACATCTCCTAGGAAAGAAAGATGCTAAGGCATGCTTGATACGATGGATTTTGCTCCTTCAAGAATTTGATGTAGAAATCAGGAATAAAAAAAAATAAAAAATAAAGTAGCTGATCACTTGTTCCTAATCATAGTCGCACCATCTAGTCAACCACACATCAATAAATTTTTTTCTGATGAATAGCTCATGTCCGTGTCCACTGAACTATGGTATGCCGATATTATCAACTATTTAGCCATTGGTAAAATTCATTCTCATTGGACCACTTAGGACAGACATAAATTTTTTGTCCACATGAAGTATTTCATTTGAGTTGATCCATATCTTTTTAAGCAGTGTCCTGACCAAATCATTAAAAGGTGTATCTCGAACAATAAGGTTAGAAGTATTTTATCTTTCTATCATGACCAAGCATGTGGTGGTCACTTTGCATCCAAAAAAATAGCTGCCAAAGTCCTCCAATGTAGATTTTGTTGGCCCAATTTATTTAAGGATGCACACGAGTACTATAGAAGCTGTACTCGATGTCAACAAATGGATCGAATCACCAAAAGAAATATGATGCCTCTCAATCTAATCTTGGTGGTTGAAATTTTTAATGTGTGAGGGATCGATTTTATAGGTCTATTTTCAAACTCATTTGAAAATGAATATATTTTAGTACATGTCGACTATGTCTCAAAGTGGATAGAAGCTATTTCCTGTAGGTCTATAAATAGCAAAGTGGTTATAAAATTTTTGAAAGAAAATATTCTCTTCTGTTTTGGTACTCCTAGAGCAATTATTAGTGATCGAGGGATATACTTTTGCAATCAATCATTTACCACATTAATGAAAAAATATAATATCACCTACAAGTTGGCCATACCTTATCACACCCTCAAATTAGTGGGCAAGTCGAAGTGTCCAACAGACAGATCAAACAAATCCTGGAGAAAACTGTTAATGCCAATAGAAAGGACTGGTCTTTGAAATTAGTTGATGTACTATGGGCATACTGAACCGCCTTCAAGACCAACCTAAGAATGTCCCTCTATAGAATTGTGTTTGAAAAATCTTACCACTTTCCTGTTGAGCTAGAGCATAAAATCATGTGGGCTATTAAAAATTTAAATATGGACTTGGACGTAGCCGAAAATCATAGGAAGTTTCAAATTAATGAATTAAAAGAATCTAGAAATGAAGCTTATGAGAATACTAGAGTGTACAAGGAACGAACCAAAGTAATCTATAATCAAGCAATTATGAGAAAATCTTTTACTCTTGGACAAAAAGTTCTCTTACATAATTCTGGATTATACCTATTTTCTGAAAAGCTAAGGTCTAGATGGACAGGACCATTCTTCATTAAAGAAGTTTTCCTACATGGAGCTGTAGAAATTAAAAATTCAAACAATGGTACTGTGTTTAAAGTTAATAGTCAAAGATTAAAACCATTCTTGAAACTGACCAAAGAATCTATTGATGAAGCTATAGTTCTTTATGAACCAGCTTATCTCGATTAATTTATTTTCAATATTTTGTCAGGCTGAAGATGTTAAACTTATCGCTTTTAGGAGGCAATCTAATTTTTTTAAACTAATATCTTTTCTATTGAATAAACAGAGATATCCATCTTCGAGTTTCAAACTTTTAAACCAACATCGCACCAGATCACCTTCCACAAAAAACACATACATATTCATTAGGTGATATCTTTCTTTTTCTTTTTTGCATTGTATTTTTTTCCTCATTCTTTGGAGATAATGATATTTAAGTTGGGGGGCAACCAAAATCTTCTAAAAATATTTTTAAAAAATTTTTAAAAAATATACCCCATAAAAATTTTTGAATTTTTTAAAAAAATCTTTTATAAATTTTTTTGAATAAATCGTGTGTTAGAATCTTGAGCAAAATATAGTAGAAAAAGAATAATAAGAGTTAGAAAGTATTTGCTAATGATTGTAGCAGGTTAAGGAGTAGATTAGGGTAGACTTTTAGGATCTTACTTAGATCACCTAAAGGCTATTAGTACTTTTAACTATACATGCACATTGACAAGGCAAAATAGGTACTAATTGTAAGGCCAACTGAGGATTTAATTATCACTTAAAATTGATAATTGATATACACTTCAATCAAAAATTTGAATTTGAAGAAAGAGCTACCTACCTAAAATAAAAATATAAAACACAGAGTATATATGGATTGCTCTAAGCTTAGTTACCAGGTCTCTACACCTAAGTCAAGTGTAAAGATTTATGTCAAACGGTAAGGGGAAGGCCAGGATGCTCAGTACTTAAAAAAAAAAAAGAAAAAAGAGAGAGAAAAAAAAGTAGTGTGAAAGCTACCTTCGTTCATGAATTTTATTTGAGGGTGTATAGAAAATTAACCAAAATAAAATGATAAGAGAAGATACATTTGTCCTTTATAAGCCAACACTCAAATGCTAAGTTAATCATCACAAATACAAGTGCTGTAGATCTTTAGATATATTTTAAGAAAATTTCTGATTGTATTAACTACGAAATTTACTTTTAAAACTTAATATTTAGTTTGTGGTACTTGCTAAAATCTTTAACTTTCAATCCTAGGTCTACTTTTGTAAAGGATGATCTTAATGAAATATTGTCAAAAAAAATTTATATTGCATTGTTAAGGGACTAGCAATAAATAAGTTGGGGGATGTGATAAGTGTGTAAATTTACTTATAAAAATATTAATTTATGCATCAAATTATCTTTACTGTTTTAAACTGGAAGCTTCTTTGTATATTTTACAGAAAAGAGGTGCACCAACATTAAGAGCCCAATCTGTAGGCTTAAAAGGATCAAATGGGATAAAATAAATGAAGTTAAAATGGATTTAAAATCAAAACAGAAAATACACCAAATCAATCTATAAATTGATGGTCCACTATGAATCACTTGATCTTCACGTGGCTCACAAGAGAGAATTTTTGTGTGGGCACTGGATGTGGTGTAGGGCCTGAAACATTGGCTAAGGATGCAACATCAAGCTGGACGCTGGGCCGCATGGGAATGAAGGGTTCAAGCACGATGCATGGAGCGTGACTTCGAAGCGAGTGGCATGTAGCATGAGACGCGAAAGCCAGGATTAAAAATATAATGGAAGGGGATCCATGTTGAATGTGAAGAGGATGCATGTAGAAATAATTTAAAAGAAAATATTTATTTTGAAAATTCCCATAAGTGCATTTAATGCACTGGAAGAAGAAAAGATGGCTGGGCGTTGGATTCTTGGAGCCCATGCGGTTTCTATGTGAGAGGTTTGGCTTGTGAGGGACCCAGAAATTTTTTTTTGATTCAAAACAAGGAACGCGGCTGGGGGCTTCAATAGACGGTCTTCACGTGAGGCATAGGACACAGCGTTAAAATGGGATGGCGTTGGAGCAAACGCAGCAGGGCACGAACGTGAATGCAGAGCAAAAACGGCAAGCTGCGAACGCGGAAGAGGAAAGAAAAGCTACGCACGTGATGAAAAAAATTCAGCAATGCGGAGCGGATGTAGACACGTGGCTATCTGGAAGCGCGATGGATGGAAGAGGCAATTTCAAAGAAAAACAATATTATTAATCCCACATCTAAAATATATAAAATTCTCTTATCTTTCGGACCTATAAATAAAATTCAGTATCTCTATCTTAAAAATATCTCTCTCCATATCATAACTCGATCCATGTGACAATCTTTTTAGCCACCTTGTTCCCACTTTCTTCCACCCTTCCAACACACGAAAAGGAGAGTCAGTCAGGGAGAGGTTGGCCCCAAGTCAATAGAAAAAGAGAAGCCAGATTCTGTAAGAGAGTTTATATTATTTTATTTTCTGTTCCAATTTCAAGCCTCGTTAATAACTTAGGAGTTAAAAATTTTTATACCAGAATGCTTATTCAACAATAAATTAATTTTTTTTCTATTTAATTTTTATAATTTTAATTTATGCAATAGAGTAGTTTAAATTTCTGCATCTTTTAATTCTATAATTTTTAATTTTTATAAATTAAATTTCAGCAACTAGCATAAGATTTTATTTTATTTTTTTTCGGATATCAAATCAAAATATGTCTGACTAAGTAATCTCTTTGAAATTTGTAATGAAGCTAGACCATGGATAGAAGCCTTCTTTTTTGAAATTTTCTTTTCGAGTTTTTAATTTTTAAAATATTTCTTCTTTCATCTCTTTTGTCAAAAAATTTGATGGGCTATCATTGGATCAGAATTCCTTCGTAGTCCACGCTTGATTTGGTACAAAAGGAGATGATTGGTAGAAGGTTCATAAATCACTAAATTCTTTCTTCTCCCACCTTGTGAAAATTTTGATGGGTTATAATTGGGTCAGAATCTCTTCACAGCCCATACTTTGGTAACACAAGAGAAAAAAAGAGAAAAGAAAAATTTCTTAATTAAGATAAAAGTAAAATACTTGATGGATTATAGTTGAGTTAAATCTCTTCATGATTCATGCTTGTTCATATTTTATACCTTAATCAAGGGATATTATAAGAAAAACCATAGAAAAGTTTTCTAATTTATTGGTCTTGTGGATTCAAGAGTTCTAGATCTTTTAGATAATTTATCTTTATATTTGATTAATTTATTACTTTGATAGTTCATAATTCAATAAATAATCTTTCATCTTTTTCTTTAAAGCTTGCTTGAGCAAGTATTTGAACACACTTTAAAAATTTAATTTCTCATAAAATCGATCCGTACTCGTCGAACATCCTACATTGCACACCGTGTGCTTGCGGTAAATTTAAGACACATCAAGCACCTACCAACCCCAAGGTCAGGGCCTTGCCAATCATACAGGATGATTTTTCATGATCAACACTGATGATGACACATCTGGACCAAGATCTCAACTGCGTGCTAACCTCAGGTTACTGATCTATTCAGCCACATGGATCGCCATCAGAAATCTTCCAGCAAACTATCAGAACATGGCCACTATCCATGACTAACAACCTCTAATTTGCAGATTTCCTATCCCAATGGTCTGACAGATCGTGGCTTAGCCTGATGGCCTACTGGGTTTTGGCATGATAGTCTATGACTCTGCCTCTATATAAAAAGATAAATTGGAGATCCTCAAGGAAAGTTCAAATCAAAAGAGAAAATACCCTTTGTGCTTTCATCCCTCTTCTCTCTCTCTTACTGTTTTTAAGCTTTGACTGACTTAGGTATCGGAGAATCTCCCATCGGAGAAACTCTGACATGTGTGGACTTCTCTTACAAGTCCTTGTTGGCATTCTGATGATTGGATCATCCCCCGTATTCGGCCACATTAGCTTTATCGAAGTCTTGTGACAATAGTTCGGCACCAGAAGAAGGGTCCAGCAAATCCAATAGGAGAGAGAAAGTATGGCAAGATATGACTACACCATCTCCTACCAACAATCCACCCAATGAAGTCAAGGCAGAGCCACCTAGCCATCTGCTTCGAATGGGCTTACACAGCCGATGCTACTGCCCGTGACGGTAGACCCACAACAGTTCGATGACCTGGTCTATCAAGTCCAAGCACTAGCCAATGCCATCCAACACCTTCAATAGACTACGAAGTGCGGCAGCCACCCTAGCTTGCTCCTCAGATGGTGCCATCTCGGCATAGCCGTCGGGACCAATCCTTGGCACTAAAGAGCCCACCTTGGGGAACCTATCGATCTTCCATGGCCGCTAGATGAACCATCTCACCGTGGTTCTGGTCATGGTAAAAGACGTCAGCATTCCCCAACCTCCTCCAACAAGGACTCTACTTTGGGCTACTCCCTGTACCCTAAAAAGTCTCATTAGGAGGACAACCTCGAGAAGGTCTGGGAGATTGAATGTCGCTTAAACGACATTCAGGTGGGCAGCCAGGTGAATGACAAGATCAGATTTACTACTCGATCGCCCTTCTCCCACTTCATTCTCTAGGAACTGATCCCATGTCAGTTCAAGATGCTATCGATGGAGCCATATGATGGCTTGATTGATCCACTGGATCATCTAGAGGACTACAAGGTCCTCACGATGCTCTAGGATGCCTCGGATGCTCTCCTCTGCCTCATCTTCTCTGCAACATTGAAGAAGATGGCATGGGTCTGACATTCTGGACTCTAGTCAGGATCCATTTTCTACTTCCAACAATTTGGTCACCAGTTCATTGCTCACTTTGGCAATAATCAGATCTAGCCGAGGATCATGGATAGCATCTTCTCCATTTATTAAGAAGAAGGTGAATCTCTGTGGGACTACATAGTATGTTTCAACGTAGCCATATTGGAAGTCCATAACCTGGACGATGCCATTGCAATGCCAGCCCTAAAGCGAGGCCTCCACAACGAGTGCCTCGTCTGTCCTTCGATAAGACATTCTAGAGGGATTATGCCAATCTCTTGGCCTATGCGTGCAAGTACATATAAGCCAAGAAAGGCCGAGTCATGCATTGGTAGGAGGGAGGTCGGGCTCCTAGCAAAAAGAAGTGTGCATGGAACACACTCGGATCAGCCTGAAACCAGATCTTTCCAACCAGCAAAAGTCCCTCGATCGAGGAGCCCACCTCGACGCTACAACAACTATACCCCATTGGTTGTCCCTCAAACTC
Source organism: Elaeis guineensis (assembly GCF_000442705.2). Classification (NCBI taxonomy): domain Eukaryota; kingdom Viridiplantae; phylum Streptophyta; class Magnoliopsida; order Arecales; family Arecaceae; genus Elaeis; species Elaeis guineensis. The sequence goes on from NC_025997.2 coordinate 19,500,146, forward strand.
AAGTCCTTATGAAAATCGAGGGTCAAGACTACCTCTGTCGATGAAGGCTCCATCAACAAAGAGGGATAAGCAAAAGTATTGCCACTTCCATCGTGACCACAGTCGTGATCTCAAGGAGTGCCTTCAACTGAAGGATGAGATCGAGGCTCTCATCTAAAGAGACTACCTCGAGAAATATGTTCAGAAATGTCAGAGCTGAGCACCTAAGGGCCACCTCAGCACTGGATCGATGAGAAAAACAGCAACAATAGACCTACGGTTGGTGTGATCAACATGATCTCAGGCCTCGATGGTGGCAAGAGAGTAGAAGACCAAATAGAAAAGGCAAGAAGAGTGGCCAAGGGACATTGTTGATCTTTGAGGAGCCCAGACCCCCCATGACGATGCTGTCATCGTATCAATAACAATAGCAAATCGAAGGTTTCGATAAGACCGTTTCTTGGACATGGAACATCTTGAATTGGAGGATGCCTTATCAGTAAATTGTATGTCCATTGATTACATCGATGAAAATTGAGTTTTTGTATAGGTTTCTTGTTAAAGCGACCAAGTAAAGAGTCCGACTAAAATCGGCAATATCCGACCATAAATGAAATTGTTAGAATTAATCAAAGACATCTCAAAAAGATATTCAAAACATAGGCTCGGTCAATCAGGTCAAGCCTCATCCCTTTATATGGCCATCTGGTGCTCCTCATCCATAAATAAGTCGAGCGGAGGTAGAGAAGATGATGAAGTGGTTAACCTTTCGAGACACCATATGGCCTTTTGGTGCTCCTCATCTATAGATGAGTCAAGTGGAGATCGAGGATGATGACAAAGAGACTAATCCTTCGAGGACCCCATATGGTCACTAGGTACTCATCATCCATAGATGAGTCTAGTGGAGGTCAAGAATGACAATGAAGGGGTTAACCCTTTGGAAACCCTACACAGCCACTTGACGCTCCTCATCCATAGACGAGTTGAGCAGAGATCAAGGATGATGACGATCGTAGGATATTCAGATGTTAAACTGAACTCTGATGACTGGATCGGAGGACTGATCCCTCGAAGATATCTCAGCTTCAGTTGAGACCTCTAAAATTTTGTTCGATATAGCACCGACGACTAAGAAATATCCTGATCCAAGTTTGGACCCCTACAAACAAGATTCTCGGAATAGATCTGAGGATACAATAGAAGTCATCGACTTGGCAAAATCTATCCAGCATTATGGAAATAGGCTTCGAAAATCTATATGAGCAAAAACATAATCCTGTGAACGATCCCCATTCGAAAAGAAAGCCTTCGGATGAGGAAACTATCAAAAAATTGCCTTGATTTAGCCATGAAAATTGATCTATGTGAAACAACGTGGGCCAATCGACATGAGATAGATGGCAATCTCTGACTAGTTGGATCGTAGCCGTTGATTCTCAACCTTCGAGGTTGAAATAATAACCTACCTCAAGCCATCCTTCCTTATAAATATGTCGGGATCCATGAAGTGCCGAATCTTCCCAAATAATTAAGATGCAATTCGTGAAGCGACTTGTCAATTGGTGCCAGATTTTGTAAAGCAACGCAACAGTTCACTTGAAGGCCTGATAACTTGGATTCGCCAATTTGGACACATGTCAAGGACATATTCCAAGAACTGCTACTTTCTTCATCTGAAGTAATCATTTCGAGCTAAGAAGTAGAGGGCAAATGTTAGGGATCATACTACCTCAGCCATTATCCTTGGGACTCATCCTTGAACATCCTCTTCAGACTAGCTGAAGTATCAAGATGGACTCCAACGATGAACATCATCTAGACATTCTGATAAGGAAGTGAACTTCATCGGACTTGATCCTTGAACATCATCCTCGACCATACGTCAAGGACATCAACGTGCTGCCACAGATCTAGTGGTCAGATTATGTCGATGACTCCAGCCACGACTCATAAAGACTGCCATGGAGAGTTGGGTCAAAATGATTTCATCGGCCTACATCCAACCTATGGCTCGGGTGCTTACTAACCCCAAGGTTGGGATCTTATTGACCACACAGGTTGATTTCTGACGACCTACACGATGATGATACATCCAAGCCAAGGCCTTGGCTGCATGCCAACCTCAGGTCACGGCCTATTCAGCACATAGGCCACCAGCAGGAATCTTCCAGTGAATTGTTAGAACGTAGCCACTACCCATGACTAACAATCTCTAATTTGTAGATTCTCTATCCCAACCGTCTGACAGATCGTGATTTAGCCTAAGGTTTACTAGGTTCCGATACGATAGTCTTCAACTTCATCTTTATGTAAAGAAGTAAATAGGAGAGCCTTGAGGTAAGCTTGATCCGGGAAAAAACATCCTTTGCGCTTTTGTCCCTCTCCTTATCTCTCTCTCTTACTATTCTTAAGCTCCGATTGATTTAGACATCAGAAGACCTCCTATTAGAGAATCCCCGGCATGTGTAGACTTCTCTAACAAGTCTCGTTGGCATCCCGATGATTGGAACTTCTCCTGTCTTCAGCCACATTAGCTTCACCGAAGTCTTATGGCAACATTGATAATTATCATCCTTGCTAATTGGCGACAAGAACATGTCCTTGCTAAAAGCCTTTACAGCACAGGAAGTCTTAAATCGTCACCAGAAGAATTCTTGATGGGATGGAAGTATTCAGAGCGACACGTTTGGTGATAGCCACTAGCAACAATTTTTTTTATTATCAAAAATATTACTAAAGAGATATTCCACACCAAACTTTTTTATTTCACGATTTTATTATACTTAATGGTAACAAATCATGCTTCATAATAAATTATTTGTTAGAATTTGATGCCTCAAGATTCAGCTCACATTGAGCCCATAATAAGGTTCGCAGTAAAAAATGGAGTCCAACGATATCAAGATCATCCAAAACAAAGCTTGGACGGAGAAGATACGAGCTTTTGAAGTTGGCACGAGATTTGAGATGGTGGAGGACCGCCGGCAGCCGACGGCGGGCCGACAAAGCGGCGGCGGCATGCGGCCCAGGCGGGCCAACGCGCGGGACGTGCGACCCAGGTGGGCGGGTGGCCTAGCCCGGCGTGTGGCCCGGGCTGGCGTGGCCGAGCGCGCGGCCCAGCCGGTGAGCAGACCTATGCCAGGCCCGCGCACGCGGCCGGCCTAGGCCCAGGCACCCTGCCTGGGCCTGTACCCCGATCCACCGTGGATCGGGCGGTCCATGGTGGACCGTATGGACCGCGTGGGCATTTCCTACACATTTCTCACGGTCCACGATACTATTCCATGAACCGGATGCGATCTAACGGCCCAGGGAGTTTTCGGTGTTGATCCGATGGTTCAGACGCTTGATTTGGCTTGATTAAGGAGTCTTAAACCTAATCTAAGTCATGTTTAACCCTTTTAAAAGGGCCTGTGACGCAGAGGAAAATAGGTTGTCTGGTTTTTTTACTGAGGAAGCCGCATGGAACCCGAGAAGAGAAGGAGAGAGAGGTGTGAGGCCACTGTGAGAGAAGGAGCAGGGCTCTTGGACAGCAGACGCTGGTCACTTCAAGGGTTCAGGGGGTCTTCCAAGAGAAAGAAAGCTTTTGAGAGAGAAACTTTTAGTGAGAGAGAATTGGTGTACAAGGGTTGAGGGTGAGGTCTTCTCTTGTAAAATTTTTTTTCATAGTAAAGTTTGTATGCCTCGTGGAAGCGAACCCTTTTATGGCTGATCCACGTATTTTGATTGTTTTATTTTTTTCTTCTTTCTTCCTGCTGCATCGCGTGGTACTGAAAAGGTCTTGGGAGGTGGTGTCCTGGCCAGACATCCATCCAACAAGTGGTATCAGAGCAAGACGGTATCAGGACGCAGATTGCAGCGGTGGTGAGCAAGACTGAAGATGGAGAAGATAGGAACAATCAAGATAGAGATCAACAAGTTCGATGGTAAGAGCAATTTCTCCTTATGGTAGGCAAGGGTGAAGGATGTGCTCATCCAACAGGGGTTGATCGATGCTCTCTTATGGGATTAGAAGCCAACCACCATGGAGGTGCGGGATTGAAAACGGCTACAGATGCAGGTGGTGAGTACCATCCGTATGTACCTGATAGATGAGGTGATGATCCATGTGCTGAGTGAGACTTCTTCGACGGTGCTGTGGTCGAAGCTCGAGGAGTTGTACATAGCAAAGTCTCTCACCAATATTTTTTTCTCTAGAGGCAATTCTACCAACTGCGGATGACTGAGAGACAGAGTGTGCAGGAGCATCTGAGCCACTTTCAGAAGATCCTCACTGACCTCCTCAGCGTTGGTGAGAATATTGAGGAGAAGACCAGGGCATTGGTTTTGCTGGCGTCGCTTCCCCCTTCGTATGAGTCCTTGGTGACTGCTCTTCTAATGGGGAAGAGCACCATCAAGATGGACGAGGTCACTGCGGCGATACTCCAGAACGAGATTTTCAGGAGGGAGAACCCAGCTTCGAGCTCAGGTAGTGGTAGCTCAGCTTTGGTGGCTTCTAGAGGAGCAAGAGGCGGTAGACGAAGCGACAGGAGATCACAATGAGGGCGGTCCAAGTCCAGGAGGACTTAAGCAAAATCAGGTGTTACCGGTGTGAGGAGTTGAGGCATCTAGCTAGAGATTGCCTCAACTCAAAAATCGGACAGTGGCTGCTGTAGCGACGGCCGGTAGCGATTCAGATAGAGATGTCCTAGAGATATCTGATGAGGTATCTACTTCTTTCCAGCAGTGAATATTAGATTCTGCATGCCCCTATCATGTATGTTACAGAGAGGAGTAGTTTGACTCCTTGAAAAACAATGAGGGCATTGTATATCTGTCGGATGGATCAAGCTGTACGATCAGAGGCATTGAGACGGTCAGCTGGAGGACACATGACGATGCAGTGAGGAGATTGAGGGAGGTCCGATACATATCCAATTTCAGACGAAATCTTATCTCACTTAGCAGACTTCGAGAGGCTACAGGATGGTAGCTGGTGGAGGAATCCTGAGGGTGCTACGTGACGATGGATTGTGCTGGAGGGAAGAAGGAGAGCAGAGGACATTATTATCTGACGGGAGCCCAGTGCGAGATGGAGCGTCGGGAGCCAGATGGAGCCCAAAGCGAGGTGGATCTCCAGGAGGTGGATCGAGCACGAGACAGCAGACTCGGAGGATGAGAGGTGACATCGCAAGATGAGATTCCTATTAACGCATGACGATGCCTCGAGCAGGTCTCAGATCAGGAGGAGCACAGCATATGATGGAGATGGGATCGAGCAGCCTGGCTCGACTCCCATGTTTGCCCATCCATGATCAGCAGACGATTGTCCAGGACATGGGAGCGAGGAGATCCAGAGGCTTTCAAGTTTGGAGGAGGCTGAATATCGAGTCGAGGTGGAGATTGTTAGGATTTGATACCTCAAGATTCAGCCCATATTGAGCCTACAGCGAGGTTCGCGGTAAAAAATGGAGTCCAACGAATCAAGATCACCTAAAACGGAGCTCGAACGGAAAAGATACGAGCTTTTGAAGTTGGCACAAGATCCGAGGTGGCGGAGGACCACCGGCGACCGGCGGTGGGCCGGCAGAGTGGCGGCGGCATGGCCGCAGGCGACGGCACGCGGCCAAGTGGGCCAACATGCAGGATGCGCGACCTAGGGGGTGGGCGGCCCAGTCGGGCGCGCGGCCCAGGGGCGCACGGCCCAGCTGGGCGCGTGGCCCAAGCGAGCGCGCGGCCCAACCTGTGCGCGGCCTACATGCAGGCATGGCCCAGGCCTGCGCGCGCCGGCCGGCCCAGGCCCAGGCGCCCTGCTGGGCCTGTATCCCGGTCCACCGTGGACCGGGCGGTCCATGGCAGACCGCTGGACCGCATGGGTGTTTCCCATGCGTTTCTCACAGTCCACGGTACTATTGCATGGCCCGGTCGCGATCTGACAGCCCAGGGAGTTTCGGTGTTGATCCGACGGTTCAGGGGCTTGATTTGGCGATTAAGGAGTCCTAAACCTAATCTAAGTCATGTTTAACCCTTTTAAAAGGGCCTGTGATGCAGAGGAAAATAGGTGGTCTGATTTTTTGTTGAAGAAGCCGCGTGGAACCCGAGAAGAGAAGGAGAGAGAGGCGTGAGGCCATTGTGATAGAAGGAGCAGGGCTCCTGGACAGCGGACGCCGGTCACTTCAGGGGTCAGGGGGTCTTCCAAGAGAGAGAAAGAGCTTTTGAGAGGGGAACTTCTAGTGAGAGAGAATTGGATGTACACGGATTGAGAATGAGGTCTCCTCTTGTAAAATTTATTTTTTATAATGAAATTTGAATATCCCGTGGAGACGAACCCTTTTATGGCTGATCCACATATTTTGATTATTTTATTTTATTTTTTTTTTCTTCCTGCTGCATCGTATGATACTGAAAAAATTTTAAAAAATGGTGTCTGGTCAGACATCCATCCAACATTATTTTTGTCACCCAATTATCATTTTATTGCAGATATCAGCTGCGCTGCTCGTTACTCTAGAGAGTAACATATTTGTTTGAAGGAGGCTTGGTTGTGGTCGAATAAGGCGACATGGGCCTCAATGCTTCCATCTCCTATGAAGGAAGGTACGAGGAATATCAGTCCCTCGACAGGCAGGAACGATGGCATAAAATAGAATGGACCTCCACCACCAAAGTCGAGATCATATAAGGGCAGCCTCAGCCAGCTATCCACGTCCACGTTAGGGCACAACACCCACTTGTCCGCGTCGGCCGTCGGCACCAGCCCCTCCTTCTCCACCACCCCTGAGCTCGCCAAGTCTATGAACGACCTGAAATAGGCGTCGTTCACTCTCGCGACGGCGTCGTGGATGAGCTCGGCCGCATACCGCAACGGGCTGTCCACGATCTCCCGCACCTTAGCGCGGGGGTATGCCCATAACACCACGTTACCGAAGTACTCGTCCGGCAGGCGTGGGTTCATCCTCCTCCGCCCGTTCACCGAGATCCGGACGTGGGTGGTCTCGGACTCGTGGAGCCTACGAGCCTTGGTGACCACCCTCCACAGGTGAGCCATGAGGCTCTCGAACGTGCTGTAACACTTGCTGGCCCCCGCCGAAGCCCGGGCCTTGAGCTTGGTCAGGAATTCCTTCGTGAAGTGAGCCTTGTGGACGACCATGTTGTCCTTGAGAGGATCAGCCTTTGCAGCGCCAAACTGGTTCTTGGGTGCGAACTCCACCCCTCGGTGCTCGAACTCCTCCAGCAGAGGCGGCACGCGAGGGGTGAAGAACGTGGACCGGTCGTGCACGGCGAGGCTAACGTCGAGGCCCCGCGTTGCGAGGCTCCATGCGATCAAGAAGTTGCCGGCGGCATGGGCATCGGCGACACGGTGGTGCGAGGTGAACCCCACCACGAAAGAGCCACATGCAAACCGCGTGAGCTGGACCTGGAGGAGCTCCGCCACGCCATGCACCTCAGGGTGCAGGCTTAGCAGTGCCAACGAGGGCTTGATGGGCAACGCCTGGTCCAGAGTGGAATCCACCGATGCCTCGACGAATCGCGCGCCCTCGTCGTTGAGGAGGATGACAGGATTTCCTTCGGGGTCCTCCCCGAGCCTTCCGGCGAACTCCCGGTACTCAGAGAGCACCCTGGCGAGGCCATTCTGCATGACAGAACTGGGAGGAGCAGGAGCACGGAAGGCGTAGATGCTTGCTATGTGAATGTCGTAGGTTACTTTATCGAATACGCTCAGGGGGACATGGGGAGTGGTGGGTGGAAGATTGCCTGCATACTTGGGCTTGACGATGCTCGTACTCTCCACGCTTACCTTCAGGATTTTGGTTGGGCTCGGCATGGCTCCACTGTGCGTTGGAGGAGATCTGTGAAACTTAGGGTTTGCAGGAGGAGTGGTGCTGCTGGCCTTGATTAAATAGAGTGGAAATGGGTGATATATATCGCCCCGTGAGGCACCAAATTGGTGGAGGGGTGGTTGAGTAGTATTTATCAAAGACGAGCGCTGTCCTTTTTTTTGTTCCCTTTATTTTCCGTCTATTTACAAGGTTGACTTGGTGAAGGATTCGCAGAACCTGGTCAGCAGAGATTTGGTAGGCTTGAGAAAAAGAGCGTTGGATAATTGTATGTCGGATAATTGCTGTTCTAGGAACCTACGCTGGATAACGGATTTTTTTACAATCCTAGTGCAAGGAGCTGGAAGCAATCGTAACAGGAAGTTCTGGAATATGCTTGCTGGCGTTGAATTTTTGGCCATTGTGTAGCTGATCGCATATTCTGTGAATATTAGATACATATGATGAGTTGGAACATGCTTGCTGGCGTTGAATTTTTGGCCATTGTGTAGCTGATCGCATATTCTGTGAATATTAGATACATGTGATGAGTTGGAACATGCTTGCTGGCGTTGAATTTTTGGCCATTGTGTAGCTGATCGCATATTCTATGAATATTAGATACGTATGATGAGTTGGAACATTACACACACACACACACATACATACATATATATACATATACATACATACATATATATATATACACATACATACATACATACATATATATATATGTGTGTGTGTATGTATGTATGTGTGTGTGTGTATATATATATATGTATGTATGTATGTGGAACCGTATATATATGTGTGTGTGTATGTATGTGTGTGTGTGTATATATATATATATATGTATGTATGTGGAACCATATATATATATATATATATATATATATATATATATATATAATATATATATATATATATATATATATATATATATATGTATGTGGATCTGTCGGTGATATTTTTGATTTTTGAACTCTATCCCGGGAGAGTCAACGGGAGAGAGAGAGGTCGAGATAGAGAGAGAGAGAGAGAGAGAGAGAGAGAGAATGCTTTTATTTTACTTTTTATATTAAAAGGTGGGCACAAGGTATCAATTTCTTTTTAAACAATACGGTGTATAACGACAAGTTATCAGCCGAAACTATTTTACCATATGGACTTTAGATCTGATAAAATATCAGCACATCATTTAGGATGCATTTGGTTATATTTTTTGATTTTTATTTTTTAAAAATATTTTTTATTTTTTTGATTTTTATTATAGGATAAAAATAAAAAAAGTAAAAAATATGTTTGGTAACTATCATCTTTTTTTTGTCAAATGAAAAAAGTAGAGAAGTCAAAGAAGCTCTCTCAGCGATACCAATATTTTTGTTCAAAGAAACTCTCCTGATCCATTGCATCCAGCTGCGCTCCGCTATCAATCAGTACCCTCACCACCTCAATTGCCCTTTGAATGCTGCTCGATGGAGTGCCGTTCACCCATTCTAGTCCCTCCTTCCCATCCACTGCTGCCCTCCATGCTAGACAGCTCCGCACACCGGTGACGCGCTCAATCCAAGTACGTCATAGAGCCTCATGTAGCCCCAGTCAATGGCAAGGTCGAACGGCATCTTCCACCCATCTTTCATTCGCACGAGCCGAGCGTCGTAAGTGAACCGATCGATTAGGAACTCGATGACATCCAGATATCCGCCGGCAGCAGTGCAGTGGAGTGGGGTCCATCGTGGGAGTTGGCTCGATCGGGATCGCTACCATCGGAGGTGATGCAGAGGCAGATGGCATCAAGGTTCCTCCTGTCGCCGCGCCATGGATGGGGGCCAACCGTCGGGTTCGGGGTGCTGGTCCAAGTCGGATCAAGGCTGGATCAGGCAAGGAGGGAGATGAGATCAGCACGACTAGAGGCAACGCAGCATGGAAGGCTGAGAGCCAAAGGGAGGGGGAGGAGTCAGGAAGAAGCAAAAATAAATTTTAGAAAGTAAAAAAAATTACTTTCCATATAAAGCAAATATTTTGATTTTTGATTTTTTAATTTTTAATTTTTGGATTATTATCAATAGCTACTTTTTGATTTTTTTATTTTTTAAAACTAAAAATTTAAAAAATATTTTTTTAGGGGCTAACCAAACGCATCCTTAGTGAAATTAAAAAAATCAATAAAAATTACATCGAAAATAGTTAATCATGGTCAACTATATTTTTTGTTTTCATTTATATTTTTTAATTATATATAAAGCTTTGAAATTTTGAATTTTGGGATGATATATAGCTATCTTATTAGATGATCTAAAGTTTGTATGGTAAAACAGTTCTAATCAATAATTTCTTGTTTGCGGTCACCACGTATAGGCTCAAGATGCATGACGATGTACAAAAAAAAAAAAAAGGTTTTACATAGGGAGGCAAAGTAGCCCTAGCTGCACCGAAACACTAAGTTCGTTATGAGATTGTCCTTCCGCTGCCTTGTAAGGTTCTCCACAATATAAAACTGTCTCCAGAAGTATCCGAAGTTGATGAATATCTTCCACGAATTGGCCATATGCTCACCCTTTCTAAATATATTGACCAAAGTAGCGAGCAAGGCAGTTCTGATGATGACCCTGCTCAAGTTTCTTTTTTATTTTTATTTTTATTTTATTTTGATAGAAACCCTCCCTAAGTTCTAAGCACGGGCCGCTCTAAGCGTCTCCATGGCAGCCCATGCCTTTGGTAACAGAGGGTTATGGCTGCCACATCTCGTTCAGGCGCAAAAGAGCCAGTGTCAAGGATGATCACAAGAGTAATTCATTGTACGCTGCATACGGTGCAGGAAAAAAAAATATATATTTAATTGAATCTTGTAGTCATCATTTTTAATATATATTTAATATCTATAATTTTATTTTTTATTTAAAATTTTGAATGATAAAAATATTCTTTTTTTTTGAAAAAATTATAATATTCTATAGTCATATTATGATATCCTGTGATCAAATTACAACTTCTTGCATGCAAGAAGTCATAATTTGACCATAGGATGTCATAAGGAAGGAAAGAACATTTTCATCATTTAAAAATTTTATAAAATTTTAATGACGAAGATGTCCTTCCTTCTTTATGATTTTTGGAAGAGAAATTATGATATCCTATATGCAGGAAGTCGTAATTTGACCATAGAATGTCATAATATGGCCACCTGCAGGCATTAAATGCACATTGAAAAATGGTGGCTATGTGGCCCAATCAGATGGAATGGTGTATTTTTTCTATACTGTATGCGGTGTACAAAGAATTTCTCATGATCATAAATCTAGCTGTTGCTTCTTATTTAGGCTTGATCAAAATATATGCTTGATAGAGTAATTCTTTGTACACCACATGCAGCAATATATTTTGATCAAAATATATGCTTGATCAAAATATATTTTGATCAAGCCTAAATGAGAAGCAGCAGCTAGATTTATGATCATGAAAAATTCTTTGTCTACCATATACGGTGCAGAAAGAATACATTGTCTCACCTGATTGGGCCACGTAGCCACCATTTTTTAATGCACATTTAATGTCTGCAGTTTCGTTTTTTTGTTTGAAATTTTGAATGACGAAAATATCTCTCATCTTTTGAAAAAATTATGACATCCTGCGGTCAAATTATGATATCCTGTATATATGAGATCATAATTTAGCCATAGGATGTCATAAGGTAGGGAGGGATATTTTTATCATTTAAAAATTTTATAAATTTTCAATGATGAAAAATATCGTTTTCTTTTTCTGACTTTTGAAAAAAAATTATGACATCCAGTGTATAGGAAACATAATTTGACCGTTGAATGTCATAATATAGCTATAATATGTCATAATTTTTTTTAAAAAAAAGTATTTTTATTATTTAAAATTTAAAATAAAAAAAATAAAATTATGGATATTAAATGTGTATTGAAAAGTGATAGTTATGTAGTCTGATTAGATGGGATGGTATATTTTTCTACATCGCATGCGGTGTACAAAGAATTTTTCATACTCGATGAGCTTTCGCCTGGCCTACAGGTGGGGTCTGCCACCGAAGCCATTTGGGTTGAGTTGTACTGGGCTTAGGAGGTGATGCATGGGTGACTAATATATTGCTTTTATTTTTAATATGAAATATTTTTTTTGGCAGAATGATATGAAATATTTATTCCCATGAATAAGGGACAGTTTCCGGTTTCCACAACTTTTTTGTTCACAATATAGATTGACCTACATCAGGTTTGAACGAAGAATACTGTACCTAACTTCATTTTGTTGGATAACCTTCTAGCTTGAGCCGATTGTTAATGTTCCACACCGAAAATGATATAATGACGTGATAGTTTTCTTTATGTTTGAGGTAAATGTTGAACGAGTAAATATAGTAGGTTAATTCTAGTTTGACTGCTAGTTCGATCTATTGTCCTGTACATGTAATTTTAACTTGAATGAGGACTTTAATCTGGGTCAAAACCAAGTGCTGTTAAGTTTGGACAGAATGAAGTCATTCAAACAAAAATAATTCAACGTGCATAACAGCAATATCAAAGATCCTATAGGTATAGAACTAACCATGCATCATGTGAAAGTCAAAAAAAAAAAAAAAAAAGCGAGTGGCTCGCATTGATGATTAATGCATTATTTTCTATTTTTTATGCAGGACACTTGTTCTATAAATGTGCAGTCAATTGGGGCGGCCACCAACCTCTTAGCACCAGTAGCCCTTTCGTTTATACTTGTTTGGCAAAGAGTCCTTTTCTGTTTTACCACAAAAACAATATTTTTCTTTGTTCTTCCTTGTAACATTCTATCCTTATCTGTTGAGCTATAACGGTAGGTACTAGGTCGTGCATCATGGTTGGGATATTGGTCTGGAAGGGAGTCTAATATTCGAGTGTTGAACTGAACATCTCAAAAATTTCGTAATGCTTCAACTTAATGATAATTTAAGGATATATATGATTGGAAAGTTGGACTTTAGAATGAAAATGAGAGTGTACTATCATTTTAGCTGTTTAGCCGAAAAAAATTCCATTCTCATTCGGATTTTAGAGAAAAATAAAAATATTTTAATTCCTCAAATCCAATCCTTATTTTTTTTGATATTCAAATATCATTTCAATTCCGATTTTGATTCAAGTTACAAATTATTTCAATTTTTATTTTATTTATTCTAATTTTCATTTCAATCATAAATCAGATGCACCTTAAATTTGTTAAGGGAGTATTTTACTTGCTCATTCGATCCATTCCATTTGTATACACATTTCTGGTTTGCACGACTTTTAAATAGGAGTAGATACCGGAAAAATGGGTTTCCTGGAAACATTCCGATTAGGTTGACAATTAATATAGTAAAAATGATATGTCATAATCATGCATTTGAAGTTGGTAGGTGTGGGGCATGCTGTAATGACCCAGCCTAGCTAATTCAGCACAAACTTATTGGGTTTGGTCGCACATGTGCTTTGAATGTGTCAAACAAAGAGGAAGATTCTTGATGGGAGTCTTCTTCTTCCTTCGATTCTTTGAAGAATCGGAGTTCTAGGGCATGTCAGACTTAGTGATATGATTTATAAATCTTTCTCTTCTCTTCTGTGTATCAACTTCAAAATCCAATCAATCGCCACGAGACTGTTCGATTGCTTTTGGATTCTATCAAGTATCTCTCGACAAATCACCATTGATTTCTCATCGGAGATAAGATAAAATCTCTAGAGTGTCCTTTGTTTCCTTTTGTTAACCTTAAGATCATCATTGATGGCCAGATGGAGCCATCGACCACCAGATTTCATGGTGGACCGAGCCTCCTCTATTTCTTTCTTTCTCTTTTTTTTTTTTCTCGGGTCGGCCACCATCGCCGAACATAGCCTTAGTTTGGTTGACAAGGGCCGGGCCAAGCCACCAAAGGGTTGTTGCTATTTGAGGTCACCATCATGGTGGTGGCCGGTCTATATCTCTATCTCTCCTTCCTTGTTTCCATAAAAAAGAAAGAAAAAATTGAGAGAAGAGAATGAAAGCAGAAAAAAGAGAGAGAGAAAAAAAAAGAGAGTTTCTCTATCTTCCCTCTCTTTACTTGCTTTTCTTAGTTTCTCTCTCTACTTTCGGTCTATACAAATTTTTCTCTCTAATTTCTTTTTTAAATTTTTTTCTCTAGATTATTTCTCTCTCTTTCATGAATTTCTTTCTCTAGAGATCCTATGGACCAGTAGGAGATCTAGATGTATAGGTAAACTTAGATCGACCAATTGATCATGGGTGGGATCCTAGACCTATAGTGTTATAGTTGTTTTATACTGCTCATAATTATTTATGATTTTTATGTTTGACTCTGATCATGTAGAAGTGCAACTGTTTGTACAAGGACGAGCAGAATACTTTATTCTCGAGTTAGTAGATCGGAGAGTTGATTGATTACTGTACTTGAGTCTGAAATCAGTAGATGTAAGGATCACTTTATCTGATCACCTGTATGTATGTTTTATACCATGCATAATGATTTTTGGCTTTATGTTGGTTATAAGATTTTTTTATTATGTAAGTATCATATGTTGACTATTTTGATTATTGAGTATATGATATCTGATATTTAAAATTAAATAAGAAAAGTAATACAAATTATCTAATGATTTATTGATTGTGTAAAAGGATATTTGGACTAGCCATGATGTGGATTGTCGATCACAAGCCAAATCATGACATCTTAGATTGTCAGTCATCGACCGAATTATGTCATCTTGTTTGTCATTATGGGTTGAAGCATGGATATTCTGATTTATCATCTGGGCCAAAAATGGATATTCTGATTTTGCCATCATGGTTGAAGTGCGGATATGTTGGTTTGTTATCAGGACCGGGCATGATATTATAATGTGCCATCTTGGCTAAGGTGTGGTTTATTGTTGGCCAATCACAGGCCAAAGCATGACCATTGTTAGTCAAAAACTAAAACATAATTATTAATTTAGATTATATTAATGAAACATAAATAATAAGTCATATGAGCCCATGGATGATATTTATGCTGGAATTGCAGTAATATACAATGTGTGATATATGTTTATATAACTGTTGAGTTATATTAGATGCCTGACATAAAATTTTATAGTTATGACTTTTTTTGATACACTAACTTATTATTTTGAATTATATTATTATATTGGTGTAAGCATGATGGGATTCTTACTGGACTGCAAAGCACACTACCTCAATTCTCTTTCCTTTTAGAGTTGCAAGATGCATAATATTTGATGAGTTGGATGGTGTTGTTCGAGCAATGGAGTCATCCTATAGGCCTTGTATATCTCTAGCTAGGGCATGTCCTAGGATTCATATGCCGTATTACATAGTAGACATAGATGACAATTTGGAAATGTAATAGAAGTGGTATCAGAGTTTAAGTTTAAGGCCACCAAAGATTGTGACATAAGTAATATTGAAACTTGGGATTATGATCACTTGAGACTATGACAAAAGTGATACTAGAGTTTAGGTTTAAGGTCATTAGTGACTGTGACATAAGTGATATCAAAACTTAAGATTTTGATCACCAGGGTTTGTGTCAGAAGTGATATGGTTTAGCTTTTGATTAACAATTTGTGTCTTGGATTATAATTTGAGTTTGACAAATTTATGATCTTATTGGTTGGAAAGTTATTTAGTGAACCTAGATAACTTTAATGAATTTAGATTAGAGTGCAAGAAAAATATGGTGATTTAAGTGAAGATGTTATGATAGAGGGCTTGTATTTTTTCTCTCAATAAAAAAGGCTAGTTAGAAGCTCAAGGATAGAATAAGGATGTGTAGCTTTAAAGTTTGCACTTTGAGGTATGTCAATTTTGAGGAACCAATTATTTTAAGAGGAGAGAATGTAATGACTGGCCTAATTCAGCCCAATCTTATTAGGCTTGGCGCATCTATGCTATGCCTCACACATGCCACATGAAGAGGAAGACTCCTAATAGGAATTTTCTTCTTCCTCTGATTCCATCGAAGAACCAAAGTCCTAGGCACACCGTACTCTGATGATGTGATCCATAAATCTTCCTCTTCTCTTCTCTCTATGCATCGTGTTCAAAATCCTGAATAATCGTTGGTGAGGCTATCCGAATATTGGTCTTAGATTCTGTCGAGCATCTCTTAGCAAATCATTATCGATTTCTCATTGGAGATGAGGGAAAATCTCTGGATTGAACTCTTTTTTCTTTTGTCAGCCCCAAGATCAGCATTGATGGCCAGATTGAGCTATCGGCCATCGGATTTCATGATGGTTTGAGCCTCACTTATTTATTTCTTTTTCTTTTCTTTCGTCGAACCGCTCGCCATCATCAGATGTGGTTGTGCTTTGGTTGCTAAGGGCCAGGCCAAGCTGCTAGAAGGTTGTTGCCATTTGAGGTCGCCATCGTGGGGGTGGCCGACCTATATCTATGTCTCCCTTTCCCATGTTTCCATGAAGAAGAAAAAAATGAGAGAAAGAGAAGGAAAGCAGAATAAAGAAAGAAAAAAAGAGAGAGAAAAAAAAAAAGGAGAGAGAATTTCTCTCTCTTCCCCCTCTCTCTCCCTTTCCTCTCTTCTGTTGATTTTCTTTATTTTTTCTTCACTTTCTCCCTCTATAAGTTTCTCTCTCTAATTTCTCTCTCTATAATTTTTTCTCTCTAGTTGTTTCTTTCTCTTCATAAATTTCTCTCTTTAGAAATCCAATGGACCAGTAGAGGGTTCAAATGTCTAGGTAAACTTAGATTGACCAATTGATCTTGGAAGGGGTCTTGGACTTGTAGTGTTATGGTTGTTTTCAATTGTTCATCATTATTTATGGTTTTTATATTTGATCCTAATTATTTAAAGGTGTAACTTGATGCATGTCGTAGTACACCAAAATTAATCCTACTCACTACTATATAGATAGGGTGAGTCGGGATCGTATCCACAGGATCTTAGTTGATTGTTTTGAAAACGTAAAAAAAAATATATATATATTATAAGAAACTAAGAAAGAAGCATAAAAATTATAACAAAATTACTTTTCATTAATCAAATAAAGAAGCATACATAAAGAAAAAGAAATAAAATTACGATACAAGACAATTAAACCAAGTTGATCTTCTTGCTGTGCCCGATGGTGGATGTGTCTTCTTGAATCCTTCATCTTCTTCCATGCAGACAGCGGCAGGATGGCTAGAAGGCTTGGTCTAGGAAGTCAAAGGAAGAAAGATAGATGAAAGCAGGTATGTAAAAGAGAAAGGGTAGCAGCACTAGGATTAGGACCTCTCTTAAATTTGATGGGATGTGAAAAAGAGATCTGTAGAGGAATATGGTGTCGTGATAGGGTTAGTACCTCCCCTAGACTAATGGAGAAGAGGAAGAGAGAAAGAGAAAGAGAGAAGCTTGAAGAGGACTTAGGGTTGGCTTAATTGGAGAAGATGGAGGCCTTGGGGTTCTATTTATAGAGTGGGGAGGCTAGGGTTTCATGAAAAAAAAGGTGGGAGTGTGAATAAGGACCCTTGGATCTTCATGAAGAGTGATCTTTTAATCTGAACCTTTGAGATTAAAGTCGTGTTCACACTTGGTTCCATTTATCTTATAATCTGGACCCTTGATTGGAGAGACTGTATCTTGACCCTTGATCTTTAAGTCCCGTTCACACTGGAATAGGAGCTGGTTGTCTGGTTCACTCAAATCTGATCTGATGTAAGTCTAATTTGAATCGTATGAATCCAAACTCTCCATCACCTGTAGAATAGACTAGAGAGAATTAAATTTTAATAAAATAACATCAATTATTATAATATTTAGTGCCTCTAGTGGCTTAAATTAAATATTCATCATAACTATCTACACAAAATCGAGTAGAATATCTTATTCTCGAGTTTGTAGATCAAGAAGTTGATCAATTACCGTACTTAAGTCTAAAATCAGTAGAGGAAAGAAATACGTGATCATCTGTATATATGTTTTGTACTATACATGATGATTTTTAGCTTTATATTGAAAATAAGATTCTTTATTTTGTGTGTGTATATATACATATATTATACTAGTTTAATTATTGGAAATATGATATCTGATGTTTTGAAATTAAGTAAGAAATATAATATAAATTATTAAATGGGTTATTGATTGTCTAAGAGGATTTGAATTAGCAATGATGTGGATTGCCAATCATGGGCTGAATTGTGACATCTTGGATTATTAATTATGATATGCCGATTCATTATGCCTCACTACAATAAAAATATCTTTTAATGATAATTTTATAATCATAATTTTTAAATAGCCATAAAAATTAAGCACCTATGCATCAATTGCGGCAATTAATGAAATAGTTGCAAAAAATATACTTACAACAGCTATTCCTGTATAATTGCCATTAAAAATCATAAAATGATTTGGCACCATCATACCTGTGCTAATAATTTGGCCCTTTTTCTTTCGTGTCACCGTAATCTCTCCAAATCCCTCCATTTCTCTCCACTCTCCCAATCTCCCTAAAGCTCATCGCCGCTCAAAGCTCACCACCGCTCGAAGCTCATCACTGCTTGATCTCCATCATCACGTGATCTGGAACTCATCGTCGCCAAAGACACCATCTCTTCGAAACCCATCGGCGTTGGTTGAAATCCATGGAGGGGGTGTTTGGTTGGAGGAAGTGGGGGTTTGAAATTGAAATCGGAATGGATGACTCTCATTTCAACCGTTTGATTGGGAGGAGTCCCATTCTGATTTCGATTCTGAAGTGGAATGGAAATGGCTCAATCTATATAGAACTCAATCCCTACTCTTCTCTATGGATTCAATTTTTCATTCCAATTCCAATTTCGATTCTGATTCTGATTTCGATTTCGATTTCAATTTCGATCACGAACCAAATGCTTCGAAGGATTCGACCATTCCGATTCCGATTTCAAGCCATTCCAATTTTCATTCTCATTCTGATTTCGATCGTAAATCAAATATCCCGGAGAGTTGATTTTAATTCTAGGACGTGTCAGACTTCTCGCCAGTGATCTGTGATGATAGCAGTGGGTGGCCGAGACTGTTGGAGCTCAGGAGCTTTCCCCAGATCGTGAAGTAGCACTGCTGGAAAAAGGCAGAGAAGGTGAAGGGCCGTCATCCCAAGCGGTGGCACCTCGACTCCCTCGGCAACTCGTCCACTTTTCCTGTAGCCGCTCTTACGGCTACGATTGCATACTCCTCTGTTGTAAGAGTAAGATATGGACTTGATATATATATATATTTAATCCATCTCTACTTTAGTATGAGAAAAAATTGGATTTTTTAGGATTTTTTCTTCTTTTGGAAGGGTTTGTGACGTAGATTCTCTTTGAACCAAGAGAAAATGATGTTGTTCCTATGATTTTTAATCAGGATTGATGGTTGGAGTGCTAATCTTAGATTTGATCACTATTCTTGCCCAGACTTTTACTTAATTTCTTTTATATCTTTTATGAAGTTTTGAACATTTGAAATGTAAGTTTTAAGCCCACGGGGTTGTTGGATAGTAGGTAGAGTTTATAACTCCAATTGAGATTTCTTGTGCAGACTAGAAAGGGTTGACTTCTAAAAGCTTTAGGACAAGAAAGGATTTGTTTGAAGATGCTACACATTGGACCAAAAGGATAAGGTATGGGAGAACTAATTAAATCTTGTAGGAATAAACAAACTGAAGGGGACATCCCAATTACCGAAGCGATTTGCTTTATGGGTTATTTAAGAACAGGGAGAATGTGAGATAACTTTGATGGATGTTATGAAAAAGGTTTGATAAAGCTCGTAATAGCCTCTAACATGATATTGGTGTCTGCCAGCAAAAATTCAAGGGAAGCCTTATAATATTGGGGCTTGGACCTTTATTTGGAGACTTAAGAGAGAATGTGGAAAGGCCCAAGAGAAACTTTAACAGATTCTATGAATTGAAGAAGCTTGCATTGACAGATGCTGTACAATGTGATCCTAATCAATGATGATGAGATCATGTAGCTACCAAAACAGATGAGGAAGGCTTGAACATGCTTTTGTATTTAATCTCAGCAAGAAAGCCACTATCAATTTGTTTGTGCAAGTGTATGTGAGTGCCTATGTATGTTGATTACTGCATTTTGGGCTTAGTGGAGTCAGAATGTTCATTGGAGAGTAAATTTGGTTTGATGATTAAGTTGGAGATTTTGCTGGAAAACTGTTGTTGCTTTTGTATTTAGTCTCAACTAGCAACCCTTAATATCATATGTTTATACTTATGTACGTGTATGACTGCATTTTAGGTTCAAATTTGGTTGATGATGAAGTTGGATTTTTAGCTGAAAAACTGTTGTTGGATGCCTAGGTATATTTTTGGTGACCTTTGGTGTCTTTTTAGCAAGATTTTTGTTAAAAACCTTAATCCAGCTATTAATTATTTCCAGGTAATAAATTGATAATATTGTGTTACCATTGTATTTGTTACCATTGGATTTACGGTGGTTTTAGAACCAGCAATTTCATGAAGTGGTTTTTAAGGTGTTGAGATAAAGGAAAGATGGTTTTCTTAGTTTATGGTGGCTGTTCTTGGAGATTATTATAATTTTATGGTCCCAATTTTTTTTCTGCTTTAGTTCGATCGCTGCATGCTTGTGGCAAGTTGAATTGCTGATCATAGTTATATGGTGCCTATGATATCTAATTATGAAGTCACTGAATAGGCAGTGATTTCAAGCTTGTCATACATTAATGCTAGGTAGTGATTTCTGCATGAAAATTCTATGATTTCTTTCATTCCATATAACAGTAAATTGCTATATTAAGGTGATCTCATGCAAGTATCTGATGTTTGGCTATATGCTTTTCCCTCCAAATTATCCACATGGATTCTAAAGTCGCTAGTCATGAGTAATGTTTAACTTTTGCATGAAAAATATCAAACTTCCTTGGTAAAATGGTAATTGAGTAAAAGATGATTCTCTCTCTTTAGTGTTGTTACAAAAGATGAAGTACTTGAGACATGCATGCCTTCCACAATCTGATGCTGATCCTTCAATTTATGCAGATCCCAATCATAAAAATCAATTAGGAGATTTCGAAGGAGAGCTAACTGATACATCAAGTGAAATTGGGTTCTTTTTAAATGTTCAAATTATACACTTTGATTTGCATATTTTTCATCATAATGTAATTGTGTCTTTGTTCTATTAAATTTTACATTTTTTTAGAGCAAAGGATTGTATGAGGACCTATTCTACTACCCGATATTTGAAATCAGTTAGAAGAAAAAAAAATCATTGTGTAATTTAACAAACCTGGTTAGTCTATTAGAATAGAAAGATGAGTTCTTGATAGTTTTTTGGGCACTGTGGGAAAGAATCCTGATTTAGCTCCTGTTCACATCCCAAATTGGAGAACATTTCTCAAGAAAGACAAAAGACAGTTATCGGAGTTTATTAAGGTAATAGACATCCATAATCAATCCAAGCTTCACTTAATTATGGATAATTTTATAATTTATTACTGTATATATCTTGTAGACAGAATTTTCATTCCCTCATTATGGTAAGAAATGGGTATTAAGATCTTTGGTGAAAAAATGAAAAGATTATGAGTGTGAGTTGAATGCTGAGTATTTTGAATGCAGTAGAAATAAATATAATATTTTAAGTAACAAATCTGATCGTATACCAAGGGATCAATGGATTTCTCTCATCAATCATTGATTTTCACAGAAAATGAAAGTGATATCTTAAACTGAAAATAATATTCATACCCAAGCAATTATTTTTACTTCTATATTTCTTCTCCAACACTTATGAAAGACTTTCTTTTAATATTTATGTACAATGTCAAAAATAGAATGAGATAAATAGGAAAAATCAATCAGCACTAAAAATGGCACATACTAGAGAATCTAAAAGCATGGCATGGTTGATAGCAGAAAAGGTATCATGAAGTATTATCATTTTTTTTTTCTTTTTTCTAGATTTATATAGCTCTTATTCAGGCCATTATTGCTGTTTCTGAATTTGAAGATAGTTTTTTAAATTATCATGTAATATATTATATTAATATCTTGGAATGGAGCTTGCGTTAGTATTGCATTTGGAGGTTTTAATTTTAACGTCATGATTTAATACTTTATTAGGCTAAGGATAGAGTTGAGCTATCAAGAGAACATATTTTCATTGAAACTCATAAGCAATGCAAAGATTGGAGGCCTATTGACGATGAGTCGGCTTCAATAATTGTAAGTTTTTTGACTTTATCTATCTAATGTGAGTTTTAATTTGAGACTTTATTTTTTTTATAATTTTATATCATCATAAAAATGATGCAATTTTTTTTTTCTTATGAGTTTAGGATTTGATGAAGAAAAAGTTAAATCAACCTTCTAATTCCATTGATCAATCCAAAGATAGTGTAGCTTTTGAGGGTGATATATATTCACAAATGATGGGACTAGAGAAGAGTGGCCTAGTGCCAGGCTTAGGACTTGGTCCAATCTCAAGTAGCTTATGAGATTCAGCATCTCATCACTGGGAACAATTTTAGAAGATAATAGAGCCTTTAAGAAGGTAAAATTGTTAGAGGAGGATATAAAGATTACGGAACAATGCCACACCAATGAAATGAGAATGATGAAGAAAAATCAAGCACAGTTAGAAGCTGAACTTGTGATGATGAAATCATTTTTAGATAAGCATTTACCTCTTGAAGTTGCCACGCCTTCCATTTCAAATAGAACAACCACTGAACATGTAATTTTTCTTAAAAAACTTGAATTTATTCTTCTAAAATTAGGCAAGGCATTTGTAGGCAATAATGTTGTTCTTATGTTATTTTTAAATAGGTTCTTAATGTTTGTAGTGCTCATGAAGCGGTGAATGTACAACATTTCAAAAACGCCCAATGTTTCACATGCCTCATTTTACTCATCAAGGTAATAATGTTACGTTAACTGATTCTTGATGCATATGATCTTAGTATTTTCATAGTATTTTCTACTGATGGTAGTAAATCGGAGATCATATTTGGCTGATGATATTTACTAACTTGGTATATCATGTGATGTTGGAATTATTCTCTATTTATCATTACACTAACTTTATTGTTCATTAACTATGTTAATGTTGTGCAAGTGAAAATTATTGTTGCTTGTTTATTAACTAATTTGTGCACTTTTTTTTTCTTTTCTTTTTTTTTTTCCAAGATGCATGTTGTTAGTTGATGGACTACTTTGGTTAAGAATTTAGTTGATACTCATGGAGTTCATTGAGGTTGAGACTAGATTGTTAAGAGTTCATTTATGATTATGATGGATATATATTTTTTGCTATATTTGTATTTTACAGTTACGTATATTTGACAAAATCTATAGTGTAAACTCTTTTTTGATGGTTATAATATTAGTACTTTGTTGTTGGATTTTATTGGTTGGTTGAGTTATGCTAAAAATTAATTATAAAATTCATTTGGATATTATTATGATGAATATTGATATTTGAATAGGTCTCGATTATTATATCAATTAAATTTCTTATATCAATATATCGTATTGTAACGCAAACAAAAAAAAGAGGGATAGAGCAACATTTCCAATTATCACTAATAACTATTAAGTAAGCTTGATAAATCTTTTAGAGATAATTGTAATTGTCGTGAAAGATATATCTCTGGCCTTTTAGTGGCAATCGTAGTTGCTACGGAAGATATAACCTTTTAACAGCAATTATGATTCTCGTGAAAGATATATCTTTGGACATAAACATATTGTTATATCATGGCAATTGCAATTATCACGAATGGCTTATCTTTTAGCGATAATTGTAATTATCATAAAAGATATATCGTTAGATGTAGATAGGCCGCTGTATCATAGTAATTATATTTGTCGGTAATAATTGCCATAATAACTCAAACCTATAGCAGTAACTATCTATATCTTTACAGAAAATCTCTATAAGTGCCGGTATAATCCTTTTTGATCATGGTTTTACTGACAAATAAGCAATTGCTAATAAAAGTCTTAGTGGCGTTAATAATTACTGCTAAATGTTAAAATAATTATCTATAAAAATCTTTCTTGTTGTAGTGCCCTGGCTTGCCACCACGGCTTGAAGTATGGATATCCTGATTTGCCATCATAGGCCAAATACTACAATAAACATGATTATTTTGGCGGCAAACTATTGGTGGCATTTGTTATTGTATGCAGCTAGATTTCTTTTTCTTTACTGCATTTTGATAAAAGTATTGCTATCTTTCAATAAGTATTTTTTTATTAGCAGTATTTTATCATAAATGATACTATAAATTTATATTTTATGACATATATCTTGTAGTACCGAAAATCAAAACTGCCATTATAGTATTTAACTAATATACTAAAAAATAATATCATAATTTATGATGTTTTAAAAAATTGCTACTAAATTTTAAATTATTAATTTTTATATAGAGTTTGGTTTAATCGTATTGATCTCAAAAATATCTTATTATACATATAAATTCTTAGCATTACTTATTTAATGACATGAATGCATATTAATAAGTTAAATAAATTATTTTTATATATAAATAATATAAGTTATAATTTGGGGGTTAAGAACTTGCCATTCAAACAAAAAACCATTAGTTCAAATCCTTCTTTTGCTCTAATTCTAGGATATATATAGTTTATTTTTTAATAATTTTTATAGACATATAAAAAATGATAGTATTAAAATTTTAAAGGTACTTAATTGCCGACACCATCTTAAGACGATATATAAGAAAATACCATAAAAATATCGATAAAGATTTTTTTGATATTTTTTTGATCTATAGCAGTACTTAAAAGTGTTTCTAGTGATCATTTTTGTTGTAGCGGAAGTACAGATGTTATTGTTTATCACTACAGGTCTAAGTATACTTTATGATTTTTCAGTCATCGATCGATGCATGATCATTGTTAGTCTAATATTGAAAGATAACAATTTATTTAGATCATGTACTAAAATGTAAATAATAAGTCATGATATGAACCCACTAATGATATTTATGCTGGAATTGTGATAATATACGATGTCTGGTATATATTTATATAAATATTGAGTTATTTTGGATATCCGACATGAAATTTTATGATTTATGATTTTTCTTTGATGCCGTTAACTCATTATTTTGAATTATATTATTATATTAGTGTAAATGTGATGAAATTTTTACTGCATCATAAAATTTATAATTTTATTATTTTTTTCAAAAATATAAAATATATAATATTTGATGAATTTATCTGTACAATTTAAGTAATGAAGTTATTTTATAGATCTTATACGATCTCCGGTTCTTATTCTAGGGTTCACACGATCCATCCAAATGATGGATTCAGTGCATGCTTGACAAACATGCCTCAACAAGTAAAAGATTAGCGCCCCTTCGTAACTTTTTTAAAGTATTTAATAAGTACTGTGCAAGACAGTTCTAGACAGTAGAGAGGATTTGACATGCTACATGCTGGTTGGTACGGACTTTAACATTTCGTAACATGCTTTTAGTGCCAACAGAATCGGGTACTTGACACATAGGTCACTTTATATCAAAAACAAAAAATAAGAGTTCCATCCCGTCCCAAGAACTTAATTAAATAAATATCATGCGTCTGAGAACTCTACAAAATCTAATAAAAATCTGATACACGAAGATCATGTAATCTCTGCTAGATCTCATAGGATTTGCCTTTGACAATTTGATCATGAGAAACATAGATGTTGCGGCCAATCACTTCATCGCCCGATCGCCGGAAAATGTGCATCTGCAAAAAGAAGTCCGTACTGACCGGAGGCGGCTCCGACGGGGACCCTCCGACGGTCAAGTCAGAGAGGTGACTAGGCAACAGTGAAATATAAACAAAGAGCTCTGAGAGAGAGAGAGAGGAGCGAGCCTGTGTTTCAGGGAGAGACGGAGCGGATCGATCCCTTGCACTGTTGCCTTCCCCGGTATATATAGTAGAGCACGGTATGGCGCCGTCATTAATGGCGCGGACAAGTGGGGAACTGTCAATTCACTGTGGACTGTCAGAGTCGCCGTGAAAACGTCATGTCACCGTGTGGCCGTCTAATCACCAGGGTTGACCACGCTCTCGGCGGGACAATGCCCCTAGGTAACCGCGCCGCATGTCCGTGTCAGGGCTGACAAGGTCTGGCGGCTGTACGGCGATCGGAGGGGTCGGCCGACCCTTGGTCGGTAGCCAGCAGAGTGGCGTCGGGTTCCTCCGTCGGTCGGCGAGTTTCATATGAGTCGGCCATCAGACCTCTGGGTTCGGTCGGTTGGGGAAAGGTGCGCCCGACGTACCCTCCGTCGGTCGTGAGCCGGTAATTAGCCGGTGATGGCATCCGTCAGTCGGTCGCCCCGACCGACGATCGGTCGGTCGGTCCGCGAGTTGGAGTCGTCCGTCGGAGTCGGCCAGGCCGCCAGTCGGTCGGTCGGGCCGTTGGTCGGTCGGGCCACCAGTCGGTCGGTCGGGCCGTTGGTCGGTCGGGCCACCAGCCGGTCGGGCCCTCCGACAATCGGTCGGTCGGTGGGTATCCCCCAACAGTTGCCCCCCTCCACTCCTAAGTCGGGTGGTGAGCTGGCCGATGCTTTCATTCGGGCAGCAATCCCGGACGACTGGGAGTGGATTTGTCGCATGTGTAGATCCGACCGTACTGCCGGCTGATCCATTGTCAGACGCCTCACGAATGCCAAGCGATCCGGACGTCTAGTCGATGTCAGAAGTTACGTCGGCGTCAGGTGTCAGACGCCACGTCTTGTCGTCGTCAGACGTTACGTCGGTGTCAGAAGATCGGGCGCCGGACGATACGGCGTCAGACGACCGGATATTCGGCGTCGATCGTGGGAGAGTGGGCCGCTGTCAGGCATCCCATCGGGAACGTGAATCGGCGCGGGCGCATGAATGCGGAGCCGAGCCCCGCGCGCCGCGTGTCAAGGTGGTTGGCCGGCGTCCCCTCCGGCATTTAATGTGGGCGGTGCGGTCATCCCGGGACGGGGCGCGCCGAATCCCCCGTCAACCGGCGGGCGCCACGCGTCGCGCATCTGCAGGTCTTCGGTCGGCGCGGAAGCATCTCGGCCGTCGGTCGGCCCTATATATATAGGACCTCCCGGACCCCTGACCCACACTTGCCATTCTACTGGGGAAACTCTGTCCGGGCGATTTCTCAGTCGTTGCGGGCAGAGCTCTTCTTTGCTTCCGGAGGGTCCATCTGGTTCGTGGTCCCCTCTTCTCCTTCTTCTTCCCTTTCTTCTCTTTCGATTCCGGCATAATGACCAGGAAACCGACCCAGGGAGCTCGGTCGGGGAACCCGACCGACGACTCCCGATCGGCTCCGGAAGATGAGGCCTCCTCGCTTTCGGGGCCAAACGTCGATCGGCTTCGGGAGCACTATCGCATCCCGGAGCAGTTTCGGCTCTCTGCTCCAAGGGCCAGCGGTCGGGTTAACAACCCTCCGCCTGGCGATCTGGCGCTATACGTTGAAGACCTTCGCGCGGGTCTTCGGCTTCCGATTCCGGAGTTTGTCCGGAATCTACTTGATTATTACGGACTCTGTCCGGCGCAGCTGGCGCCGAACTCTGTTCGTTTAATCATTTCCTTCGCGCTGTTGTGTCAGCTCTTGCCGACCAACCCTCGCGTTTCACTCTTCCGGACATTTTTTGTGCTCCGACCCCACCCTAAAGCCCGAGGGTGGTGGCTGTTCAACCCCCAGAAGGGTCTTGCCTTCATAACTGGTCTTCCATCGTCCATTCATGTGTGGAAGAACCAGTTTTTCTTTGTTTCCTCCTCTTCTCCTTGGGGCTTTCCTTCCCGCTGGGGTGTGCCCCGAACTGAAGCCAACGACAACAGTCGGGTGGAGGCGGACGACCGGGAGGACTTCCACCGACTGAAAGATATGTCGGTCCCGAAGCAGAGGGAGCTTGTTACCGAACAAGCTCTCTATGATGCCGGCTTGAGTCTGGCCCCCCGAATAGGTATCGCCCGATCCCCCGGCCTTTCTCTTTGTTCGGCTCTTGGTCCGGTCTCTAATATTCTTGTCGGTATTGCAGGGACACCACCAAGGATGCGGCCGACGGATGCCGAGATTCGGCAGTTTGCCACGAGGAAGAGGCCAGCGTCGGGGGCCGGCCCTTCGCGCCCTGCAAAGAAACCAGCCCCAGCTCCGCCGACCGTCGAGGCATCGGCAACCGACCAGTCGGAGCCGGTTATAGCCCTCGCGGCTCCGACGGTCCAAGTTGAGGAGAGGCCGACTGAGAAGGTGGCCGAAGGAATATCGGCGGCTTCACCGGTGCGGGTGGAGCCGGATGACGTTCGGGAAATCAAACATCGTCCGACGGCGTCCGTTGGCGCAATGGGGGGCGCCGGGTCGAACTCCAGCGTCCCGTCACTGCCAGTCCCGTCGGTCAGGGCAGCTGATCGGGGGAAAGCCCCGATGGAGCCCACGGAGGAGGAAAGGTCGGGGAGCCGGTCAATGCCTCCAAGCGCATACTACCCCGAGGGTGCGTCGGCGTTGGCCGACCACAACCTTGC
Organism: Elaeis guineensis; assembly: GCF_000442705.2. NCBI lineage: Eukaryota > Viridiplantae > Streptophyta > Magnoliopsida > Arecales > Arecaceae > Elaeis > Elaeis guineensis. Next base: position 19,528,449 of record NC_025997.2, read on the forward strand.
GAGGAGGTTGTGCCAAGGGATCCTCCTCCCAGCCGACGTAGAGTCGCTGCGGTCTCGGCAGGTGACCGAGATGTTGTCGCGGTTCTACCCGATGATGGTTGAGGTAAGCTTCGCATCATCTTTTCCTTAAAAATTTTCCTTAGAAATTTTTGTTTGTCATACGATTCTGACGAAGCTTTTTTCCATCGGCAGCTGATCTTCACAATGTCCGAACTGGAGGCCGGATACCGAAGGTTCGGCAACGCTCGGGCAGCCTTCAAGGAAAAGTCGGCGGTGGCTGAGGCTGAGAGGGCAATGTTGGCCGACCAACTTCAGCAATCGGCCGACCGGGAGGCCAAGTTAGTTGACGAGGTCTCCCGGCTTGGGTCCGAACTCCGGTCGGCCAAGAAGGAGGCCAAGCACAAAGGTCGGGCCGTGCGTCGCCTTCGACGTGAACGGGATGGTGCCACCGCCGAACTCCAAGGGGAACGCGAGCAACTTCGGGTCAGCCTGGAGAAGCTCGCTGAATCCGAAGAGGAGCTGTCCATCGTCCAGATCGATGCCGAAATGGCTAAGGTCGAGGCGGAGTCGGCGAGGCAGGAGCTCGCCCGTGCTGAGGACGAGGCAAGGTCGGCGAGGGAGTCGGCCGATCGGGCGGTGGAGGACTTCCGGGCCTCCGACCGATACCGGGAGGAGATGCTCGAGTCGGGCTTCGCCTCATACCGGGTCGGGTTCGAGGACGGTCGGGACGCCGTCCATTTTTTGTACCCGAAGCTGGACGTCAGCCGCGTCGTCCCGCCATTCGCCGAGGAGGAAGGAGCCGAGGAGGAGGGAGAAGAGGAGAAGGGAGCCGAGGAGATGGCCGACCAGCCGTCGGGAGGCGTCATCGTGGCGGAGGAAGCCGTCCCGGAGCAGGTGCCGACCGAAGTTCCTTTGCCGACTGAAGCCCATCCTTCGGCCGCCGACCCAGCGCCGCTCATGGCCGAGACGCCGATCATCCCCGATCCTCCGTCGGTCGAAGAGATCGACTAGGACGGATGATCGGTCCAGCCGACTATCTTCACTTTTTGTTTTCTGAAAATACATGTAATCGGGCTTCGACCCGACTTTATAATTTCTTTTCATCAATGAATGAAACTTTCTTCTTTTTCTTCTTGTTTGTAATGCCGATTATTGCTGCGATGTCGAACTTTAGTCGCTAACTTAAGCAAGTCGCTAACTCACGTAAGTCGGTAGGACTTCGACAACTTGCGCAGCCCCGAAAGTAGAATGTGTCCCGACTTTAGGTTGGCTTCCGATAGTCGAAGTCGTCAGTCGGGTGCATCTGTTGAGTTGGGAGCCGACCGAACCTGGTAAAGGTTCGGTAGTCGGACTTTCGTAGATGTGTTTAGTCGGTCGTTTTGCGGTGCAGTGTCGGGGGAACGATAGTAAGTCGGGTCCCCATGCTCCTGCATCGGGTTCTGTGTCCTCCGACAGACGGTAGCAAGCCGAATGTCGTTCAGCCGGCCAAAGGTCGGTTGGCAAGTCGTGGATGCGACTAAGGTCGCGTCGTGTGATAGACGATGGTAAGCCGAATATCCCTCGACCGGCCGTAGCCTGGTCGGAAGTCGCGACAACAGTCGCATGGGCTTTTAGCCTTTCTTTGGTCGGGGCCCGATCGGCCTGTCGGCCGATGGCTCGGCCTGAAAACTCGACCGTAGAAGGAGTATGAACTCCCGTTGCAACAGATGCATCGACCTTTGTCAGGGGCGGATGTGTTGCCGAAAGTCGAAGGAGTGTTGACTCCCGCAATTGTAGATGTATCGGTCCTGGTAAGGGTCCGATGTCTCGTCGACTGTCGAAGGAGTATCGACTCCCGTTATTGTAGATGTATCGGTCCTGGTAAGGGTTCGATGTCTCATCGACTGTCGAAGGAGTATCGACTCCCGTTATTGTAGATGTGTCGGTCCTGGTAAGGGTCCGATGTCTCGTCGACTGTCGAAGGAGTATCGACTCCCGTTATTGTAGATGCATCGGTTCTTGTAAGGGTCCGATGCGTTACCGACGATGAGGTCGTCGGTTTTAGGTGGATGCTAGGCCCACGTTGATATGTAGGGGCTGAGCACCGATCATTAGTCGAAGAGTTAAGACTCCGATATTTCAAACTGAACTTGCATTCCGACTATTGAATTACAAAATTCACTGATAATACAGCTTCAAGTTGTCGGCATTCCAAGTTCGGGGAATGGGCTTCCCCTCAAGGGTCTCCAGCCGATAGGCTCTCGGCCCGAAGGTGTCTGCAACCTTGTAGGGTCCTTCCCAGTTGGGAGCCAGCTTCCCTTGGTCCAAGGGCTTCGACACTTCTGCCTTCCTCAAGACCAGGTCGCCAGGCCTGAAGAGCTTGGGTTTGACCTTGGCGTTGTAGTACCGGGCGACCCTCTGTCGGTATGAAGCCATTCGGATTTGAGCCTCATCCCGTAGTTCGGGGAGGAGGTCTAGGTCGGCCCTCCGACTCTCGGAGTTGTCTGGCTCTTGGTACCGCTCGACCCTTGAGGATGGTAGGCCAATCTCGAGCGGGATCATCGCTTCTGTCCCGTAGGCCAAGCTGAACGGCGACTCCCCGGTCGGGACGTGGGGGGTCGTTCGGTAAGCCCATAGAACGGAGCCCAGCTCGTCGACCCAGAGACCTTTGGCTTCATTCAGTCGGGTCTTGAGTCCGTGAAGCAAGGTCCGGTTGGTCACCTCAACCTCACCGTTGGACTGTGGGTGCCCGACTGAAGTTAGTCAGTGCCAGATGTGGAACCTGGCGCAGAAGTCTTTGAAGTCTTGGTTGTCGAATTGTCGTCCGTTGTCGGTGATGATGGTATGCGGCAATCCGAACCTGAAGATAATAGACTTTTGGATGAAGTCCTCTATCTTCCGCTCGGTGATCTGTGCCAAAGGCTCGGCCTCGACCCACTTCGTGAAGTAGTCGATGGCGACAACGATGAACTTCCTCTGGCCCGACGCTGGCGGGAATGGACTGAGAATGTCGACCCCCCACTGGGCGAAGGGCCACGGAGCGACAAGGGGAGCGATTTGGCTGGCCGGTTGGTGCTGAATATTGGCATACTTTTGGCATGGCTCGTACCTCCGGACCAACTCTGCCGCATCCTTCTTCATGGTCGGCCAATAGTAGCCTTGTCGCAGGACCTTGAAGGCTAGGGACTTGCCCCCCAAGTGGTTCCCGCAGATTTCTTCGTGAACCTCTCGGAGAGCGTAGTCGGCGTCGGTCGGCCCCAAGCACCTGAGCAAAGGGACGGAAAATGACCTTTTGTAGAGTCGGCCGTCTGTGATCACATATTGCGACGCCGACCATCGGAGTCGCTTGGCCTCCGCGAGATCTTCAGGACTGATCCCGTCGGTCAGGTACCGGACGATCGGGTCCATCCAACTTAGTTCGGACGTTAGCTGCTGCACTTCTTCGACCCGATCGATGCTCGGCTGCTGGAGGTTTTCGACGAACGTCCGACCCAAAGAGTCGTAGGCCGACGTTGCTAATCTGGAGAGAGCGTCGGCACGGGCGTTCTCCGACCTGGGGATGTGGGAGATCTCGAAATACTCGAGGTGGGCCACGAGGTCCTTCACTTTCTGAAGGTACTTGATCATGGTCAGATCTCGCACCTCGAATTCTCCTTTGACCTGCCCCACGATCAGCTGAGAGTCGGAGAATGCCCGAAGGCTGTTGATGCCCAGCTCCTTCGCCATCCTCAAGCCAGCGAGGAGTGCCTCGTATTCGGCTTGATTGTTGGAGGCCTTGAAGTCGAACCGGAGGGCGTATTCGGTGACCACCCCCTCCAAATTCGTGAGCAGGAGCCCGGCCCCGCTTCCCTGAGCGTTCGAGGCTCCGTCGATGTGGAGTACCCAGGTGGAGATCGGGTCTGGCTCAGAGACCATATCTCATCTCGGGTCTTCAGCTCCCGACCCTTGGTCGGTCATAGGACATTCGGCGATGAAGTCGGCCAAGATCTGGGCTTTTAGGGTAGGCCTCGGTCGGTACTGGATGTCGAACTCGCTAAGCTTCATCGCCCACTTTGCGAGTCATCCCGATGTATCCGATCGATGCAGAATTGCCCTCAGGGGCTGGTTGGAGAGCACCACTATGGCATGGGCCTGGAAGTACGGTCGAAGTCGTTGCGCGGAGACAGTCAAGGCGAAAATCATCTTCTCCATCTCCGAATATCTGGCTTCGGCACCGTGGAGCACTTTGCTGGTGTAGTAGATGGGCTGGTGAGTTCGGCACTCATTTTTTCGAACAAGCACCGAACTGATCGCCTCAGAAGATATGGCCAAGTAGAGATACAAGGTCTCCCCGACCTGCGGCTTTACGAGCAGCGACGGGGAAGCCAAGTACCTTTTCAGGTCTTCGAAGGCCTGTTCGCACTCATCCGACCAAGAGAAACCGTTCGCTTGATGCAAAGTCTTGAAGAATGGGAGGCACCTTTCGGCTGATCGGGAAATGAATCGGCTAAGAGCGACGATTCTTCCGTTCAGCCGCTGAACCTCCTTCTTGGTGTTCGGATGACGCATGTCGAGGATTGCCTTTATTTTCTCAGGGTTGGCCTCGATCCCTCTCTGGGAAATGAGGAATCCGAGGAACTTCCCTGAAGTGACCCCGAAAGCACATTTGGTCGGGTTGAGCTTCATTCGGTGTCGTCGAAGGGTGCGAAAGGTCTCCTCGAGATCCTGAACGTGGTCCGGGATCTGCGCGCTTTTCACCAGCATGTCGTCCACGTACACTTCCATGTTGCATCCGATTTGGTCTTTGAAGACCTTATTGACGAGTCGCTGGTAGGTGGCACCGGCATTCTTCAGTCCGAAGGGCATCACCCGATAACAGTAGAGACCCTTGGGAGTCACGAACGCGGTGTGCTCCTCATCTTCAGGCGCCATCCGGATCTGGTTGTACCCGGCGAAGGCGTCCATGAAGCTGAGCAGTCGAAATTCGGACGTCGCATCCACCAGCTGGTCGATCTTCGGAAGTGGGAAGCTATCTTTTGGGCAGGCTCTGTTGAGGTCGGTATAGTCGATGCAGATCCTCCACTTCCCGTTGGCTTTCTTGACCATGACAACATTGGCGAGCCAATCGAGATACGTGGATTCTCGGATGAAGCCTGCTTCGAGTAGCTTGTCCACTTCTTCGTCGATGGCCCTCTGCCTCTCTGGGGTGAAGGACCTTTTCTTCTGTCTCACCGGCTCCATCGTCGGATCGATGTTGAGTCGGTGAGTTATTGTTTCTGGAGGGATGCCCAACATATCTGCTGCCGACCAAGCAAATATGTCGGCATTGGCCGCCAGCAGCTCCGCCAGTCGGCGTCGTTCGACGTCGGGCAATTGAGACCCGACCCAAACTTTCCTGTCGGGATTTTCTCCCATCGGGATCGCCTCGAGCTGCTCGACGGGCGAACCCCGTTCTTCCTCCTCCCTTTGGTCCAGCTTGTCGATTGTCAGAGGATCCTTCGTCTCGTCGCTTTGAGCGGAGATTTGGAAGCATCGTCGGGCGAGCTGTTGATCTCCGTGCATCTCTCCGACTCCATTTTTGGTCGGGAATCGAACAAGGAGATGGTACGTCGAGACGATCGCCTCGAGACGATCGCCTTGAGGGCGTTCAGTCCGGGTCGTCCAAGTATGGCGTTGTAGGCTGAAGGAATTTGGACGACCGCGAAAGTGAGGGAGACCGTGCTTTGCCGTGGTTCGGTGCCGACCGTTACGGGCAGGGTGATTTCTCCCTCTGTCGTGATGGTGTCTCCGGCAAAGCCGATCAGGGGCACAGGGACCCTCCTAAGTCGGTCAGTTGACAGTCGCATTCGGGAGAAGGTCGAGTAAAACAAAATATTTGTCGAACTTTCATTATCAACAAAAATTTGTTTTACATCATAATTGGCTATTATCGCTGACACAAAAACAGCGTCGTCGTGGGGAGTCTGGATGCCCCGAACGTCGTCTTCTGTAAAGGTGATTACGTCGTTCGGGCGTGACCTTTTTGTCGGCTCCCCTCCCGCGGATGTCCCCAGGCCCAGCCGCTTGGAGATCATGCTGATGACCCCGACCGTCGGCTGGTTAGTCGGTGCCTCTTCAGTCGGCTGGGGGCGTCGATCGGCAACCGATCGGGTCGGCGGACCCTTTCAGAATTTGCCGAGGTACCCCCGGCGGATGAGATTTTCGATCTCATCCTTCAACTGGATGCACCGCTCGGTGTCGTGGCCGTGGCTCCGATGGAACCGGCAGTACTTCCGACGGTCGAGGCCTTTTGCCTTCAGAGGCGGAGGCCGTCGCAGGTATTCTTCTCCCTCGATCTCCATCAAGATCTGCGCACGGGGAGCGGAGAGAGGAGTGTAGGAGTCATACCTGGGATGCACCGGCCTCGGAGTCTGCCGTCGGGTTGACTTTTGGATCTGTCAGGGTGGAGAAAGCCGACTATCGGTCGGGGGCCTGCTTGGTTCGGCAGGCTCCCGACCTTTTCTCTGCTTCTCCTTCGGGCCTCTGGGCTCGGCCAAGCGTCGGTCGGACGCTCCTTCGTCCGTGCGCATATACTTGTATGCGCGCTCCAGTAGCTCGGCATATGTCCGGGGGAGGGTCTTGTTTAGAGAATAAGTGAATCGAGACGCCCTCAAGCCCCGCTTCATGGCCGAGACAGCCATGTCTTCGTTGAGGTCCCGGACCTCGAGCGTGGCCGCGTTGAATCGTGCCACGAAGTGTCGGAGCGTCTCGTTTTCCCCCTGCTTGAGGGAGAAAAGGCTGTCCGACGTTCGCGGCGGCTTTCGGCTGGTGCTGAAATGGGCCACGAACGAGTGCTCGAGCTGCCCGAAGGAATGGATACTTTTCGATCGGAGACCGAAGTACCAGGCCCGGGCAGCCTTGCGAAGTGTGGCGGGGAAGCCGATGCAAAAAAGAGCGTCGGTTGCCCCTTGAATCGTCATGAGAGCTTTATAGCTCTCGAGATGGTCGACTGGGTCGGTGGAGCCGTCGTATGGCTCCACGTGCGGCATCTTGAACCGACTGGGAATCGGCTCGTCGAGGACCAGTCGGGAGAGAGGTTGGGCGGTTTGGAAGTCGATGTCGTTGGAAGACTTCTGGCCGTCTGTCTGCAGTTGGGCGAGTCGGCGGTCGATTTCCTCGAACCGTCGCTCGTAGTCGTCCGCTCGTCGATGCTGGGAGACCCCAGGAGTGGAGTCTCCGAAAGATTCTGAGAGGGAGGCCGACGGTGTGCGCGGTCGCTTCTCCTTCCTTGCCCGTTCCAACGGGGAGGGAGAGGGCCGCTGGGACCGTCGGTCGTCGCGCCACGGTCGTCCCTCCTCTTCTCCGTGGGAGCGCTGTTGGGGGCGCTCGCATGGAGGCGACAGGGATCGGCGCGATCGCCGGCGGCTGCTCTTGGAAGGCATAGGTCGGGCCGCCGGTTGCTGCTGGAGGCTCTTGACTGCGTCGGTCAGTACGGTCATCTGCCGTACGATGGCCGCAATCTGGGCCTCCGTGGTCACTGCAGGGTGCGGAGAGCTAGGCTCCGCCGCCGGCGGGGGGGGAGGCCTCTTCCCGACGGGAAGAGCGCCTGGCCGACCCAGTGACTCTCGATCGTTGAGCTCTTATCTTTGTCATGCTGTGCCCCTACCTGGCGTGCCAATCTGTTGCGGCCAATCGCCTCGTCGCTCAATCACCGGGAAGCGTGCACCTGCAAAAGGAAGTCCGCACTGATCGGAGGCGGCTCCGGTGGGGACCCTCCGATGGTCAAGTCAGAGAGGTGACTGGGCAACAGTGAAATGTAAACAAAGAGCTCTGAGAGAGAGAGAGAGGAGCGAGCCTGCGTTTTAGGGAGAGACGGAGCGGATCGATCCCTTGCACTGTTGCCTTCCCCGGTATATATAGTAGAGCACGGTATGGCACCGTCATTAATGGCGCAGACAAGTGGGGAACTGTCAACTCACTGTGGACTGTCAGAGTCACCGTGAAAACGTCATGTCGCCGTGTGGCCGTCTAATCACCAGGGTTGACCACGCTCTCGGCGGGACAATGCCCCTAGGTAACCACGCCGCATGTCCGTGTCAGGGCTGACAAGGTCTGGCGGCTGTACGGCGATCGGAGGAGTCGGCCGACCCTTGGTCGTTAGCCAGCAGAGTGGCGTCGGGTTCCTCCATCGGTCGGCGAGTTTCATGTGAGTCGGCCATCAGACCTCTGGGTTCGGTCGGTCGGGGAAAGGTGCGCCCGACGTACCCTCCATCGGTCGTGAGCCAGTAATTAGCCGGTGATGGCATCCGTCAGTCGGTCGCCCCGACCGACGATCGGTCGATCGGTCCGCGAGTTGGAGTCGTCCGTCGGAGTCGGCCGAGCCGCCAGTCGGTCGGTCGGGCCGTTGGTCGGTCGGGCCACCAGTCGGTCGGTCGGGCCGTTGGTCGGTCGGGCCACCAGCCGGTCGGGCCCTCCGACAGTCGGTCGGTCGGTGGGTATCCCCCAACAATAGAAATGTAGACCAAAGGAACATGACTCGGCCAAGACTGACAATGATGTATAGAGAAACAAGTTGGAGAATGTTAATTTACTTTGGAATAGGAGCAGGCTTATGTTTATACCATGCATGAAGTATGTGGAGTCATTAGAACTTCCGCAACTATACTAAAGATCGTGATAACCAACATGGATAATAACAGAAACTCAATGCTTATTTGATAATTCTAGCTGTATATAAATTATTGAATGAACCTGAAAAAGGGACCTTTTGGCCAATCAGTGGAATTGGTTCATCTTTAATTTATTCTTGCTCTGCCATTATCTCTAAATTTTTTACTTTTAGTTTCTCAACAATGCTCTAATTTATTAGGAATAATAGTTATTGCGGCCAATATCCTGTTGTGCCTAGCTCCAGCAAAAAGTAACCTGCAAAAAAGTTCACAGACCGAAATTATGTCTGACGAGATCCTCCGATGCTTAAGTCAGTAAAGAATGATGAACAGCAGATAAAATATTCAAAGTAGCAAAGTATCAGCCTAGAAGCATCTTACCAAAGCTGTTCATTGATCTCCCTTTTATAGATAATTTGCTGGTAACTATTTGCAATGGTTATATACGTGGATCCTGTTTATTCTGGCACTATGTGATTTTAGGATGGGTAGTTAAGGCTCTCTGATGATCATGATATATGATCATTATGCGCACTTTCTACACTGGTAGTTTCTGATATATCGATTTTATATTGGTAGTCTGAGTGCACCGACTGTATGTCAGTAATCTCGATGTACCAATTGTATGTCGATATATATGGTATTTTGACTGGTCGTTGGTTGATTATTTTGGAACACTGATTAGTTAGCGTCATCATGGTCGACTTGATCTCGAGTACAAATTGATTGAGAATCTTCGACTATATGTCAGTGTAATCGATTGATAGTCGGAGGTTTTACTTATCGCATCGACTGAAAGTCGAGTTTTCTGACTATGAATTGGAGGGAGTAGATTCAATTGCCCAAATAGTTGCCCCCACTCTCAAGTTCAAGATATTTGATACATGGATTGACACGTGGCTTGACATGTTGGACGAAGAGAGTTATCACTTGTTATCTCGAGCTCTGATTTAGCTGCAAACATAAATGATTCCTTCAAAAATCAAAAAGTCTTCAGCCATTTTGTCGTTTCGATAATCGTGAGACTATCATTGGGATATCGATTTGAGAAGACAGTTGATGGCCGAATGATTCGATCAATTTGATTCTGACTAGTCAATTTTCGTCATGCATCTAGTTGTTATTGGCTTTTAACCATTCAAGCGGATAGAGATGACGTAGCATAATCAGACAGTAGGTGCGTCAAATCATTCGATCAATGATCATTTTGATGTAGCCACATGTCAAAATTTAGGATAATCTTGATCTGAACAAATCTATTTCGATCATTGACGGGCTCTATATATATAATGTCACTTTCATTTAGATTTTCTGCTTCTTTGCTTATTATTCTCCTGCAAACGAGGGTTTTACTTTGAGCGTCAAGAGCTTCAGGGGTTTAGGAGTCTTCTTCTTTGTGTTTTCGTGGTCTCCAGGTCATCTCTTATTTTCAAGTTAGACTTCTCTTCCTTTTCTAGTCTTCTTTGATTTCTTTTTCTGCCATTTTTAATGGCTAGTAGTAGTAAAAAGGTAAGAAAAGTTTAGAGTAGATGAGCCTTCTCGGGATAGTTGATCGGGTGACTTGGTTGACGATTCTCCTTCGGGTCCGGATGTGAAAGTTTCTTCTTTATCCAGATCCAATGTTAATCAGCTTCGAGAACAATATCGTATCGATCCCAGAATAATTTCAGCTTTTTGCGTCTGGTTCGAATGGTCAGATAAGTTCTCCTCTTCCGGATCAGGTAGCAATTTATGTGGACGACCTTCGGGCTGATCTTCATTTCTCAATTTCGAAGTTTATCCGAAATCTTCTTAATTATTACTGTCTTTGTCTTGCCAAGTTAGCTTCGAATTTCATTCAGTTAATCATCAATTTTGCCCTTATTATGTCACATGATCCCGACCAACCCTCGGTCTTTTCTTTTTTATGCTTTTTTCGTTCTTCGTCCTCACCCAAAAGCTAAGGGTTGATGATTCTTCAACCCGAAGAAGGCTCTATCTTTTATTTTTGGCCTTCCTTCGTCCATCCACAGGTGGAAGAATCATTTTTTTTTATTTCTTCTTCTTCGCCTTTGGACTTTCCTTCTTCTTGGAGAGACCTATGAATAAGCCCCAATGAACATAGTCGGATCGAAGTCATCGATCGAAAATACTTTTTTCGACTAAAAGATATGGAAGTCCCCGTGCAACGAGAGTTATTGACAGAGCAAGCTCTCTACGATGCCGGACTTAGTCTGGTGACTTTTCTAGGTATAGCTTAGTCAGTCTTTCATTTTACTTTTATTTATCTTCGAATTTTTTAATTGAGTTATTTTGCCTTTTGATTGTAGCTATGTGACTAGCGGTGTAAGTTTCAGTGGCTGACATTCGATAGTATGCTGCTAAAAAAAGAGCAGCGACTAGTGCCAGATCATCCTGAGCATCGAAGAAGAGTCAGGTTGAGACACAGTTGGCGTCAGTGAGGAAGACTGACACTCCCTTGGTAGTTATCCTGGAAGCTGAACCTATCATCACGCTATTGACTCCGATAGTGCTTCCACCAATTGACGTGCCACTTGCTGGAGGGGAATCAAACAGAGATGATGATGTCGCTGTGATCATACCAGCACTGACAAAAACAACACTGACCATAGTCTCGTCGATGGGGGGTCAGATAGAAACTACATCCGTACCCAAACTGGAATCGACTACCACGGTGCCGACGGTAACTTGAGTACCTTCAACTGGGCTGACATTATCTCAGGCACCCTCAATGCCCAAATGGATGGCGGCTTCAAGTGAGCGACCACCTACTGGAGAGCAGGGGAAGGCATCAACTATTTTGGCTGATGATGGGTCGTCGATGGGCTTCACAGTAATTTTTGAAGTCCAGATCCCTATAGATGAGTCGGCCTTGGCCAACCCAAAATTGACCAAGCGACTCATCGAGGCTGCTCTTCTCCCTACTAATAGGGAGAATAAAAAGGATCGGACAGTGTCCGAAATATTTTCATCTTTTTATTTGATGATGCTCAGCATAAGTTGATACTTTAATTTACTCTTCTTTTTTTTTCTTTTTTTTTTACTTCATCTGACTTGTCTTCTTTCTTTTTTAGCTAGCACATAAGATACAGGCATTGGAGAGTGGATATCAAAAAATTGCCAACTTTTGCCGACATCGAGAAAGCCGCAGCCACTGAACGGCTCCAGGCGGAGATTGAGTGAGAGAAAAAGTTTCAAGAGGAGAACTCTTGCATGAAGGTGGAATTGGAGTTGGTAAGAGCCAAATTAGAATTGACAAAGGGTGAGTTGCAGTCAGCCAGTACCAAATTGGAATCGGCATAGCAGGTCATCAAATCTCAGGAGTCCAGAATTAAAAAAAAAGAAGCATGAAGTTAATCAGCTCCGGAAGGAATGTAATGGCTGCACTAAGAGTTAGAGGAAGAAAAAAAGAAGCATCAGGCCACTGAAGCAAGGTTGGCACTGACCGATGCAGAGTCAGCCTCTGCTAAAGAGGAAGCACAATCGGTTAAAGATGCTCTTAGTCAGATGCGGGAGCAGGCCACATAGGATTACGAAGAATCTGAAGACTTCAAAAATGAAATCGTTGAGGGTGGCTATGCCTCTTACTGTGTTGGCTATGAAGACGGCAGGATATTGGTCAGAAAATTATTCTCAAACTTGGACCTGAGCAGTATCACCGCCCCTGCTTTGGAAGAAGAAGAAGTTGCGAAAGGAGTAGTACCGACTGAGGAAGCTACACCGGCTGCACCAGAGTCTGCTCCAGTTATGAAGGAAACCATACTGGAGCCGGCTATTGTTGAAGGCCATGAGATTGGAGTTGTAACGGCTACTGACATAGCTGAGGAAGAGGCCGACTGGTGATCGGTGTAGATATTTTTCTTTCTTTGTAATCGAACAATAGTTTAACTTACTTTTGTAATCAGACTTTTAGGTCCAATTTTGTAACCCTTTTGCTCATGAATGAAAAGAAAATTTTTTCAATTGTTGAAGATTTTTTAAGTATGGAATTCCTTGTATGTCACCTTTTAAAACTTGATGTTCACTATTGTCGATATAGTTGACTATCAATCAGGTAACCAAATGCCAATTGATAATTGAAGTTGTAGAATTTTCCTGTTAGTCGGATACTAGCCAACTAAATTGTAGGCATAAATTTTTTCAAGTATAGTTGGGTGTCAATTGACTAAACTTTAGGCATAGATTTTTCAAAGTATTTGATAGATGGAGATTAGCCGAATATCCTTCGACTGATCGAAATCGAGTCGATTTATTATTCTGCTTAACCATAGTTGAATTGGCATACTATTTTGCTCAGCCATAGCTAAATCGGTATGAGTAGTCATTTGACTTGAATCGACATTCACAATCATCTGATCGAGATGGGGTCGGTATATATTAACTGATTATTCGTCGGTTTGATATTATTTTTGTAGATAACCAAATATTGAAGAAAAGTCAAAATCTGATCATTCCATTCCAAGTGTGTTGCACATGCGAACAACTTTACTGATTATATATTTTTAGATTATCGATATTTCAAGTCTGAGGAATAGTCATTTCATCTTGAGTCTCTAGTCGGTATGCATTCAGATGAAGTATTTCAGTCACCCTGTAGGGTCCTTCCCAGTTTAGAAATAATTTTTCTTAATCTAAAGATTTTAAAATTTTTGCCTTTCTTAAGACCAAGTTTCCTGGATGGAAAACCTTCAGTTTGACCTTTGTATTGTAGTAGTAGACTATTCTTTGTCAGTATGCTGTCATCCGAATTTGAGCTTGTTGCCAAACCTTCGAGAGTAAATCCAAGTCGGCTCTTCAACATTCAGAGTTACTTGGCTCAGCATATTATTTGACTCTCATTGATGGCAATCCAACTCCAGTGAGATCACTGCTTCTGTCCCATAGGCCAAGTTGAATGATGATTCTTTTGTTGGTATGCAAGGATTTGTCCGATATATCCATAAGATTGGATATAATTTTTTCACCTAGAGGTCTTTGGCTTCATTCAATCTGATTTTTAGATCATGTAGAATCATCCAGTTTGTCACCTCTACCTCATATTAGATTGTGGATGACTGACAGAAGTAAGTTTGTGTATAACATGATATTTCACATAAAATTTTTTAAAATTTTGATTGTCGAATTATCAATCATTATCAGTAATGATGATATGTGATAAACAAAATTTGCATATGATTGACTTCAGGATGAAGTTTTCTATCTTACTTTCAGTGATCTGCGTTAGAGATTCGACTTCCACCTATTTGGTGAAGTAATCTATGGCGATCACTAAAAATTTTCTCTGATCAGACATCGAAGAGAACAGATCGAGTATATTAATTCTTCATTGTACGAATGACCATGGTGCAACGATTGATATCAACTGACTAGCGGGTTGATATTATATATTGGCATATGTCTGATATGATTCACACCTTCAGACAAGCTCAGCTACATCTTTCTTCATAGTAGACCAATAATATCCTTATCGCAGAACTTTATAAGCCAATGATTTATCTCTCAAGTAATTTTCATAAATTTCTTCATGAACTTCTCGAAGAGCATAGTCGGCATCTTTAGGTCTTAGACATTTCAGTAGTGGAAGGGAGAATGATCTCTTATAAAATTATTCACTCATCAAAACATATTGTGAGACTATGCATCTTAGTCATTTGGCCTCCGAAAGATTTTTGGATAAAATTTTGTCGGTCAAGTATTGGATGATCGGATCCATTCAACTTGATTTATCATTTATTTATAGCACTTCGTCAACCCTGTCGATACTCGACTGTTCGAGATATTCGATGAATATTTGATCAAGTAAGTTGGATGAAATAGTTACGAGTCGAGAAAATGTATTAGCTCGAGTATTTTTCATTCTCAGAATATAAGAGATCTTGAAATATTTGAAGGCTGATGTAAGATCTTTCACTTTCTAAAGGTACTTCATCATAATTGAATCTTGAGCTTCAAACTCGCCCTTGACCTATTTGTTGATCAGCTGTGAATTGGTGAAGACCTTCAAATTATCTATATTGAGCTCTTTAGCAATTTCAAGCTAGCTAAAAGGACTTCATACTTGATTTGATTATTTGATGCTTTAAAATTTAATCGAAGAGCATATTCGATCACAATCCCTTCAGAATTGATGAGGATGAGGCTGGCTTCGCTTCTTTGAGCGTTGGATGCTCCATCAACATGTAACACCCATATTGATGCTAATTCGATCTCAGAATCTTTGATTTGTTTTGACTTGTCATCAAGTTTGTCCTCAGATTTATCATCGGACACAGTATACTCGATGATAAAATCGATTAAAACTTATACCTTCATCGATGGTCATAGGCGATATTGAATATCAAACTCACTGAGTTTAATTACCCACTTCGTCATTCGATCAAAGATATCCAATCGATATAGAATCACCTTTAAGGGTTGATCTGTCAAGACGACTATTGAATATGACTAAAAGTATGATCGAAGTCGTTGTACCGATATGATCAAAGTATAGATCACCTTTTCTACTCTTGAATATCATGTTTCGACATTGTGGAGTACTTTGCTGGTATAATAAATTGATCATTGAATCTGATTTTCATCTATCCAGATAAGTATCGAACTGACTGCCTCTGTGGAGATTGCCTAGTAAAGATACAATGTTTCTTCCATCTTCGATTTTATGAGTAGTGGGGGAGATGTTAGGTATTTTTTTAGATCTTTGAAGGATTATTGACACTTATCTGATCATGAAAAATTTTTCATTTGTCGCAAAGTCTTGAAGAAGGATAGACAACTTTTTGCCAACTTCGAGATGAATCGACTAAGTGTGGCGATCCTTTCATTGAGTTGTTGTATCTCTTTTTTGGAGCTAGGATGCTTCATGTCGATGATGGCCTTTATCTTATCTGGATTAGCTTCGATTCCTTATTGCGATACAAAAAATTTGAAATTTTTTTTGGCTATCACTCTGAATGCATACTTGATCGAATTTAGCTCCATCCGATATCGTCGAAGTATGTCAAAGGCTTCTTCTAAGTTTTGAACATGATTAGAAGTTTTAGCACTTTTTACTAGCATGTCGTTGATATAGACTTTCATGTTATGTCCGATTTGTGTCTTGAATACTTTGTTGAGTAACCGTTGGTAAGTCGCTCCGGTATTCTTGAAACTGAATGGCATCACTTTATAGCAGTAGATGCCTTTGTCGATTGTGAAGGCAGTATGCTCCTCATCTTTAGGTGCCATTCAAATCTGGTTATATCCCATAAAGGCATCTAAAAAACTCAGAAGTTAATATTCTAAAGTCGCGTCAACTAGTTGATCGAACTTTGGCAAGAGAAAGCTATCTTTTGGACAAACTTCATTTAGATTGGTGTAGTCGATGCAGATTCATCATTTTTCATTGGTCTTTCTCACCATTACTACATTGGCGAGCCAATCTGAATAGTTGACTTCTCTTATGAAGTCAGCTACGAGGAGCTTATCAACTTCTTCATCGATGATCTTCTATCTTTCAGGGATAAAAGGTCTTTTCTCCTGTCTTATTGGTATAATTTTGGGGTTGATATTTAACCGGTGAGTTATTACTTCTGGAGAAATCCGTGGCATGTCGGTTGTTGATGAAGCAAAAATATCAACGTTTGTTCTTAGTAAGTCCACTAGTTATTTTTGCTCCAGATCAGATGATTGCAATCCAATTTGAATTGTTCTTGTAGGGTCGTCTTCTCTTAGTGGGATTGAAACCCGTTGCTCAGTTGGCTCACCCCTTTCTTCATGTTCTCTCTGGTCCAGCTTGTCAACTGATAGAGGGTCTTCAGGCTTACTGTTCTCATTAGAGACCATAAAGTAGCTTCAAGCTAGTTGTTGGTCTCCACGCATTTCTCCAATTTCACTTCTTGTCAAAAATCGGATCAGTAAATGATATGTCAACACCATCGCTCTTAATGCATCGAGTTCGGATCGTCCAAGTATGGCATTGTAAGTCGAAAAAATTTGGACGACTGTAAATGTTAAGAGGACGATACTTTATCATGGATCTATTTTTGCAATTAGTGGAAGAGTAATTTCTCCTTCCACACTCATTATATCTCCAGTGAAATCGACTAATGACATCGAAACTCTTTTGAATCGGTCAGTCAGTAGTCGCATTCGAGAGAAAATCGAGTAAAACAAAACATCATTCAAATTTTTATTATCTACTAAAATTTTTTTTACATCATAATTTGCTATCATCGTCGAGATGATAACAACATCATCATGGAGAGTCTATATTTCTCGAACATCATCTTTCGAAAAAGAAATTACATTATTATCAAGTCATCGCTTCTTTACAGATTCTTCTTTGGAAGTCGGCCTCCAGTTTTTCGATCATCTAAAAATTATGTTGAGAACTCCCACCATTGGGCAATTGTCAATGGCTTCCTCAGGTTGTGGCTGAGGTTGTCAGTCGGTAGGAAGTTGAGTTGGATGATCTCATCAAAATTTTTTGAGGTAGCCTCATCGAATCAGGACTTCTATCTCATCTCTGAATTAAATACACTATTCGATATCATGATCATGATCACGATAAAATCGATAGTACTTCTTGTCATAGCTCTTTGGTAGTGCATTCATTGGTGGGGGTGATGAAGATACTCCTCTCTCTCAATCTTCAATAGAATCTGCACATGGGGAGCAGAAAGAGAAGTATAGAAGTCATACCTGTTGTCAAAATTATTCGACCTTGGACTCCATTGGGCGGGTGAAGCTCCCTTGTTGGTTGTTGGCCGACTTAGTTCGGCCAGAGCTCTACTTTTCTTCTATTTTTTTTTTAACCTTTTTCTTCTGTTTGACGTCTGTTAGAAGCACCTTTATCTTCATGAATATACTTGTACACATGCTCCAAAAGTTTAGCATAAGTTCGAGAGAGAGTTTTATCCAGAGAGTAAGTGAATCTGGACCCCCTCAGACCTCTTTTCATGGTCGAGATGGCTCTATCTTCATTAAGATCCCTGATCTCAATTGTGACAGTATTAAAACATGCCTCAAAGTCTCTCGATGTCTCTCCCTCATCTTGCTTGATAGAGAAGAGACTATCGGATATTCGTGACCCTTTTGATTGATGCTGAAGTAGGCCACAAATGAATATTCAAGCTGCTCAAAAAAATTTATGCTCCTCGATTAGAGCCCAGAATACTAAGTTCGAGCAGCCTTCAAATGGTAGCCAGGAAGTCAATGCATAAGAGAGCATCGGTTGCTCTCTGAATCATCATAAGAGCCTTATAGCTCTTCAGATAGTCAATTGGGTTGGTGGGGCCGTCATATGGATCCATATATGGCATCTTGAATTGAGATGGGATCGGCTCATTTAAGATATACTGAGAGAGAGGCTGAGCAATATGAAAGCTAAGGTCGTCGAAGGACCCTCGATCATCCACTTGGAGTCTATCTCATTGGTGGTTGATCTCCTTAAATTTGCCCTCATAGTCATTGAGCTGTCATTGCTGGAAGAATCCAGGGATAGAATTCTCTGAGGAACTCGAGGATCGAGAAGTCGAAGGTGAGTGCGGTCTCTTCCCCTTCTTGATACTATGTCCATACAAAGGAGAAGGAGATCACCGTAAATGACGGACAGCATGGTGAGAGTGTCGAGCAGCTGGTGGCTCGACATGGTGAAAATATCGAGGTAGTCATCATTTCAAGGATGGAAAAAGAGATCGTCGCAGAGCACAGCGATTGTGCTTGGATGGCACTGTATGCTCTACTAGCTCCTTCGCCACCAATTGCTGTTGTTGCTGTGTCTGTTGCTGCTGGAGACTATGCACTGCATCCGTTAGCACTTTTATTTGCTACACTAAAGTAGCAAGTTGGACATCTGTAGTGATAACGGGATGCGAAGAACTGGGTTCTGCCATTGGAGGTAGAGGAGGGAGGTCTTTCCAGTAGAAAGATTGCTTGATGGAGCCGATGGAGTTATTTTGAGCTCTTAATTTTACCATAATTTTTTTTTATTTTATTGCCCGCTCTCCTACCTAGCATGCCAATATGTTGCGATCAATCTTCTATTACGTCTAGCTCCGATGAAGAGCAACCTATAAAAGAAGTCCATAGATCGAAATTATGTCCGATGGAGATCTTTCGATGCTTAAGTTAGTAAAAAGTGGTGAATAGCAAATAGAATATTCAAAGTGACAGAGTATCAGTCCAGAAGCATCTTACTAAAGCTATTCATTTACCTTTCTTTTGTAGATAATCTGCTGGTAACCATTTGTAATGGTTATACACGTGAATCCTATTTATTCTGGCACTATGTGATTGTGGGATGGATAGTTAAAGTCCTCTGATGATCATGGTATGTGACCGTTGTGCACTTTCTATACCGGTAGTTTTTGATATATCGACTTTATGTCAATAGTCTGAGTCCGTCGATTGTATGTCGATAATCTCGATGTACTAATTGTATGTCAGTATATATGGTATTTTGGTTGGTCGTCGGTTGATTATTTTAGAATACTGATTAGTCAGCGGTCATCATAGTTGACTTGGTCTCGAATAAAAATTGATTAAGAATCTCTGATTATGTGCCAGTGTAATCGATTGATAGTCGGAGGTTTCACTTGTCGCACCGATTGAAAGTCGAGTTTGCCGACTATTATCGGGGGGAGTAGATTCAATTGCCCCAACAATAGTAACGTATTTTGATCATGTCTCAGCTATCCCTTCTATCAAATGGGATGTACGATGATAGTCTAAGTTCTTGAAGGTTATAGCATCTGAACCTCCTGCAATTTTCATCATCTTTTTGTCATTCTATTTCCAACTAATCCAATATCAATGTCATACTCGCACATTGATCTATCTGTAATGAGATTTATCAACCATCTTCATCAGCTAACAACTTTTTTGGCATGCCCGTCTCTTCCTTTTGATGGTCAAAAAAGTGTGTTGATACCAGTAGTAAAATTTTTAAGAAATATTTCTTAAAAATATTTAAGAAGTGTCATGCAGAATCATTCCAAATTATTAGTATTGACCTGGCATGATATACCAAGATTTATTTTGTCAAAGAAAAGTTAAAAATTTTGTTAGTTTAAAAATTTATAAAATCTTTTAAATTAAAAATTGGCTATACAAAATAAAAGAGAATGACTCGGCTATCCCACACTTAGTCGAGTTAAAATAGAACAATAATAGAATAAATATAAATAAGAAAATCTCATCTATGGGGCTTATGGAAAGAGCATATTTCAAATTATGATTAATTCCTTTTTCAAGCTATGCTTTTATTGCATGGGATGCCACAAATGCCCCACAAATTGGAAGAATTCTAGAACAAAATGAAAGGTCACTAAAAAAAGAGATATAATTGACTACATTGATCTCTGTAGCAACACTTTCCACTGGATTTAAACAATCAAAAGGAGTATGAGTTATATATTCTATCGAATGCCATTTTTGCAAAAAGTGTTTGTCTTTTTTCAACTTACTGAAGTCGAAACCATTAAGACCCCTTAGGTTTCCAACTAGGGAGCATGAAGAACCTAAATGTAGAGTTTCTCCTCCAAAATAGTCTCCTAAATTGGGGAAGCATGAGATATTTATCTAAACTAGTAAGTCCTTGGATAAATCCTACATTAGCTCCAAGATATTGGTCTCTAACTAGAAAGATAAATATATACTTGATTTTGAGAAGCTTTTGGCCTAGCGGGTTTGCAAAACTCACTTATCCGCAAAACTCACTAGGATAAGTGATAACATTGGATCATATTGAACAAACAAGCAATGAAACCAGAAATAGATAAAACACCTAAACTATATGATAAGTAAGACTCTCCAAACCATACAAATGCATTATAAGCATATGCAAAAGGTTTGATTAAGATACCTATGATACCCCAATCCAAATTAAACCCATTGTACGAATCTTAAACTAGTGGAAAAAAGAACCAAAAAAAATGGACACATGCATTGCACATGCCAGGGGAAGAGACAGGCTCCAGAATAGAGTCATCTTCTTTGGCAGTTATTTGGCGAATCCGAGCTTGAGAGGGACCATAATGCCTTCCTTTTGGTTCTATATAAAAGCTCTTCAACCCTATGTTCCAATCTATATTGAAGATCTAAGTTTTGGATGAGGAATCATGCTAGATTTCATGTGGTTTCACTGATAGAGTTCATCGAAAAATGCAGCCAAGAGTCATCGAAAAAGCCATATAAGAACTTAAAATTTATAGGTTGATCTTTTCCCGAGCTTTCCCAACCATTAGATCCTCAAATCCAACCGACAATCATCAACTTTTGTTAGAGGGGGCTCAGATTGATTTTTTCTATTTTTACTTTGATTTTTGTCCATGTTTCTTGATTTTTCGATGGCAATCGTCATCGCCGACTACCAACCTATGGTCCCCACCTGTGCCATCATGGATCCAGCCATCACTGACCATAGCCACTATCGGTGAGAGATCAGGCATTCCGATAAAGAGAAAAATAAGGGAAAGGAAAGTCCCCTGTTTCACCATGAGAAAATAAGAAAAAATGAAGAAAAGAAGAAAAAGAAAAGAAGAAAAAAAGAGAAAGAGAGAAAGAGTTTCTCTCTCTTTCTTCTTCCCTCTCTTTCCCTCCCTAGAATTATTTCTCTCCATCTTCTCTCTAGTTTCTCTCTCTAGTTTCTTTCTAGAGAGATTTTTTTTCTATAAAATTATTTCTCACTCTAAGATTAGTCCAGCGAAGGATTTCTTTCGATGATTTTGATCGAGTTTAGTGAAGAATCCTAATCTGCAATCATCGAACAGCATGCCAGTACCCTATTGGGAAGGATCCCTCACGAGTGAGAAATATGGATTCTCCATCTAAGATCGTTAACCTAGATGATGATATCGATACTGCAATAGAAAAAAAAAAGAGATATAAAAAAAGATACAATCAAATACATGGATCAGCCCAAGGCTTACCTCTGCGAGACATGCAAGCTTCACTATGAAAGAAAGAATAAGTATAAGAAGAGATCACACCCTTTCAACTCCCATACATCAATTTCTTTCTCTCTCTCGACAAGAAGCTCTCAAGCTTTCCTTGCAAAACTCTCAAAGAACCCCAAAGAAAATCCCCTTTGCCGCTGCCTGCTGCTCCCAGCCGCTTCTGAGCTGCTACCAGATCCTTAGCCACCCTCCCTGCTCTATAGGCTTGCTTTTATAGGGCCCAAAACTAGTCTAGATCAAAATTAGACTTTTA
This sequence comes from Elaeis guineensis, assembly GCF_000442705.2. NCBI lineage: Eukaryota > Viridiplantae > Streptophyta > Magnoliopsida > Arecales > Arecaceae > Elaeis > Elaeis guineensis. The sequence continues at coordinate 19,550,243 of NC_025997.2, forward strand.
ACATGACTCCAAAAATACTTTTGATAGTCCGATTGCTCTCACACATGCCCATGGCCATTCGATCATGCAAAACACTCCTATAGACTACGTGTAGACCACTGCCATGTGAAGCAGCTGTGGACCGGGCCCTCTCCACGTGTGCCGCATGTTGCGTGCCTGTCTGCACATGTGTGAGCCATATGAAATCTTTCCTGGATTGTGGCGGTCCATGCCTCGCACATGGATCGTAATTTATTCTATAAACGCATCGTGGATCATGCAGTGACCCATGCATCCCGTGTGTGTTGGGTCGCACATCCTAGGCTGCTCGTGCTGGGGCCACACATGCTGGGCCATGTGCACTACAGGCCACACGCCCATGCACCGACAATCCATGTGCGCCTGCGGGCCATGGGAGCTAGCAGGACTGGGTGCCCGTAGGTCGAGCCAGGATGCCAGAGCCTGTAGGCTTCTCCATCTTGGGGTTCTTTTCCATGGACTTTTCTATTGTTGGTCAAATTTTGAGGCACCAAAATCCAACAATTTTTACATCGACTCGACATTCGATCTTTACATAACTTTGAGAGCTTCTGGATGATCTCGCCCCCATGCCCTAGAGCATATGCCTGACTACTCACAGATGGACAAACATGAGAGTCGAGCCAAACCGCTCGATTTTATTTTCATCATATGCTGTGCTCTATCTAACTTAAGACTTACTCGGGGTAGCCTCCTATGGTAATAGGAACTTCACCCTGCGACGTTGCCTGTCATCTTTTCGAGTCTTCCATCTCATACCCAATCCATCCACATCTAGAGCTCTACCTCACTCTGAGCTTCCACTGGCTCCTGAAGCTCCACCTCGCGCTAAGATTTCTATCAAGAAGTAATATCCTCTATACCTCTTTTCCTTCAACACAACTCTACTGCCATGCAAAATCTTCAAGATTTTATCATCAACTCTCTACCTATAGTTGTTTGAATCTAGTCTGCTTAGTAAAATTATATTTCTCCTAAAATTAGATATGTAACGTACCTTGCCCAATTTCTTTACTGCTCCATCATAATTTTACAAGCTGATAGTCTCAATATCTTTGATTGTACAGCTCGATCCATCCAACAGATAAATAGTGCCCTCACTATTTTCTAGAAAGTCAAATAGTTCCTCTCTGTAATAAACATGATACAAATAAATGAAATCTAAAATTTACTATGGAGAAGTAGATACCTCATTAGATACTAGAAGAACATCATCATTTTCTTCTATATCGCTATCTTGGACCGCCGCCATAGTAGCCTTCATCCGATCTCTGAGTTGTGGGCAATCTCTGACTCGATGTCCAACTCATCACACCTATAACACCTGATCTTATTATAGTCTCTCGACTTAGACTTGAACCACCCACCTTGTGATCTTCTGTCCTTTTATCCTCTACCACCACCACCTCCTGTCACTGTCAAAGTCAAGTCACCACGTAAACTCGAAGCTCGATTCTTCTACTTGAGTATCTCATTCTAGAGAAATACAGAAGTGACCCATCTATCTTGATGGTATTTTTTTCATAAAAAGAGCAGTCATCAAAGACTCAAAAGAAAGAAAAAGCATTGAAAGCAAGACCAACACCCTAGTCTTCTCCTCAACTTTCTTGCTAATACTGAGGAGATCAATGAGGATGTTCTGAAAGTTGCTGAGATGCTCCTGCATGCTTTACCTCTCACTCATCTGTAGCTAGTAGAACTATTTTCAGAGGAAGAGAGCATTAGTGAGTGACTTCGTCATGTACATCTCCTCAAATTTTATCCACATCATTGTTGAAAAAGTCTTGCTAAGCACATGGATCACCACATCATCCATCAAGTATAAGTGGATCGTGCTCACTACCTGTATTTGAAACCACCTCCAATATTTCTCCTCCATGATAGTCAGCTTCTCCTTGCACAAGAGAGCATCAATCAACCCTTGTTGGATGAGCACATCCTTCACTCTTGTTTGCTATATGGAGAAATTGCTCTTCTTATCATACTGATTGATTTTTATCTTGATTGAGCCTATCTTCATCTTCTTCAACCTCGATCAATACCATCTGGACAATCATATATTCTAATATCATTTGTTGGAAAAGATCCCTCATGAGTGCGAAATATGGATCTCCAATCTAAGATCGCTAATCCAAATGACGATGTCGATACCACAATTGAAAAGAAGAAGAGATATAAAAAAAAATACAATCAAATATGTGGAAGTTAGATGTGTGCTCTAGAAATCAATTGTTGGCTGATATATTTTATAATTTTAGGATATAATTTTATACTTATAAAATATTTATTATTAAAAAAATAATTTTTATTTTCAATCATATTTTTGTGTCCATAATTTGTCCAAAAAATTAACAAAGATGATTTCATATATTTTTAAGATGTTGAGAATTTGAAACATACATTATTAGTGGTTAGTTTTTAAATACTTTCGATCGAAGGATCATCATAGAGGATGGTGATCAATCTATTTAGATCGATACATGGATCACCTTCCTTCCAAATAGATGAGTTTCGAATCTGCAGTGTGGAGATATTGGGGTAAGAGTGCAGGTGGTTGTTAGAGAATAACTTACACTGAGCATGATCAATACAAAAAATCACTTAGATTTTTACTTATTCGTGAGTGATCTTCTTGATGCTGCAACGATGGAGTGGTCCTTGGACCTGTGATGCATCAGCTATTTGTAGTGAGGCTACTGCAGTTTGATTGCATGTCCATTTGGTCCATGATCATTCAAATTCTTGTTGTATATATTAGTTACGGTGGATTCAGATTTGCTGTTAGATATAGGATGTACCTAGATAGAATTTATCGATCTTAGTTAAAAAAGAGAAGTCCTTTACGATTTATGAGACTAAGTTCAGAAAGTCTTTGATCAAAGCAAGTATGAATACTAGAAAAGAGTTTTTATGGAATTCACAAATGAACTCGAGTCGAACCAATCTGGCATATGAGTGATGTTGGAGTTTGATGAATTTTTCATGACCTTCACTAAATTAGGACTCGCGATAAAAGGACTGAATCACACGGTAACTGCACCTAGGGGTTCATTACTTTCATTCTGCTAGGTTATCACTATATACTATTAGATGTCACTGATAAAATATGGGACTCATTAAGCGTCGTCTTAATGATCGATGATCCTCGAAGGATAGAGTTAGAATTATTCCAACACATCAAAAGAAGTTTTGATGATATTGTGATGAAGATCACAATATATCTTACTATCAAATAGAATAGAATCTATGTGGTCACACACAAAAGAGGTTCTTGTCTGATCAGATGGTTGATTAATGATTATGAATCATTAAAAGGTATAATCATCAATGTGATTGATGATTAACTTTATATAAAAGTTATCATTAAGTAATTCACTAAGTATTAGTAAATTATAGAAGGATTAATTAGCAATTAGATTGCTAATTGATTGAGCAATGAGGTTCGGATCAAGTCTAATTGAATTAGATTCAGTTTGACTTGGATTAGGTTTGATTGGATTAAGCTTGGATGTAAGAGAGACTAATTTCTGATTTGATCAGGATTTGGGTTTAATTAACTCCTAATTAGATTGAAATTTAATTGAAGAGATTGGGTACCTAATTAGATTAGGTTTCTTTCTCTCTTTGGGTCCAACCAAATCAGATCTGGATTGAACCAAAATTAAAACATCTAGAGTGCCAACTCTTTTTTTGGACTCTCTCCCTTACGTACACCCTAAGACTCATGCTAAAATATTTCATGCTAAATGGTGTTTGGCATGATTTGTTTTTGCATGAAAGAGGTGGGTGCAGATAGGGTGGGCGGCTGCTCATGATGACTCATCACCTTATCTCCTTCCTAATATGAATTTGATTCAAATTGAAAATAAGATAAGAAGAAAATAAATCAGGAATAATGGAAAAGAAAAGGTGGCGCCAACCTATCCTATTTGTGCCTTGAGAAAGAAGTAGCACGAGAAGAAATCAGATCTGATTTCTTTCTCATGCCCCTTCATATTTCTTGGCGATAAAAATATCTCACACCCCATCTTTTGGCATGTAATAATTTATGGTGCCTTCCATAAACCCTAGCCTCCATGCCCCTATAAATAGGGTCCAAAAGTTGGACACCTCGAATATGAGAAAAGAAGAAAAAAATATTTTATTGACACATAGCCTCCTTCCTCTCTATTCTTCCTCTAGTTCTTCTTAATCTCTAGAGCATCTGTGAGATTTGAAGAAGAAGTCAGATCAGCCATCAAAGAGGAGATCTCTACAAGAGAGCTAGCACCCAAAAAAATCACCTACCTCTGATCGGAATGAGTCCTCATGTGGATACCTATAGAAGTCAGACACCTGCGCGGCTAAAGAAACCATTCAAATCTACAATCATTGACTGTGGTATAGTTTGACCTGTGTAAGGTATTGAGATCTAATCTCAAATATTTATGTTTTATTTTCAGATTATATGCATGTCATAGATTCAGGCATGGATAGATTATAGATTTGATCTATTGCATGAGGGATTAAAAGGGTTTAACCTAGACTATTTTTGCTATGTTTAAAATCAGTTTGAAATACATTCATGCAACCTACCCATTTTCTAACAGTGGTATTAGAGCCACTAGTTTTTTTTTGACAGCATAGATCTGAATATTTGTTTATAGATCTGAATTTAATCTGTACGTATCTGATATGTTAGATTAGATTTCTTAGTAGCCTAATACTCAAATTGGGATGATCACCATGACCATCCAGTTATAAGAGAAAGCAAGGATTAAAGTCTCTCTCTTGCCCAATCGATGGGTTTTCTTATGACGTGTAGGGGTGCGACTTGTGATGTTTCTCATGAAGAAGAACCACGAATAAAAAATTGTATGTGATACATGTTTAGATTTAGATCCTAATATGCATATTTTTGATATATGCAACTTTAGTTTTAGATCTAAAAATTAATATATATGTGATATATGTTTGTAGATTTTATATCTAAAACTTCATATAATGTGATATATAACTTTAGGTTTAAATCTGCAAATATTTCAAGATCATGAGCCATTAATGTATGCAATAAAATATAATCTAAAAATATTGTTAGAATCTAAATTTTATGTTATTGTATGTGGATATGGTTGAACAAATTAGATCTTATGATTAGACTATAATTAGGGTCAATTGATTAGATCAGATTAGAATTCTTTTTTGATTTTGAGCAGTTAATCGAACTTAATCAATGGTTGGTTAGGATTAGGTCAAAGAGGCTCAAAGTTGAGTTTAGTTGCAGTTGATCACATTGATTCATAGTTTGATATGAATTGATTGACTCAAGATCAAATTTGACTCAGTGGTCTGAGTCCGAGTCACTAAGCTAACCTGTTCGATTCTAATTTATCAATTGGTATCTAAAATAAGTCGGTAGTTTGATCAATGGTTTTTAATTGAAAGCATGCTTACCTGACTATTTTGATGGTGTCTAAGGTAAGCATTAGCATACCCTCCCATCGAACTCACTAACCTGGCCAATTTGATTGATTAAGGATTGAATAAAGTTGCTTGGTTATTCGTTTTTACCCATGTCGACTAGGTTAGTCAGACATGAGATTGTACTGATCTGAATCTAATTAGTCAAACATCAGATGTACTGACTTAGATAAGATCTGAACCTAAATCTTCTCACTAAATATTAAGCAGTCTTTCACTATTGTAGAGATGCGGGTGCCTTCTTGGCATTGATCGTTCTCGGTTGGTTATAGTGGTTTAGTTGCATCAAGAAGCTATAGCCACTCTATTGGCATTGGATGCCCCTAGGGTAAAATGGGGTTGGGCCCAATAACTGTTACGTGAGAGATCCAATGATGATTTTGCACTTGTTGGTGAATGGTGGATCTGACTTAACCTAAAAATGTGCAAATAACTATTAAGTGAGGCCACAAAACTTAAAGACCGAACCCGCTGTATCCTACTTAGTGAAGCAATGGACAAGGAGTTGTCCACTCATTATTTTGTACTCATCAATAATTGTTAGGTGAGGTGTGTATAGATCAGTGAGACTACAGTATCCACTTAAAATCGATCACGTATAGATTTTTGTTTCTCCATTCGAGAAGTATGGAAGATTTGAGAAAATAGTGAGAGCCTTATTTGTTATTAAAATTATTAAAATAAATATTTAATAAGTATAAATATCTAATTAAAAATTATTCTCTCTATAAATAATCATATCGAGTTCCAACCCTTTAGCCCGAATCTTTGACACTAATAAATTGATCGGGATAAACTACGAAGACTTGCTCCGAAACTTGAAAATTATTTTCAGTTTTGAGAAGTTGAACCATGTCCTAAATCAGGATATGCAAGTGTTACCAGCTCATCCATCTCTTGATCAACGAATTGTACTTGAAAAATAGATGGATGAAGACAATAGGGCTAGGTGCTATATTCTTGCATCCATATCCAATGATCTTCAGTGCCAACATGAAGATATGAGGACTATCAAAGATATGTTGATTCACCGGAAAGAGTTATATGGTGAGCAGAGTCGTATGGCTCACTTTGAGATCTTCCATAGACTTTTCAGAGTGAAGATGCATGATGGGTAGTCCATCAATGATCATTATTTGATAATGATCAAGGATATTGAAGAGCTTCAAAAATTTAGGATGATGATGGATAAGGAATTACTGGTAAATCTGATCCTGCAATTCTTTCCTAATTTATTTGGGTAGTTCATCATGAACTATCACATGAATAAGATTAATAGCATCTTGTCCAAATTATTGAATATGTTAATGATAGCTGAGGGCATCTTGAAAGGTTCAAGGGGCTCGATTCTTACTGTGGAATGGACTTCCTCAAAGAGAAAGTCTTCTTCAAAAAAGAAGAAGCCTGTGAAGAAGCAAAAGACTGAGAGTAGGCAGAAGAAAGAGGTTCCAAAGAAGGCTAGCTACAAAGAAAAGTATTTCTATTGCAATGTCGAAGGCCACTGGAGAAAGAACTATCCTGCGTACTTGGGAAGTGTGAAGAATAGGAAGAAGGATGCGCCTTCTGAAGGTATGTTTGATTTGCTCATAATTAAAACTAATCTAACGATTTTTTCTTCTTCTATTTAAGTTCTAGATTTTGGTTCAAGTGCTCGCTTGTATACTTCTATGCAAGGTCTGGAAGAAGTTAGAGGGTTGAGAAAAGGCGAGATCACTCCGGATCGACAATGAGGTAAGAGTTGCTACTATGACCATCAAAATCTGTCCTCTACAATTATCGTTAGGAATTAGTTTAATTTTGAAAGACTGTTATTTTGTACCTGTAGTCAGTAAAAATCTGATTTTGATATTTATGCTAGTACAGGATAATTATAATTTTAATTTCAATAAAGATATGTGTATAATTTATTTTGAAAATAAAGTCGTTACACGTGCTTTCTTGATTGGCAATCTTTATCATTTGTATGTAGATGCGTGTGTTCATATTAACGAGTAAGTTGTGAATGCTGTAGGATCTAAGAGACTTAGAGATAGGATTAGTCAGAAATATCTGTGGTACCTTAGGCTAGGCCATATAGGAGAGGATAGACTTAACAAACTGAAGAAAGATGGTCTTCTTGAGTCATTGACTTTCGAGTCTTATCCAGTTTTAGTTTTATCTTTAAAAAAAGATGGCCAAGCTATCCTTTGTAGGACATGGAGAAAGGTCCATCGAGATATTAGCCCTGATGCACACTAATATGTGTGGTCCATTCGATGTACAGGCCAGGGGTGGCTACATTTACTTCATAATCTTTACCGATGATTTTTCATGGTATGATTTTATGTACTTGATGTGACACAAGTCTGCGATTTTTGAAAAGTTCAAAGAGTTCAGACATGAAGTGAAGAAGCAGATCAGAAAACCCATAAAGATTCTTAGATCAGATTGAGGAGGAGAATATCTTAGTTTTTGGATCTATCTCAAAAATAATGGTATAGTCTCATGGTGGACACCTCCAAGGATGTCTCAGCTCAACGGAATATCCGAAAGAAAGAATCGAATCCTATTAGATATGGTCTGATCCATGATGAGCTTCATAAATTTTTTTATTTTTTTCTGGGGATGTACATTGCTTTCTGCTATTCATCTTATGAATTAGATTCTCTCTAAATCTGTTTCTACTACATCATATGAGTTATGGCATGGTAAGAAGCTAACTCTTTGTTATCTCAAGATTTGAGGATGTCCGGCCCATGTCAAGTGATAGCAGGCAGATAAGTTAGAGGCTAGATCATTTAGGGCTCATTTTATAAGATATCTTAAGGAATCTATGGGATACTATTTCTATCTTCTTAAGGATCATAATGTGATTGTGTGCCATCATGCCATCTTCTTAAAAAAAGAATTTATCTAAGATGGAGGCAGTGGAAGAAGATTGAGCTCGAAGTGAAAGTCTCTGAAGAGCATCGAGTCCAAGAACTAAAATCCATTAGTGAGTCAGTTGATGTGGTACCTCCTCTATCTCATAGATCAAGTAGGGTCTTTTATTTTTTTGAAAAGTACTTAGGTATTCTTATAGAAGATCTAGAGGAAGCATTCCTTATGGGAGATAGAAATATTGGGAATGATCCCAAGACCTATAATGAAGTGATGTTAGATGTAGACTCCGAGAAATGAAAAGAAGTGATGAAGTCAAAAATTGACTCCATGCATGCCAATCCGGTTTGGACCTTAGTAGATCCACCAAAGATATTATACCTATTGGATATAAATAGATCTATAAAAAAAAATAAGTTCGGATGGTCAAGTAGAGACCTATAAAGTAATGTTGGTTGTGAACGGTTGATACGATCGCGATGCTGTTGTTAGGACACCGTGATTATCAATCAAATTTTGACTTTAATAAAAATTAAAAACACATAGAAGGTAGTGAGTCGGGTCGAATCCACAGAGAAGGTAGGATTTTGATTTAAAATCTTTAATTTTATAAAAAAATAAAATTTTGGAGAAAGTAATTTAAGTCAGAAAATAAAAATTTAAAAGTATGAAAAATAAATTAGATACTAAGATCTACTAACTAGATCCCAGCATCTACTTGTAATAAAATAAATAAAAAAAATTTAAAGAGTATAAGAATAAATTGGTACTAAGATCTACTAATTAAATCCTAGCATCTACGTGCAAAAAAATAAAAGATAGAAATTTAAAGTACAAAAAAATAAATTTTTCATTAACTAGAATTAAAATTCAAGTACAATAAATTTAAAAAAAATAATAAAATAAAATAAAAATAAAATTATAATAAAGATCTGAAGTTGATCAGTCAAATCTCGTCGAAAAGATGGTTGATGACCTCTTCATCTTTTGTCGTACTCCGTAGAGCGAACTGGCTTCTCTCCTTCTTTTTCTTGGGTTCCTAAACTTATCTATTTTTTTTTTATTTTTTTCTATATTTTTTACTCAATTTTTCTACCTCCAAAGCTTATTCTCAGACCTCCTATTTATAAATAAATTTTTTATAATTTTTTGATAGGAAAAGGAGTCCTAAAATCCTTAAAAATCATATTAATCCTCTTAGAAATATTCCTGGCCGTCGGATGGAGCTTGAACCACCCAGATCTGATCAAAATTCATAGTTTTAATCCAAATCAAAGTCAGATCGAACCACAACCATCCGATTGCACCTGGGATTGGTTCTGAACCATCGGATCATGCAAAAATCTCTCTTATAAACTGATAACGAACAGCAGCCGTTGGATAGATGCTCAGATTAAATCTCAGCCATTGGATCACGCCCAGGATCTTTTCCTCTTTGTGAGCCGTGCCTGTAGACCACATAACTATTCCTGTGGATCATGCCCTGGCTCTGTGGATCGAGCGGTCGGTCCACCATGCACTGAAGATAATATTTTTTATTTTTTAAGATATTTTGGCTTGATTTTTGCTCTGATTTTTTACCTAAAAAATAGAAAAAAAATATACATTAAATTTTTCAAAAAATTTTCATTATTTTGATGCTTAAATTGCTCAATTAAATTAACATATATTTTTTATAAATATGCTCTAATTTTATATTTTTTAAAATTATTTATTTTTATAAGAAAATCTAATTTATTCATAAAATTAGGTTTTTAAGAAGATGTTAGCACCATAAATTATCAAAAATATCTTCAATAAATACAAAAATATACTACTTATCACACCCCCCAACTTGAACTTTACTCGTTCTCGAGTAAAGAAAGAATTTAGAATTAAGTACCATTTAACTTAAAGTTTCAAATTTCTCCAAATAATTTTCAAAAGAACCACTGATATTCAGTAAAGCGTGAATGAGGTATGTCATTGGAGTATTAATACTAGTCAATATGAGAGTTAAACTAAGAATACTAAATATTTTCTGAACTTTTTCAAATTATCCCTACCTTTATCTTCAAATTATTAACCTTCATATGGACAAGTATATTATTACTTCCATCATTCATTTATTGATTGATTTTTTTTTTAATATTGTACTGCTATTGAGTGTCTTAACCCTTTAAGCTTTCTGTTTGACACATGTAGTGAGTTTTCAGTCAGTGACTCCCGAACCAGATGGCTTTAAGGCACTAGGTATAGAATACCCCTCGAATCTACTTGCTCGAATCAAATAGGCTACGAGTTAAAACTAGCTTTACAACAAAGCTTCTTTGCCCTTCATATTTTTTGATGCGAAACTCAATGCTTGCTTAGGCAAAGAGATCTGATTACTCAACATGAAGTACTTGAATTTTTTTTTTTAATTTTTATATGAATAAATATATAGTTACCCTACACAAGTCCATAAAAAGTTAACTCTTCTTTGATGCTGGTAGAAAAATTTAGAAATGCTCAAAAAAAACTGTTTAAGTTCTAAACTTAACTCTTTATTGAGTTTTCTTAATACTTGATCCCTCAATATCTCACAAACTCTCTGATCTGTGCATCAATTTTTTTTAAAAAATATTTGATTTAACTTAATTTTAAGTATAATTATGTGCTTCAATACTAAATACCAACTTACTTGAGGATTTTAAAAATTTTTTATTCTCCCTCCCAATTTAATCGACATTATCCTCAATGGAGTAGAAAAAATGAAGGGTGCATGCAAAGAGAAAGAAAAGAGAGATATCACCTGATCCAAAAATCTTTTTTGAAATTGATTCTTCCCCCAACTTAGCCAAGATTATCTTCAGATCCCTACAAAAGACACTAAGTAAAATTTAATTAACCTAAACAAAATATAAAAGAAAATAAAAAGTAAAAATTATGTTGCCTCCTAGAAAGTGCTAAGTTTACCGTCTTCAGCCAGACACAATGCAGCTCAATTCAGTATGAGTCTGTTAATGCAACTTGATCAATGGTTTGTTTTAATGACATCCTTTCATTGTATGGTTTTAATCTTTGACCATTTATCTTAAAGAAATTTTTTGATTTAGGATCATAAAGTTTGATTGCACCATGTGGGAATACTTGATTTACAATGTAAGGTCCATCCCATCTAGATCTTAATTTTTTTGAAAATAATTTTAGTCTTGAATTAAATAACTAGACTTGTTGATTTGGCTCCTTGAAATGTGTTTATCATGAAAGGCTTTTATTTTTTCTTTATAAATTCATAAATTTTTATAAGCCTCTCATCTCAATTCATCCAATTCACTTAGTTGCAACATCCGGTTGGAACCAGCGTGTTTCAAATCAAAATTCAGTTGCTTGATTGCCCAATATGCTTTATGTTCAAGTTCTACCGGAAGATGACATGCTTTTTCAGGAGACATTCCAATAGGATTTTTATAAGCTGTCCTATAGGCCCATAATGCATCATCTAATCGATCTGACCAATCTCTATGATCAGGTCTAATAGTCTTTTGTAGGATGTTCTTGATCTCCCTATTGGATACTTCAACTTGGCTACTTATTTACAGGTGGTATGGTGTAGCTATCTTATGTGTGACCCCATATTTTCACAGCAATGTTCAAAAATGATAGTTCGTGAAGTGGGTACCTCCATCGCTAATGATAGCACATGAAAATCCAAACCTAGAAAAGATATTCCTTTGAACAAATTTTATGACTATCTTATGATCATTGGTTCGTGTTGCTATTGTCTCAATCCATTTAGAAACATAACTGACGGCCATCAAAATATATTCAAAATAATTGGAGGGTGGAAAAGGTCCCATAAAATCAATTCTTCAAACATCAAAAATTTCAACTACCAAGATGGGGTTTAAAGGCATCATGTCTTTCTTTGAAATGTTTCTTAAAGTTTGACACCTAAGACATTCTTGACTAAAATTATAAGCATCCTTAAACAATGTGGGCCAGTAAAATCTACTTTCCAATACTTTGGCCATAATTTTGCATCCAGAAAAATATCCTCCGCAAGCAAGAGTATGATAAAATTTCAAGATACTCAATTGTTCAGTTTAGGAACACATCTACAAATAATCTGATCAGCATAAATTTGAAAAAGTTCAAGATCCTTCCAAAAATAATACTTGATTTGAGCAAAGAATCAATCCTTTTCATTCTTAGACCAACCATCGAAAATTTGTTCAACTGCTAAGTAATTCACAATATCTGCAAACCAAGAGGCCTTTGTGTGTGAAACTACTAGAAGTTGCTCGTCCAAAAAGATTCTCCAATTGGTGCAGGTTCACAATCTTCTACTAGGATCCTCGATAGGTGATCTGCTACAACATTTTCAGATCCCTTCTTGTCTCGAATTTTAATATCAAATTCTTGTAGCAGTAAAATCCATCTAATCAATCATGGTTTAGCATATTTCTTTAAAAGCAGATATCTCAAAGCCGTATGATCTGAATAAATCATAATTTTTGATCCTAACAAGTATGATTGAAACTTCCCAAGATAAATACTACAGCTAGTAATTCTTTTTCAGTTGTGGTATAATTCATTTGAGCTTCATTCAGAGTTCTGCTGGCATAGTAAATCACTACAGAATATTTGTTTATCCTTTGATCTAAGATAGTTTCTATGGCAAAATCAGAAGCATCGCACATGATCTCAAAAGGTAGTGACCAGTCTAGAGGTTGGATGATTGGAGCTTTGGTCACAGCTTCTTTCAAAAATTCATAAGCCTTAAGACATTCTTCATCAAAGTTAAAAGGGACATCCTTAGCAAGCAGATTACATAAAGGGCGGGATGTTTTAGAAAAGTCTTTTGATGAAGCGACAGTAAAATCCTACATGGCCAAGGAAAGATCGGATTTGTTTGATAGAAGTCGATGGAGAAAGTTTAGAAATCAATTCAACTTTTGCTCTATCAACCTCAATCCCTCTCTTTGACACAATATGCCCTAATACTATCTCCTTTTTATCCATAAAATGGCTCTTTTCCCAACTTAATACTCAATTGGCCTCAATGCATCGTTTTAACATTTTCTTCAAATTGTTGAGGCAACTCTCAAAAGATTCTTCAAAGACTGAAAAATCATCCATGAATATCTCTAGAAAATTTCTTACCATATCTGAAAATATTAACATCATGCACCTTTGGAAGGTCGCATGTGCATTACATAGTCTGAAAGGCATTCTACGAAAAGCAAAAGTTCCATAGGGGCATGTGAAGGTGGTCTTTTTCTGATCTCCTGGGTAGATTGCTATCTGATTGTATCCTGAGTATCCATCTAAAAAGTAAAAATACTGTTGGCCAGTTAGTCTCTCTAAGATTTGGTCAATAAAGGGTAAAGAAAAATGATCTTTATGGGTGGCTGCATTGAGTTTTCTATAATCTATGCAGACATGCCACCTAGTAGAAAGTCATGTTGGTACTAGATCCCATGGTCAGTATGGACAACCGTGAGTCCAGATTTTTTTGGAATAACTTGAGTAGGACTCACCCAGTGGCTGTTTGAAATAGGATAAATGATACCAGCATCTAACCATTTAATTACCTCCTTCTTGACTACCTCTTGCATATTCAGATTGAGCCGTCTTTGCATTTCTCGGATGGATTTGGTATTATCCTCTGTGTAAATATGGTGCATGCATATTGACGGACTAATATCTTTTAAATCAGCAATGGTCCAACCTATGGCCTCCCTATGTGTTTTCAATACATTCAGCAATTGATCTTCCTGGTCGGGGGTTAGATCAGAAGCAATGATTACTGGTAGGATTTTTTCAAGTCCTAGAAATACATACTTAAGTGATTCAGGCAAAGGTTTTAGTTCAAGTTGTGGTGGGCCTGAATTGAAGGACGTAGTGGTTCAGTTTCTAGCTTAGGTAAGGGTTCAATTTTCATTGACCAAGATAGTGAATGTGCTGGGTGAGGTGAATCGAACAAGCATTCATCTCCTGATTTTGGATTTCTTCAATGAGTTCATCCAGAAAATCTTCTTTCTTTAAATCTAAGGAGGAATCAGTTTCAACTATCTCATCTATCAGATCAATTATCGAACAACTTTCCTCCTTTTAAGCATACTTTGAGGTATTAAAAATATTAATTCTCACCTTTTGATTCCCAAAAAAATATCCATAGCTCCTGTTTTACAATTGATATTGGCATTGACAGTGGCTAGAATGGACGTCCTAAAATTATGGGATTTTGATTCAGCTCTTGGGATGGTTTCCATATCAAGTATGAGGAAGTCTACTGAAAAATAACATGTGTTGACTTTGACTATAACATCTTCAATTAGACCTGTGGTGTCTTCACAGATCTATCGGCTAGTTACAAAATAACCGATGTGGGTTTCATTCTCCTATTCAAATTTTTTTAGACTGAGGTTGGAAGTAGGTTAACACTAGCTCCTAAATCTAACAGGACTCGATCAAAGATGATGCCTCCTATAACACATGAAATCAAAGGAGCACCAGGATCTTTCATTTTTTGAGGTAATGGATTCAACAGGACTGCACTAACATCCTCAGATAGCATAATTCTCTCTATTTTTTGTGGCTCATGCTTTTGGGTGCAAAGTTCTTTAAGAAATTTAGCATAAGCTGGGACATGTTGAATTACATCAGGAGGGGTAGATTAATGTGAACTTGCTTAAATAATTTCATTAATTTCTCATTGCGTGCTCTTTATTTTTTATGAGAAGAACCGACTTCTAAGACTGAAGAAATAGAACTTTTGGTTTATATGTCTTGGATAACTCATCCGCTCTCTTCTTTTCTTTATCTTTTTTACTCAGATCAGTAATAATTTTGGACTCAGTTCTTCTATAGGGTTAGTCTCAGTACTAACCTTTCTTTCAAATTCTCATTTTGGCTAGCATCAGTACTAGCTTCTCTCACTTATCTGGATATGGGTCCTTAAGAATCTATCACTTCTAAGCTTAGAAATTATTTTTGCATTCTCAAATTGGAGATTCTTAAGTGGGATATTAGATTGATGACTTGGTCCAGGTGGTTGGGGGGTGGATGGGTTGTTTCTGGGATTTGATATTGGTTGACTTGGTAATTGACCTAGTTCTCTCCTCATGGTAGACTCAGCTAACTATCCTATTTGTGCTTCTAACCTAGCGATAGATTGCTGTTGGATCATAATCAATTGTTGAAGTTGATTAAATCTATCATCGGCTAGATTAGTCTGTTGAGGAGGTGGGTATGTGGTTGATTATGATATGATGGCTGGGTAGGCTGACTAGGCTGACTCTATTGTAGGCAAATTCTGGTATGGAGCCTACTCTGAAAATTTTGCAGAGAAAGAATTTGGGTTTGAGCCTGAGTCTGTTGGGGTCTCCAAGAAAAATTAGGATGGTTCCTCCAGCCTGAATTATATATATTAGAGAATGGATCATTGACAGGCTTGGAGTAACCTTGGGCAGCTTGAACTTGTTCTTGGATGAAAGGTGGAAACTGTGCAGCTGTAGACATTCACTCACATGATGGGCTGGGCTAGCACAGATAGAATAAATCTTCTGATTATTAGAAGATTGTGTGTATTGTGCAGGAGATTATTGACCTAGGGTTAGGAACTGATCTATTTTCTGGGCAAGAAGGTCGACTTTATCTAATTTTTGGACTATTAGGTTCAAATCGGCCTTAGGACTAGTCTGTTTGCTTGATCTCAAAAATTTCTGTTCGCTTTTGGTGAGGGATTGATCTTTCATAGGAAGATAATGAAGCATGATTGATCAAATTTTTACTCAAAGTTTCAAACAAAGTATAGGCTTCATCCTCACTCTTACTCATGAATGCATCTCCACAAGATGCATCTACCATCTGTTTGTATTGGTCACCTAAATCTTCATAAAAAGCTTGAACTATTTGCCACTTAGATAACCTTAGGTGTGGGCATTTTCTAAGAAGTTTCTTAAGTCTCTCCCATGATTCATGAATTTGTTCTCCTGAAGTTGAGCAAATCCAGTGATGGCTTGCTCATGGTGTTAGTTCGACCTATGGGATAAAATTTCTTAAGAAACTCATGCTGCATTTCAGCCCATGTTCGGATTGGTCTCCCTATTGTGCCAAGCCAGTACTTGCTTTGTCTTAAGCGAGAAGGGAATAGGGTCAGTCTAAGTGCATCATCAGTAAAATTTTGAATTTTCACCTGGAACAGATTTCTAAAACTCATCTAGATACTTGTAAGGATCTTCATTGGTGTTCCCATAGAAAGATGGGAGCATCTGGATTGTGGTCGACTTGATCTCATAATGGCTTATAGGGATATCAGGTAGGTGGATACAAGTCGATGGGTTATATATAGAAGGAATAAAATATTCTTCATCTGTCTAGGTGGTTCTCTAGGATCTCCAGCCATTTGATTTTCAGATTTAGCATGGATCAGTCATTCAATTTCAGGATTAGATTCAACTAGGTCAAAAAAAATATACCGTGCATGTATCAGTACAAACCCTAATATGTGTGTTGTTAAGATTTTTTTTTTAAGAAGAAGGAGGAGAAAAGAAGAGAAAAAAAAGAAAGAGAAAGTTCTAAAGGTGAGATCCTTAAGAAAAGTCTTAGACCTAAAGACGTAAGATTAGAAGAATTAGTTATGGTTAAGTGTTAATTGCAATCAAGTTAGCAAACAGTTAAACGTAGACACCTACGGGTTTCTTAGACCTATCAGTTTGATGTAGAGTGGCTTAGTCTAGATTCAAATTGGATTTGTTCTCACTTCCTTCAACTAGCCAGGTAAGAGGTGAGGTCGTGGTGGTCCTCCCATTGCTTGCCTTAGACACCAATTGAATTGGCCAGGTAAGCTAACGGAACCAATTAAATAACCATGAGTCCATTTAGGTAGAGCCTTTGTAACCTCTAGCCTTAGACCTTAGTTTCAGGGATGAGTCAAAACTTACTTTATACTTAACTTGACCACAATACTCAAACTGAACTCAATTAATTTTTAAGGGCCCAAATCTACTTGATTTTAGTTAGGTTTGGGTTAATGCGGGATCTGGTTGGTTGTTTTTGGGTCAAGAAAGAGTGATGAAATCCCACCTTATCTTATTATGGGTGTTGCCCTTAAATTAATTTGAGATGAATATGCACAACCAATTTCAAACAAGAGGTTCTATACAATTAAATTAGATGCATGAAACTAATGAAACTTGAAAGCTTATCTTGTCTCCAACGATCACTAAAAGAAAATTTAAGATGATTAATGCTTCTAATAATTAAGTTTCTACTCTTGTCATATGATTTTTATTAGATTTATATGGATAAATTTTTAGGTTAATTTAAAAAAAAATAGTTAGGGTTAGGATTGATCTCATCAAGCAAAATTGTAAGCTTTCTATCTCTTTTTTGAATTTTTTTTCTACAAAGATAAAAAATAAAAAATTAGTAAGCTATATTTATAAAAAATCAAAAAAATCAAATATTAAAATTTTGCCTTCTCCGGCAATGTGCCAAAAATTGATAGATCGCGATGTGTCGTTAGGACACCGTGATTATCAATCAAATTTTGACTTCAATAAAAATTAAAAATATGTAGAAAGTAGTGAGTCAGGTCGAATCCACAGAGAAGATAGAATTTTGATTTGAAATCTTTGATTTTATAAAAAAAATAAAATTTTAAAGAAGTAATTAAGTCAAAAAATAAAAAATTAAAAGTATAAAAAATAAATCGATACTAAGATCTACTAACTAGATCCTATTTAAAAAAATAATAAAATAAAAAAATTAAATAAATTGGTTCTAATTTTAAATTACAAAAAATAAATAATAAAA
>NC_025997.2:19568465-19615691 GCF_000442705.2 Elaeis guineensis
GGCCGCGAGGGCCATGGGAGAGACTGCCAGGTATAAAAATAGTTCCTCCCCAGGTTCAGGCTTTGCCAACAGCGGGGGCGAGCTAAGGTAGCTTCTTAACTCTTCGAACGCCTGTTGGCACTCAGAGGTCCAACATAAGTTCTTCGGCTGCTTGAGGGTTTGAAAGAAGGGCAAGCACCATTCGGCCGACCTTGCGACGAAGCGATTAAGAGCCACTATCCTCCCTGTGAGGCGCTGAACCTCTTTGATCGACTTTGGGATGGTCATCTCCTGGATGGCGTGAATTTTCTCTGGATTGGCCTAAATCCCACGCCCTGACACCATGAAGCCCAGGAACTTTCCTGAGGTTACTCCGAAAGCGCATTTAGTTGGGTTCAGCTTCATTCTATACTTTCGGAGAGCGTCAAAGGTCTCCTCGAGGTCGGCGACATGATTTCTGGAAGACTTGCTTTTTACGAGCATATCGTCCACGTAGACCTCCATATTTCGGCCGATCTGTTCTTTGAAGATTTTGTTCACCAACCGTTGGTAGGTTGCGCCCGCATTCTTGAGGCCGAAAGGCATGATCCTGTAACAGTAAAGGCCACGATTAGTGATGAAAGCTGTCTTCTCTTCATCTTCCGATGCCATTCTAATTTGATTATAGCCAGAGAATGCATCCATAAAGGTGAGAAGCTCATGGCCTGAGGTCGCATCCACCAGTTGGTCGATTCTGAGAAGGGGGTAGCTGTCCTTTGGACAAGCCTTATTCAGCTTTTTGAAGTCTATGCACATCCTCCACTTGCCGTTTGCTTTCTTGACCAGAACAACATTGGAAATCCAATCAGGATAATTGACTTCCTTGATGAATCCGGTCTTAAGGAGCTTATCCACTTCTTCGGCTATCGCCTTCTGCCTCTCTGGGGCATGACTCCAGATTTTTTCTTTCATCGGTCGATGCTTTGGATCGACGGCCAGATGATGCTCCATGACTTTCGTGTCAATCCCCGGCATGTCTGCTGGAACCCAAGCGAAAACGTCCGCATTCCTTCGTAGAAAATCGATAAGATGCGTCCGCACCTCCTCCCCCAGGTTGGAGCCAATTAGCACTACATGCTCCGCGCTCCCATCATTCAAAGGGATTGGTACCAGATCTTCGATTGGGCCGCCCCTTTCTTCGGTGAGGTCATCGCGAGCATCCAGTCCATCGACGGGATAGGGGTCAGCCTGATTGCTTTTTTGCAAGGCGATGTTGTAGCAGTGTCTAGCCAGAGCTTGGTCTCCCCAGACCTCTCCGATTCCCTGGTTGGTGGGGAACTTCAATTTCAAATGGTAGGTCGATACGACAGCTCGGAGAGCATTAAGGCCGGGTCGGCCAAGGATTGCATTGTAGGCGGATGGCGCCTTCACCACCAAGAAATTCACTAGAGCCCTGGATTGCTTTGGATATTGACCCGCGGCCACAGTCAAAGCTATCATCCCTTCCGTCGGAATGGCGTCACCGGTAAACCCGATCAGGGGGGAGCAAATCGGCCTCAGATGACCGCCAAGAGCGGACATTCTTGAAAAGGCATCGTAAAACAAGATGTCGGCCGAACTTCCGTTGTCGACAAGAATGCGACGGACGTCGTAATTTGCTATATTCAAGGAAACTACGACGGCGTCGTTATGAGGGAATTGGATTCCCTGGGTGTCTTCTTCGGTAAAGGTTATAGGTTCTTCAATCTTTTCAATCTTTTGCCGCTTGGGGGATACAGCCAGTACGTTGGTTGCTTCCCGCTGGGATCCTCCCGAAATGGTGTTGACGGCATCCGACAGAGGTCGATCGTCCGACCACTCCTTGTCGGTGACCATAGCCGGAGGTAGTTGCGCGAATGCCTCGCGAGAAGGTATCAGATGAGGAAAGGGGGAGTGGATGCCGGATAAGATGACCGGAGGTGGATCCGTTGAGCGCTCCTTTAAAAATAAGGGTACTGCGAAGGTTCAGCCCTTCCTCTAGCGCCAATCCTGTTGGTGCAAAAATCTGCTTACGCCAGAGAAGCTGGAGTCGAGGAAGTCGCGGTCGCCGTCGGGACCTGCAAAGGAAGTCTAAACCGGAGGTGGGGTTGCTCCGGCAAGATCCTTCAACGCTTAAGTCAGTTCTCTGCCTCAACAAGAATGGAGTGCTCGAATGAAGAATTTAGCAGAGTTTTTAGATAAAAAAGACGAGAGCTTAGAGAATAACGTATTTGGGGTCCCCCTTTTTATAGGTGGAGGGTGTCACAGACTGATAGCGACGTTCGTAACCGTCTGGTAGTGGGCCGCCCATAGTCAGGAGAAATTTATTACGAAGGGTAGTGGAGCAGAATCGTGGCTATCACCGTAGCTCACCACGTGGAATCAGTTGCGAGGAGTGGAGCGGCATCCGCTGTCGTGACTCATCTGGGGGTGGTGGAATTGCATAGGATCTGCCGCAGGGAGTGGAGCAGAATTATGGCCGTTAATATAGCCTGTCAGGGAGTGATGAGGTCGCGTAGGGTCCGTCGTGGGGAGTGGAGCAGAGTCACGGCAGTTATTGTGGCCTGCCAGTGGGTCCAGAATTGTCGGTAGGAACTTGGTTGGGGTCGGTAGCGAGGTTCAGCACCCGTAGAAGCCCGGACGAAGTCTACTCGCAGTTGGGGTCGTGGGCAGAGTCCGGCTCCCGCAGGAGTCCGGACGAAATCTATCTGCAGTCGTTGGTGTCGAGGATGGAACTCGGCTCCCGTGGGAGCCCGAACGGAGCCTTCCTGCAATTAAAGTCAAAAACGAAGTCCGACTCCCGTAGAAGTCCAGAATCCTATCGGCAGTTAAAGTCGGCGGCGGAGCCCGGCTCCCGTAGGAGTCCGGACGGAGTCTCTCTTGAGGTTGGAGCCGTGGATAGAGCCCGGCTTCCGTAGAAGTCCGGGCGGAATCCTTCTACAGTTGAAGTTGGTGACGGAGCCCGGCTCCCGTAGGAGTCCGGGCGGAATCTCTCTTGAGGTTGGAGCCATGGACAGAGCCCGACTTCCGTAGAAGTTTGGGCGGAATCCTTCTGCAGTTGAAGTTGGCAACGGAGCCCGGCTCCCGTAGGAGTCCGGGCGGAATCTCTCTTGAGGTTGGAGCCGTGGACAGAGCCCGACTTCCGTAGAAGTCCGGGCGGAATCCTTCTGCAGTTGAAGTTGGCGATGGAGCCCGGCTCCCGTAGGAGTCCGGGCGGAATCTCTCTTGAGGTTGGAGCCGTGGACAGAGCCCGGCTTCCGTAGAAGTTCGGGCGGAATCCTTCTGCAGTTGAAGTTGGTGACGGAGCCCGGCTCCCGTAGGAGTCCGGGCGGAATCTCTCTTGAGGTTGGAGCCGTGGACAGAGCCCGGCTTCCGTAGAAGTCCGGGCGGAATCCTTCTGCAGTTGAAGTTGGCGACGGAGCCCGGCTCCCGTAGGAGTCCGGGCGGAATCTCTCTTGAGGTTGGAGCCGTGGACAGAGCCCGGCTTCCGTAGAAGTCCGGGCGGAATCCTTCTGCAGTTGAAGTTGGTGACGGAGCTCGGCTCCCGTAGGAGTCCGGGCGGAATCTTATCGGCAGTCGAAGCCGGCGGCGGAGCTCGGCTCCTGCAAGGGCTGATCCTGCTGAGAACTTCGGCCGTGGATATTTTATACCCAACAGTAGTCATATCCTATGGTTTGAATTAGTCAAATCATGCTGACTATATTCGATCAAGATCAAATTAGGATATAGATCATTCAACAGAGATTACGGATGATCAAATTGTAATATCGAACAAGAGTCAAAGAAGGAGGCCAACATAGTGCTTGATAATCAGGAGTCTATTGGATGAAATAAATTTATTTAATTTAAATCAAATTAAGATACAATTGACTTCATAAAAATCAAATCTGATGGTATCCGGATTCGGCCAAGGTGGGTGTGTTGGGTTTTAGCATCTTGAAATTCAACCTACAACAAAGAAGCCCACAAAAAAGTAGCCCAAGATGAAGAAGTCTAGCAGATGCAGGCGTACAAGTCCGTAGGCTCAGCATATAGGAGCCCAGTTCCACTGGCTCTTGTGGCCTGCAGGTGTTCGCGTTCCACAGGCGTGCCCGACCCATAGGTGCATGGGGCGTGTAGCACACGCGGCTCAGCGTGTGTGGCCTAGGATGTGCAGCCCAACATGCATGGGATATGCATGAGGCGTGGACCACCATGGTCCAGGAACATTTCATGCGGCTGTCTGCATAAACGACATGCGGCACACATGGAGAGGCCCCGATCCACAGTTGGTTCACACGAGAGTGGTCTACGCACAGTCTATAGGAGTGTTTTGCATGATCGGATGGCCATGGACACGTGCGGGAGCGATCAAATGATCAAAAGTATTTTTTGAGTCTTGTTAAAAGTTTGATTTTTATTTGGACTAGTTTTGGGCCCTATAAAAGCAAGCCTGTGGAACAGGGAGGGTGGTTGAGGATCTGGTAGCTGCTCAGAAGTGGCTGGGAGCAGTAAGGAGCAACAGGTAGCGACAAAGAGGGTTTTCTTTGGGTTCTTTGAGAGCTTTGTAAGGGAAGGTCAAGAGCTTCTTGTCGAAAGAGAGAGATTGATGTATGAGAGTTAAGAGGATGTCATCTCCTCTTGTACTTATTCTTTCTTTCATAGTGAAGCTTGCATATTCCATGGACGTAAGCCTTGAGCTGATCTACTATTAGAAAATAGATAGGTTGCATGAATGTATTTCAAAATGATTTTGAACACGATGGAAATAGTCTAGGTTAAACCCTTTTAATCCCTCATGTAAGAGATCAAATTTATAATCTATCCGTGCTCGAATCTATACATGCATATAATCTGAAAATAAAACATAAATATTTAAGATCAGATCTCAATACTTTGCGTGGGTCGAACTACACCATAGTCGATGATCATAGATTTGAACGATTCTTTTAGCCATGCACGTGCCCGATCTCCATAGGTATCCACATGAGGACTCATTCCAATCAGAGATAGGTGATCTCTTCGAGATGCTAGCTCCCTTACAGAGATCTTCTTTTTGATAGCTAATCTGACTTCTTCTTCAAATCTCACAGACGCTCTAGAGATTAAGAAAAACTGGAGAAAGAATAGAGAGGAAGGAGGCTAGGCGTCAAGAAAATAATTTTCTCTTCTTTTCTCATATTCGAGACGTCCAACTTTTGGACCCTATTTATAAGGGTGTGGAGGCTAGGGTTTATGGGAGGTGCCACAAATTATTACATGCCAAAAGGTGGGGTGTGAGATATTTTTGTCGCCAAGAAATATGGAGCAGCATGAGAAAGAAATCAGATCTGATTTCTTCTCACGCTACTTCTTTCTCAATGGACAAATAGGATAGGTTGGCACCACCTTTCTTTCCCATTATTCCTGATTTATTTCCTTCTTATCTTCTTTTCAATTTGAATCAAATTCAATTTAGAAAGGAGATACGGTGATGAATCATCATGAGTAGCTGTCCCCCTATCTGCGCCCACCTCTTTCATGCAAAAACAAATCATGCCAAACACCATTTAGCATGAAATATTTTGGTGTGAGTCTTAGGGCATGCGCATGGGAGAGAGTTCCAAAGAGTTAGGACTCTAGATGTTCCAATTTTGGATCAATCCAAATCTAATTTGGTTGGACCCAAGGAGAGAAAGAAACCTAATCCAAATAGGAACCCAATCTCCTCAATTAAATTCCAATCTAATTAGGAGTTAACTAAACCCAAGTTCTAATCAAATCAAGAATTAGTCTTTCTTGCATCCAACTTGATCCAATCAAACCCAATCTAAGTCAAACTAAATTCAATTTAATTAGACTTGATCCGAACCTCCTATAATTCACTAACACTTAACGAATTACTTAATTATAATTTTTGCATAAGATTGATCATCAATCACATTGATGATTATACCCTTCAATGATTCATAATCATTGATCAACCATCTGATCAGACAAGAATCTTTTTTGTGTGAGCCCCCATAGGTTCTATTCTATCCGGTAGTGAGATATATTATGATCTCCATCACAATATCATTGAAACTTCTTTCGATGGGTTAGAATAATTCCAACTCTTTCTTTGAGGATTATCAATCATCAAGACGATGCTCAATGAGTCCCATAATCCACCAGTGACACCTAGTAATATGTAGTGACAATCCAACAGAATGAAAGTAATGAATCTCTAGGTACAGTTATCGTGTGATTCAGTCCTTCTATCGTGAGTCTCGACTTGACAGAGGTCATGAAGAACTCGTCAAACCCCAACATCAGTCAATGTCAGATTGGCTCGACTCGAGTTCATTTATAAATTTTGTGAATTTTTTTTCAGTATTCACACTTACTTTGGTCAAAAAATTTTTAGACTCAGTCTCGCGAATCGCATAGAACTTCTTTTTTTCTACCAAGATCGATAAATTCCATCTAGGTGCATCCTATTCCTAATGGTGAATCTGAATCCACCATAACCAACATCCACAGCAAGAACCCGAATGGCTAGGGACCAAGTGAACATGCAGTCAAACTACAGTAGCCTCACTACAAATAGTCGATGTACCGCAGGTTAAAGGACCACTCCACTGTAGTATCGAGAAGATCACTAATTAGTGAGTAGATATTCAAATAATTTCTCGTATTGGTCACACTCAATGTAAATTATTCTTTAGAAACTAACCACTAATAATGTATGTCTCAAATTCTTAAAACTTTAAGAATATATAAAATTATTTTTATTAATTTGTAGGATAAATCCTGGACACAAAAATATGAATAAAAATAAAAATTATCTTTTATTAATAATAAATATTTTATAAATATAAAATTATATACTAAAATTATAAAATATGTCAGTCAATAATTGACTTCTAGGGCACACATCTAACAAACTCTCACTTGACCTAAAGCCAATCGGCCATATACCTAAGGCCTATCTTCTCAAGATGAGCTTCGATCTTCTGCTAGCTGAGAGGCTTGGTCAGTGGGTCTGTCATATTCTATGCGGAGTTGACTCTCTATACCTCAATGAACTTCTTCTCGAGGTATTCACTTATGATGTGTAACTACCGTTCTATATGCTTGAACTTCTGATGAGACCTGAGCTCCTTAATAAGGGCTATGATGCCGTTGTTGTCGCAGTATAGTGCAATGACATCCGATGACATCATATCCAGTTTCGCAATGAACTTTTTAAATCAGAATGCTTCCTTAGTAGCTTCAAAGATGGCAATGTACTCGACTTTCATGGTCGAATCTGCAATGACCGGCTGCTTAAGACTCTTCCAACTAACTGATCTTTCATTATGTAGAAAAATATATCCTAATATAGACCTTCTATCATCGACATCAGACATGTAGTCTGAATCCTTATATCCTTTCACTTTCAGCTCTGATCCTCCATCAAAAATCAAGAATAAATCTTTAGTCCTTCTTAAGTACTTAAGAATATTCTTAATAGCTATCCAGTACTCTTCGTCTGGATTTGATTGATATCTGTTCATGATACTCATCGTAAGGACTATATCAGGTCATGTACACAACATAGTATACATGAGGCTCCTTATTGTCGAAGCATAAGGGATCTTGCTCATATATTGAATCTTCTTAGTTGTGTCAGGACACATCTTCTTGAAGAAATGAATGCCATGCCTAAGAGGCAAGAGACCCCTCTTGGAGTTTTCCATACTGAACCTTTTCAACATCTCCTCTATATACATTCACTATAAAAGTCCTATCGTTCTCTTATATCTATCCCTATAGACCTTTATACTAAGAATGTAGGAAGCTTCTTCTAGATCTTTCATGAAAAATTTCTTTGACAACTATACTTTGATTGATGTTAGCATGAGAATATCATTTTCAATCAGGAGGATATCATCTACGTACAATATGATAAATGCGATAGCACTCCCACTGACCTTTTTGTACATACACGACTCTTCCTCATTTTTGATGAAATTAAATATTTTGATCACATCATTTAAGTGAGTGTTCCAACTCCGAGATGCTTGCTTGAGTCCATATTTGGATCTTTGCAGCTTGCAGATCTTGTGATTACTATCACTAGATGTGAAATCCGTAGGTTGCTTTATATAGATATCTTCCTCAAGATATCTATTTAGGAAAATATTTTTCACATCCATCTACCAGATTTTAAAATCATGAAACACCACAACTGCTAGCAGAGTCCGGATGGATTTCAGCATGACCATGGACGAAAAGATTTTCTGATAGTCAATGCCTTCATATTGACTATAATCATTAATAAGTGGTATATTTTTATATTTATTGAAGGTATTTTTGATAATTTATGGTGCTAACATCTTCTTAAAAATTTAATTTTATGAATAAATTAGATTTTCTTGTAAAAATAAATAATTTTAAAAAAATATATAAATTAAAGTATATTTATGAAAAATAAATATTAATTTAATTGAATAATTTAAGTATCAAAATGATGAAAAATTTTTAAAAAATTTAATGCATATTTTTTCTTATTTTTCAGGCAAAAAATCGAAGCAAAAATCAAGATAAAATATCCTAAAAAATAAAAAATATTACCTCCGATGCACGATGGATCGATCGCTCGATCCACAGAGCCAAGGCGTGGTCCATAGGAATAGTTAGGTGGTCCACAGGTGTGGCTCACAGTGAGAAAAAGATCTTGGATGCGATCCAACGACTGAGATTTAATCTGAGGATCGATCCAACGGCTGCTGTTCGTTGTCGATTTATAAGAGGGATTTTTATGCAATCCGACAATCCAGAACCAATCCTAGGCATGATCGGATGACTGTGGTTCGATCCGACTTTGATTTGGATTAAAACTATGAATTTTGATCAGATCTGGGTGGTTCAAGCTCCATCCGACGATCAAGAATATTCCTAAGGGGATTAATATGATTTCTAAGGGTTTTAGGACTCCTTTTCCTACCAAAAATTATTAAAAATTCATCTATAAATAGGAGATCCAAAAATAAATTTTGGGGATAAAAAAATTGAATAAAAAGTGTAGAAAAAAATAAAAAAAATTAGATAGATTTAGGGATCCAAGAAAAAAGAGAGAAGTCAGTTCGTTCTACGGAGTATGAAAGAAGACGGAGAGGTCATCAACCATCTTTCTGATGAGACTTGGCTGATCAATTTCAGATCTTTATTATAGTTTTATTTTTATTTTATTTTATTATTCTTTTTAAATTTATTGTACTTAAATTTTAATTCTAGTTAATGAAAAATTTATTTTTCTATATTTTAAATTCTTATCTTTTATTTTTTTGCATGTAGATGCTAGGATTTAATTAGTAGATCTTAGTATCAATTTATTTTTATACTTTTTAAATTTTTATTATTTATTTTATTGCAAGTAGATGCTAGGATCTAGTTAGTAGATCGTAGTATCCGATTTATTTTTCACACTTTTAAATTTTTATTTTTTGACTTAAATTACTTTCTCTAAAATTTTATTTTTTTATAAAATTAAATATTTCAAATCAAAATCCTACTTTCTCTGTGGATTCGACTCGACTCACTACCTTCTACATATTTTAAATTTTTATTGAAGTCAAAATTTGATTGATAATTACGGTGTCCTAACGACAATATCGCAATCATATCAATTTTTGGTGCTGTTGCCGGAGAAGGCAATAATTTTAATTTTTGATTTTTTTGATTTTTTTGTAAATATAACTTACTAAATTTTTTTATTTTTTTATCCTTATGCAGAAAAAAAATCAAAAAAGAGATAGAAAGCTTACAATTTTGCTTGATGAGATCAATCCTAACCCTAACCCTAACTATTTTTTTTATTACTATTTTTTTTAAAATTAACCTAAAATTTATCCACATAAATCTAATAAAAATTATATGACAAGAGTAGAAACTTAATTATTAGAAGCATTCATCATCTTAGATTTTTTTTTAGTGATCGCTGGAGACAAGGTAAGCTTTCAAGTTTCATTAGTTTCATGCATCTAATTTAGTTGCATAGAACCCCTTGTTTGAAATTGATTATGCATATTCATCTCAAATCAATTTAAGGGAAACACCCATAATAAGATAAGGTGGGAATTTTATCATTTTTTCTTGACCCAAAAACAACCAACCAGCATCCCGCATTAACCCAAACCTAACTAAAATCAAGTAGACATGGGCTCCTAAGATCAATTGAGTTCAGTTTGAGTATTGTGGTCAAGTCAAGTATAAAGTAAGTTTAGACTCACCCCTGAAACTAGTGTTTAAGGCTAGAGGTTACAAAGGCTCTACCTAAGTGGACTCATGGTTATTTAATTGGTTCTGTTAGCTTACCTGACCAATTCAATTGGTATCTAAGGCAAGCAACGGGAGGACCCCCACGACCTCACCTCTTACCTGGCTAGTTGAAGGAAGTGAGAACAAACCCAATTTGAATCTAGACTAAACCACCCTACATCAAATTATTAGGTCTAAGAAATCCGTAGATATCTAGGTTTAACTGTTTGCTAACTTGATTGCAATTAACACTTAACCACAACTAATTCTTCTTATCTTACGTTTTTAGGTCTAAGACTTTTCTTAAGGATCTCACTTTTAGAACTTTTTCCTTTCTTTCTTTTCTCTTCTTTTTTTCCTCCTTCTTCTTAAAAAAAAAATTTTTAACAACACACATATTAGGATTTGCACTAATACATACACGGTATAATTTTTTCTGACCTAGTTTAATCTAATCTTGAAATTGAACGACTGATCCATGCTAAACCCAAAAATTAAATGGCTGGAGATCCTAGAGAACCACCTAGACAGATGAAAAAATATTTTATTCCTTCTACCTATAACCCATCGACTTGTATCTACCTACCTGATATCCCTGCAAGCCATTATGAGATCAAGTCGACCACAAACCAGATGCTCCCATCTTTCTATGGGAACACCAATGAAGATCCTTACAAGTATCTAGATGAGTTCTTAGAAATCTGTTTCACGATGAAAATTCAAAATTTTACTAATGATGCACTTAGATTGACCCTATTCTCCTTCTTGCTTAAGGACAAAGCCAAGTACTGGCTTAGCACAATAGGGAGACCAATCCGAACATGGACTGAAATGCAGCATGAGTTTCTTAAGAAATTTTATCCCATAGGTCGAACCAACACCATGAGGCGAGCCATCACTAGATTTGCTCAACTTTCAGGAGAACAAATTCACAAATCATAAGAAAGACTTAAGGAACTTCTTAGGAAATATCCACACCATGGTCTATCTAAGTGGCAAATAGTTCAAGCTTTTTATGAGGATTTAGGTGACCAATACAGACAGATGGTAGATACATCTTGTGGAGGTGCATTCATGAGTAAGAGTGAGGATGAAGCCTATACTTTATTTGAAATTTTGAGTAAAAATCCGATCAATCATGCTTCATTATCTTCCTATAAAAGATCAATCCCTCACTAAAAGCGGACAGAAATTTTTGAGATCAAGCAAACAGACTCTAGTCCTAAGGTCGATTTGAACCTAATAGCCCAAAAATTAGATAAAGTCAACCTTGTTGCCCACAAAATAGATCAGTTCCTAACCCTAGGTCAACAATCTTCTGCACAACACACACAACCTTCTAATTATTAGGAGATTTATTCTACCTGTGCTAGCCCAGCCCATCATGTGAGTGAATGTCCTACGGTTGCATAGTTTCCACCTTTCATCCAAGAATAAGTTCAAACTGCCCAAGGTTACTCCAAGCCTGTCAATGATCCATTCTCTAACACATATAATTCAGGCTGGAGGAACCATCCTAATTTTTCTTGGAGACCCCAACAGACTCAGGCTCAGACCCAAATTCTTCCTCAGTAAAACTTTCAGAGTAGACCTCCATACCAGAATTATGCCTACAATAGAGGTCAGCCTAGTCAGCCTACCCAGCCATCATATCATAATCAGCCATCATACCCACCTTCTCAACAGACTAATCTAGCCGATGATAGATTTAATCAGCTTCAACAATTGATTATGACCCAACAGCAATCATCGCTAAGTTAGAAACACAAATAGGACAGTTAGCTGAGTCTACCATGAGGAGAGAACCAGATCAATTGCCAAGCCAACCAGTACCAAATCTCAGAAACAACCCATCCACCCCCCAACCATCTGGATCAAGTCATCAATCTAATGTCTCACTTAAGAATCTCCAATTTGAGAATGCCAAAGTAATTTTTGAGCTTAAAAGTGGTAGGATTCTTAAGGACCCATATCCAGACCAGGTGAGAGAGGCTAGTACTAATGCTAGCCAAAATGAGAATTTGAAAAAAGAGGTTAGTATTGAGACTAACCCAATAGAAGAATCTGAGTCCGAAATTATTACTGATCCGAGTGAAAAAGATAAAGAAAAGAAGAGAGCGGATGAGTTATGATAAGTGATATATTTTTACATTTATTGAAGATATTTTTGATAATTTATGGTGCTAACATCTTCTTAAAAATTCTAATTTCATAAATTTATTGAATTTTCTTAAAAAATAAGTGATTTTGAAAAAAATATGAAATTAGATATATTTATAAAAAAAATAGATGTTAATTTAATTGAGTAATTTAAGCACCAAAATGAAAAAAAAATGTCGAAAAATTTAATGCATATTTTTTTCAATTTTTCAGGTAAAAATTTTAGCAAAAACGAAGTTAAAATACCCTAAAAAATAAAGAAAATAGTCTTCAGTGTACGGTGGACCAGTCGATCGGTCCACAGAGCCAGGGCGCGGTCCATAGAAAATTTCACGCAGTCCACAGGTGTGGCTCACAACGAGAGAAAGATTCTGGGCATGATCCAATGGCTAAAATTTATTCTAACCCAGATCTGACGGTCAGCATCCATTGTCGGTTTATAAAGAGGGGTTTTTGCATGATCTGATGGCTCAGAAGTGATCCATCAAGTGATCGGATGGCTGAGGATGCTCCCGACTGTGTTAAGGATTTAAATTGCATGATTAGATGGTCAGAACTTCATCAGAATCCAGATCCAATGGCTGACATTCGATCCGACTTTGATAAGGATTAAAACTATAGATTTTGATCAGATCTGGGCAGTCTGAAGCTGATCCGACAGCCAAAAATATTTTTAGGAGGATTAATATGATTTCTAAGGGTTTTAGGATTCTTTTTCCTATCAAAAAAATTATGAAAAATTCATCTATAAATAGGAAGTCAGGGAATAAGCTTTGGGAGAAGAAAAATTGAGTAGAAAGTATAGAAAAAAATAGAAAAAAAAATTAAATAGCTTTAGAGACCCAAGAAAAAGAAGGAGAGAAGTCAGTTCATTCTACGGAGTATGACAAAAGATTGAGAGGTCATCAACCATCTTTTCGATGAGGCTTGACTGATCAACTTCAGATTCTTATTACAGTTTTATTTTTATTTTATTTTATTATTATTTTTAAATTTTTTATGCTTGAATTTTAATTTTAATTAATGCAAAATTTATTTTTTTATATTTTAAATTCTTATCTTTTATTTTTTGCACGTAGATGCTAGGATCTAATTAGTAAATCTTAGTACCAATTTATTTTTATGCTTTTTAAATTTTTATTATTTATTTTTATTGCAAGTAGATGCTAGGATCTAGTTAGTAGATTTTAGTATCCAATTTATTTTTCATACTTTTAATTTTTATTTTCTGACTTAAATTACTTTCTCTAATTTTTTTTTTTATAAAATCAAAGATTTTAAATCAAAATCCTACCTTCTTTGTGGATTCGACCTGACTCACTACTTTCTACATATTTTTAATTTTTATTGAAGTCAAAATTTGATTGATAATCACGGTGTCCTAATGATAGCATCGCGATCGCATCAATTTTTGGCACTTAAAAAAAAAATCTCAACAACATACATATTAGGGTTTGCACTAATACATACATGGTATAATTTTTTCTGACCTAGTTGAACTTAATCCTGAAATTGAATGACTAATCCATGCTAAACATGATAATCAAATGGCTAGAAATTCTAAGAACCACCTAGGCAGATGAAGAACTATTTTATTCCTTCCACCTCTAACCCATCGATATTTTCATCATTCTATGGGATCAAATATTCTGACTCTAGTCCTAAGGCCGATCTGAACCTAATAGCCCAAAGATTAGATAAAGTCGACCTTCTTGCCCAAAAATTTTATCAATTCTTAACATTAGATCAACAATCTCCTGCACAATACACACCACCACCTAATTATCAGGAGATTTGTTCTATCGGTGCTAGCCCGACCCATCATGTGAGTGAATGTCCCATGACTGCACAGTTTCCACATTTTATTCAAGAACAAGTTCAAGCTACTCAAGATTATTCTAATCCTGTCAATGACCCATTCTTAAATGCATATAATCAAGATTGGAGGAACCATCCTAATTTTTCTTGGAGACCCCAACAGACTCAGGCTCAGACCCAAATTTTTTTTTTGTAAAACTTTCAGAGTAGGCCCCAATATCAAAACTATGCTTATAATAGTGGTAGCCTAGTCAGTCTACTCAGTCATTTTATTATAATCAGTCGTTATACCCACCTCCTCAATAGACTAATCTAGCCGACGATAGATTTAGCCAACTTCAACAAATGATCATGATCCAACAGCAATTTCTCGCTAGGCTAGAAGCATAAATAGATCAATTAACTGAATCTACCATGAGGAGAGAACTAGGTCAATTGCTAAATAAACTAATACTGAATTTTGAAAATGACCCACTCATCCATCAATCACCTGGACCAAGTCATCAATCCAATGTCCCACCTAAGAATCTTCAATTTGAAAGTGATAATGCAATTTCTGAGCTTAAAAGTGATAGAATTCTTAAGGACCCATATCAAGTCCAAGTGAGTGAGGCTAGTACTGATGTTAGTCAAAGTATGAATTTAGAAGAGGAGGTTAGTACTGAGGCTAACCCAATAGAAGAATCTGAGCCCATAACTGATACTGAGAAGAGCGAATGAGTTACCCAAGACATATTCACCAAAAGTTTCATTCCCTTCAGCTCCGTTAGCCGGTTCTTCCACTTTAAAATCACCTCCTCCAAAACTGAAATTGCCCTTGGTTACATCTGAGTATACATATTTTAAATCAAGTAACACCCTTTCAGTATTCATTACTTCAAACTCAACTCCTAAATCAAAAACTCAGTTCATGAGCATTTTAGAAGAATAAATAGGAGAAATTTTTGATAAACAAGGGTCTATGAATGGGTTTGTAAACTATCTTTCTAAAATTAAAAATGGGGATGTGAAATAATTTTTGAAGATTGATAATAAAATATTAAATTTATCAAAGATCATCTTCTTGAGATTGGCAATCCAAAATCATTAAAATTTATCAATCCAATATTCGACACGGGATAGATGAGAGAATCAACATGATCTGACTGAAAACGATAAACTTAGCGCTTCCTGGAAGGCAACCCAGTTTTCAAGTTTTTAATTTTTGCTTTTGTCTTTGCTTTCTTTTGTATTTTATTTAGGATAATCGAGTCTTGCTTTGTGTCTTTTGTAGAGATCTGAAGATAATCTTGATTAAGTTGAGAGGAGAATCAATTTTGAAAAGACTTCTAGATCAAGTGATATCCCCCCTTTTCTTTCTCTTTACATGCATCGTTCATATTTTCTACTCCATTGAAGATAATATTGATTAAATTGGGGGAGAGAATAAAAATTTTTTTTTAAATCCTCAAGTAAGTTAGTATTTAGTATTTAAGCATCTGATTACACTTAAGAATCGAATTAAACCAAGCATTTTTTAAAAAAAATTGATGCATAGATCAGAGAGTTTGTGAGATATTGAGGGATCAAGTATTAAGAAAACTCAATAAAGAGTTAAGTTTAGAACTTAAATAGTTTTCTTTGAGTATTTCTAAATCTTTCTACCAGCATCAAAGAAGAGTTTACTTCTTATGGACTTGTGTAAAGTAACTATACATTTCTTCATATATTTATAAATAAAAAATAAAAAAAAAGTTTCCAAGTACTTCATGCTGAATAACCGGGCCTCTTTGCCTAAGCAAGTATTGAGTTTCACATTAAAAGATATGAAGGGCAAAGAAGTTTTGTTGTAAAGCTAGTTTTAACTCGTAGCCTGTTTGATTCGAGCAAGTAGGTTTGAGGAATATTTTATACCTAGTGCCCTAAAGCCATCTAGTTTGGGAGTTATTGACTGAAAACTCACTACATGGGTCAAACAGAAAGCTTAAGGGGTTAAGACACTCAATAGCAGTATAATATTAAAAAAAATTAATTAATAAATAAAAGATAGAAGTAACAATATACTTATCCATGTGAAGGTGAATGATTTGGAGATAAAGATAGCGATAATTTAAAAAAGTTTAGAAAAAATTTAGTGTTCTTAGTTTAACTCTCGTATTGACTAGTATTAATACCCCAATGACATATCTCATTTACACTCTACTGAACATCAGTGGTCTTTTCGAAAATTATTTGGTAAAATTTGAGATTTTAAGTTAAACGATACTTGATTCTAAATTCTTTCTTTACTCGAGGACGAACAAAGTTTAAGTTGGAGAGTGTAATAAGTGATATATTTTTATATTTATTAAAGATATTTTTAATAATTTATGGTGCTAACATCTTCTTAAAAATCCTAATTTCAAGAATTTATTGAATTTTCTTAAAAAATAAGTGATTTTGAAAAAAAATATGAAATTAGATATATTTATAAAAAAATAAATATTAATTTAATTAAGCAATTTAAGTATCAAAATAAAGAAAAATTTTTGAAGAATTTAATGCATATTTTTTCTAATTTTTCAGATGAAAATCGAAGCGAAAACAGAGCTAAAATATCCTAAAAAGCAAAGAAAATAGCCTTCGATGTATGGTGGATCGATCGGTCGGTCCACAGAGCCAAGGCTCGGTCCACAGGCATGGCTCACAGTGAGAGAAGGATTCTGGATGTGATCCAACAGCTGAAATTCATCCCGATCCAGATCCAACGGTCAGCATTTATTGTCGGTTTATAAAGAGGGGTTTTTGCACGATCCGATGGCTCAGAAGCGATCCATCAAGTGATCGGATGGCTGAGGATGCTCTCGACTGTGTTAAAGATTTAAATTGCATGATCCGATAGCCAGAACTTCATCAAAACCTAGATCTAACGACTGACATTCGATCCGACTTTGATAAGGATTAAAACTATGGATTTTGATCAGATCTGGGTGGTCTGAAGCTGATCCGACGCCCAGGAATATTTCTAGAGAGATTAATATGATTTTTAAGGGTTTTAGGACTCCTTTACCTATCAAAAAAGTATGAAAATTTTATCTATAAATAGGGAGTTCGAAAATAAGCTTTGAGAGAAGAAAAATTGAGTAGAAAGTATAGAAAAAAATAAAAAAAAATTAAATAGCTTTAGGGACCCAAGAAAAAGAAGGAGAGAAGTCAGTTCGCTCTACGGAGTACGATAGAAGATGGAGAGATCATCGACCATCTTTCTGACGAGGTTTGACTGATCAACTTCAGATCTTTGTTATAATTTTATTTTTATTTTATTTTATTATTTTTTTTAAATTTTTTGTACTTAAATTTTAATTTTAATTAATACAAAATTTATTTTTTTGTACTTTAAATTCCTATCTTTTATTTTTTGTACGTAGATGGTAGGATCTAATTAGTAGATCTTAGTGACAATTTATTTTTATACTTTTTAAATTTTTATTATTTATTTTTATTGCAAGTAGATGCTAGGATCTAGTTAGTAGATCTTAGTACCCGATTTATTTTTCATACTTTTAATTTTTATTTTCTGACTTAAATTACTTTCTCCAAAATTTTATTTTATTTTTATAAAATCAAAGATTTTAAATCAAAATCCTGCCTTCTTTGTGGATTCAACTCGACTTACTACTTTCTACATATTTTTAATTTTTATTGAAGTCAGAATTTGATTGATAATCATGGTGTCCTAACGACAGCATCGCGATCGCATCAAGTTACCCGAGACATATAAACCAAAAATTTCATTTTCTTCAGTCCTAGAAGTCAGTTCTTCTTATAAAAAATAAGGAGCACACAACAAGAAATTAATGAAATTATTTAAGCAAGTTCACATTAATCTACCCCTCCTCAATGCAATTCAACATGTCCCAGCTTACGTTAAATTTCTTAAAGAACTTTACACCCAAAAGTGTGAGCCATGAAAAATAGAGAGAATTATGCTATCTGAGGATGTTAGTGCAGTCCTGTTGAATCCATTACCTCAGAAAATGAAAGATCTTGGTGCTCCTTTGATTTCATGTGTTATAGGAGGCATCACCTTTGATTGATCCTTATTAGATTTAGGAGCTAGTGTTAACCTACTTCCAACCTCAGTCTATAAAAAATTTGGGATAGAAGAACTGAAACCCACGTCGGTTATTTTGCAACTAACTGATAGATCTGTGAAGACGCCACGGGGTCTGATTGAAGATGTTATAGTCAAAGTCAACACATATTATTTTCCAGTAGACTTCCTCATACTTGATATGGAACCATCCCAAGAGCTGAATCAAAATCCCATAATTTTAGGACGTCCATTCCTAGCCGCTGCCAATGCCAATATTAATTATAAAATAGGAGCTATGGATATTTCTTTTGGGGATCAAAAGGTGTGAATTAATGTTTTTAATACCTCAAAGTATGCTCAAAAGGAGAAAAGTTATTCGATAATTGATCTGATAGATGAGATAGTTGAAACTGATTCCTCCTTAGATTTAAAGAAAGAAGATTTTCTAGATGAACCCATTGAAGAAATCCAAAAACCAGGAGATGAATGCCTTGTTTGATTCACCTCACCCAGCACATTCACTACCTTTGTCAATGAAAATTGAACCCTTACCTAAGCTGGAAACTGAACCATTACGTCCTTCAATTCAGACCCCACCACAACTTGAACTAAAATCTTTGTCTGAATCACTTAAGTATGTATTTCTAGGACTTGAGAAAATCTTGCCAGTAATCATTGCTTCTGATCTAACCCTCGAGCAGGAAGACCAATTGTTGAATGTATTGAAAACACATTGGGAGGCCATAGGTTGGACCATTGC
The DNA here is from genome assembly GCF_000442705.2 of Elaeis guineensis. NCBI lineage: Eukaryota > Viridiplantae > Streptophyta > Magnoliopsida > Arecales > Arecaceae > Elaeis > Elaeis guineensis. Next base: position 19,587,476 of record NC_025997.2, read on the forward strand.
TGATTTAAAAGGTATTAGTCCGTCAATATGCATGCACCATATTTACATAGAGGATAATGCCAAACCCATCTGAGAAATGCAAAGATGGCTCAACCCGAATATGCAAGAGGTAGTCAAGAAGGAGATAATTAAATGGTTAGATGCTGGTATCATTTATCCTATTTCAGACAGCCATTGGGTGAGTCCTACTCAAGTTATTCCAAAAAAATCTGGACTCACGGTTGTCCATACTAACCATGGGGATCTAGTACCAACATGACTTTCTACTAGGTGGCGTGTCTGCATAGATTATAGAAAACTCAATGCAGCTACCCGTAAAGATCATTTTTCTTTACCCTTTATTGATCAAATCTTAGAGAGACTAGCTGGCCAACAGTATTTTTGCTTTTTAGATGGATACTCAGGATACAATTAGGTAGCAATCTACCCAGGAGATCAGGAAAAGTCCACCTTCACATGCCCCTATGGAACCTTTGCTTTTCGTAGAATGCCTTTCGGACTATATAATGCACCCGCGACCCTTCAAAGATGCATGATGTCAATATTTTTAGATATGGTAGGAGATTTTTTAGAGATATTCATGGATGATTTTTCAGTCTTTGAAGAATCTTTTGAGAGTTGCCTCAATAATTTGAAGAAAATGTTAAAACAATGCATTGAGGCCAATCTAGTTTTAAGTTGGAAAAAGAGCCATTTCATGATCAAAAAAGGGATAGTATTAGGGCATATTATGTCAAAGAGAGGGATTGAGGTTGATAGAGCAAAAGTTGAATTGATTTCTAAACTTTCTCCACCGACTTCTGTCAAACAAATCCGATCTTTTCTTGCCATGTAGGATTTTACTGTCGCTTCATCAAAGACTTTTCTAAAACATCCCGCCCTTTATATAATCTGCTTGCTAAGGATGTCCCTTTTAACTTTGATGAAGAATGTCTTAAGGCTTATGAATTTTTGAAAGAAGCTGTGACCAAAGCTCCAATCATCCAACCTCCAGATTGGTCACTATCTTTTGAGATCATGTGCGATGCTTCTGATTTTGCCATAGGAGCTATCTTAGATCAAAGGATAAATAAATATCCTGTAGTGATTTACTATGCCAGCAGAACTCTAAATGAAGCTCAAATGAATTATACCACAACTGAAAAAGAATTACTAGCTGTAGTATTTGCCCTGGAGAAGATTCGATCATACTTGTTAGGATCAAAAATCATGATTTATTCAGATCATACGGCTTTGAGATATCTGCTTTTAAAGAAAGATGCTAAACCATGATTGATTAGATGGATTTTACTGCTACAAAAATTTGATATTAAAATTCGAGATAAGAAGGGATCTGAAAATATTATAGCAGACCACCTATCGAGGATCCTAGTAGAAGATTGTGAACCTACATCAATTGAAAAATCTTTTTTGGACGAGCAACTTCTAGTAGTTTCACACATAAAGGCTCCTTGGTTTGCAGATATTGTGAATTACTTAGCAGTTGAACAAATTCCTGATGGTTGGTCTAAGAATTAAAAGGATCGATTCTTTGCTCAAATCAAGTATTATTTTTGAGAAGATCTTGAACTTTTTTGAATTTGTGCTGATCAGATTATTTGTAGATGTGTTCCTAAAACTGAATAATTGAGTATCTTGAAATTCTGTCATACTCTTGCTTGTGGAGGATATTTTTCTGGATGAAAAACTATGGCCAAAGTATTGCAAAGTGGATTTTACTGGCCCACATTATTTAAGGATGCTTATAATTTTAGTCAAGAATGTCTTAGGTGTCAAACTTTAGGAAACATTTCAAAGAAAGACATGATGCCTTTGAACCCCATCTTGGTAGTTGAAATTTTTGATGTTTGGGGAATTGATTTTATGGACCTTGTCCACCCTCCAATAGTTTTGAATATATTTTGATGGCTGTTGATTATGTTTCTAAATAGATTGAGATAATAGCAACATGAACCAATGATCATAAGATAGTCATAAAATTTGTTCAAAGGAATATCTTTTCTAGGTTTGGATTTTCATGTGCTATCATTAGCGACGGAGGTACCCACTTCACGAACTATTATTTTTGAATATTACTATAAAAATATGGGATCACATATAAGATAGCTACACCATACCACCCACAAATAAGTGGCCAAGTTGAAGTATCCAATAGGGAGATTAAGAACATTCTACAAAAGACTATTAGGCCTGATCGTAGAGATTGGTCAGATCGATTAGATGATGCATTATGGGCCTATAGGATAGCTTATAAAAATCCTATTGGAATGTCTCCCTACAGATTGATTTATGGAAAAACATGTCATCTTCCGGTAAAACTTGAACATAAAGCATATTGGGCAATCAAGCAACTGAATTTTGATTTGAAACATGTTGGTTCCAACCGGATGTTGCAACTAAGTGAATTGGATGAATTGAGACGAGAGGCTTATAAAAATTTATGAATTTATAAAGAGAAAATGAAAGCCTTTCATGATAAACACATTTCAAGAAAAACCTTTGAGCCAAATCAACAAGTCTGGTTATTTAATTCAAGGCTAAAATTATTTTCAAGAAAATTAAGATCTAGATGGGATGGACCTTACATTGTAAATCAAGTATTCCCACATGGTGCAATCAAACTTTATAATCCTAAATCAAAAAATTTTTTTAAGATAAATGGTCAAAGATTAAAACCATACATTGAAAGGATGTCATTAAAATAAATTATTGATCAAGTAGCATTAACAGACCCATACTGAATTGAGCTGCATTGTGTCTGGCTGAAGACGGTAAACTTAGCACTTTCTGGGAGGCAACACAATTTTTACTTTTTATTTTTTTTTATATTTTGTTTAGGTTAATTGAGTTTTACTTAGTATCTTTTGTAGGGATCTGAAGATAATCTTGACTAAGTTAGGAGGAGAATCAATTTTGAAAAAGATTTTTGAATCAGGTGATATCTTTCTTTTTCTTTCTCTTTGTATGCACCCTTCATTTTTTCTACTCCATTGAGGATAATGTCGATTAAGTTGGGGGGGAGAATAAAAAAATTTTAAAATCCTCAAGTAAGTTAGTATTTAGTATTTAAGCACCTAATTACACTTAAAAATTGAGTTAAATCAAATATTTTAAAAAAAAAAAATTGATACACAGATCAGAGAGTTTGTGAGATATTGAGGGATCAAGTATTAAGAAAACTCAATAAAGAGTTAAGTTTAGAACTTAAACAGTTTTCTTTGAGCATTTCTAAATTTTTCTACCAACATCAAAGAAGAGTTAACTTTTTATGGGCTTGTGTAGGGTAACTATATATTTATTCATATAAAAATTAAAAAAAAAGAAAAAAAAATTTTAAGTACTTCATGCTGAGTAACCGGACTTCTTTATCTAAGCAAGCATTGAGTTTCGCATCAAAAAATATGAAGGGCAAAGAAGCTTTGTTGTAAAGCTAGATTTAACTCGTAGCCTGTTTGATTCGAGCAAGTAGGTCTGAGGGGTATTCTATACCTAGTGCCTTAAAATCGTCTGGTTCGGGAGTCACTGACTGAAAACTCACTACATGGGTCAAACAGAAAGCTTAAGGGATTAAGACACTCAATAGCAGTACAATATTAAAAAAAAATAATCAATAAATGAAAGACAGAAGTAACAATATACTTGTCCATATGAAGATTAATAATTTGGAGATAAAGGTAGGGATAATTTGAAAAAATTCAGAAAAGATTTAGTATTCTTAGTTTAACTCTCATATTGACTAGTATTAATACCCCAATGACATACTTCATTCATGCTCTACTAAATATCAGTGGTTCTTTTAAAAATTATTTAGAGAAATTCAAAACTTTAAGTTAAATGGTACTTAATTCTAAATTCTTTCTTTACTCGAGGACGAGCAAAGTTCAAGTTGGGAGGTGTGATAAGTGGTATATTTTTATATTTATTGAAGATATTTTTGATAATTTATGGTGCTAACATCTTCTTAAAAATCTAATTTTATGAATAAATTAGATTTTTTTATAAAAATAAATAATTTTTAAAAAAATATAAAATTAGAGCATATTTATGAAAAATAGATGTTAATTTAATTGAGTAATTTAAGCACCAAAATGATGATAAATTTTTGAAAAATTTAATGTATATTTTTTTCTATTTTTCAGACAAAAAATCAGAGCAAAAATCGAGCTAAAATATCCTAAAAAATAAAAAATATTACCTTCGGTGCACGGTGGACCGACCGCTCGATCCACAGAGCCAGGGCGTGGTCCACAGGAATAGTTACGTAGTCCACAGGCATGGCTCACAGTGAGGAAAAGATCCTGGGCACGATCTAACGGCTGAGATTTAATCTGAGGATCAATCTAACGGCTGCTGTTCGTTGTCGGTTTATAAGAGGAATTTTTGCACGATCTGATGGTTCAGAAATAATTTCAAGCACGATCGGATGGTTGTGGTTTGATCTGACTTTGATTTGGATTAAAACTATGAATTTTGATCAGATCTGGGTGGTTCAAGCTCCATCCGACGGTCAGGAATATTTCTAAGAAGATTAATATGATTTCTAAGGATTTTAGGACTCTTTTTCCTACCAAAAAATTATAAAAAATTTATCTATAAATAGGAGGTCCAAGAATAAGCTTTGGAGATAAAAAAAATTGAGTAAAAAGTATAGAAAAAAATAAAAAAAAAATAGATAGATTTAGGGATCCAAAGAAAAGAAGGAGAGAAGCCAGTTCGCTCTACAGAGTACGACGGAAGATGAAGAGATCATTAACCATCTTCTCGATGAGGTTTGGCTGATCAACTTTAGATCCTTGTTACAATTTTATTTTTATTTTATTTTATTTTATTTTTTTTAATTCATTGTACTTGAATTTCAATTCTAGTTAATGAAAATTTTATTTTCTTGCACTTTAAATTTTTATCTTTTATTTTTTTGCACGTAGATGCTAGGATCTAATTAGTAGATCTTAGTACCAATTTATTTTTATGCTCTTTAAATTTTTATTATTTATTTTATTGCAAGTAGATGCTAGGATCTAGTTAGTAGATCTTAGTATCCAATTTATTTTTTACACTTTTAAATTTTTATTTTTTGATTTAAATTGCTTTCTCCAAAATTTTATTTTATTTTTATAAAATTAAAAATTTCAAATCAAAATTCTGCCTTCTCTGTGGATTCGACCCGACTCACTACCTTCTACGTATTTTTAATTTTTATTGAAGTCAAAATTTGATTGATAATTATGGTGTCCTAATAACAACATCACGATCGTATCAACCGTTCACAACCAACATTACTTTATAGGTCTCTACTTGACCATCTGAATCTATTTTTCTTTTATAAATCTATTTATATCCAATAGGTACAATATCTTCGGTGGATCTACTAAGGTCTAAACCTGGTTGGCATGCATGCAGTCAATTTTTGACTTCATCACTTCTTTTCATTTCTCGGAGTCTACATCTAACATCACTTCATTGTAGGTCTTGGGATCATTCTCAATGTTTCTATCTCCCATAAGGAATGCTTCCTCTAGATCTTCTGTAAGAATACCTAAGTACTTTTCAGGAGAATGAAAGACCCTACTTGATCTATGAGATGGAGGAGGTACCACATCAACTGACTCACTAATGGATTCTGGTTCTTGGACTCGATGCTCTTCAAAGACCTTCACTTCGAGCTCAATCTTCTTCCACTGCCTCCATTTTGGATAATTCTTTTTTTGAAGAAGATGGCATGATGGCACACAATCACATTATGATCCTTAGAAAGATAGAAATAATATCCCATGGATTCCTTAAGATACCCTATAAAATGAGTCCTAAATGATCTAGCCTCTAACTTATCTATCTGCTATCGCTTGACATGGGCCGGACATCCTCAAATTTGAGATAATAAAGAGTTGGCTTCTGACAATGCCATAACTCATATGATGTAGTAGAAATGGATTTAGAGGGAATCTAATTCATAAGATGAATAGCAGAAAGCAATGTGCATCCCCAGAGAAAAATAAAAAAATTTATGAAACTCATCATGGATCGGACCATATCTAATAGGATCTGATTCTTTCTTTCGGATATTCTGTTGAGCTGAAACATCCCTGGAGGTGTCCAGTATGAGACTATGCCGTTATCTTTGAGATAGATCTGAAATTTTTTACTAAGATATTCTCCTCCTCAATCTGATCGAAGAATCTTTATGGGTTTTCTGATCTGTTTCTTCACTTCATGTCTGAACTCTTTGAACTTTTCAAAAATTACAGACTTATGTCACATCAAGTATATAAAATCATACCATAAAAAATCATCGGTAAAGATTATGAAGTAGATGTAGCTACCCCTGGCCTGTACATCGAATGGACCACACATATTAGTGTGCATCAGGGCTAATATCTCGGTGGCCCTTTCTTCATGTCCTACAAAAGATAGCTTGGCCATCTTTTCTTAAAGATAGAACTAAAACTGGATAAGACTCGAAAGTCAATGACTGAAAGAAGACCATCTTTCTTCAGTTTGTTAAGTCTATCCTCTCCTATATGGCCTAGCCTAAGATGCGACAGATATTTCTGACTAATCCTATCTCTAAATCTCTTAAATCCTATGGCATTCATAACTTACTCATTAATATGAACACACGCATCAACATACAAATGATAAAGACTGTCACTCAAGAAAGCACGTGTAACAACTTTATTTTCAAAATAAATTATACATATATCTTTATTGAAATTAAAATTATAATTATCTTGTACCATAATAAATATCAAAATCAAATTTTTACTGGCTATAGGTACAAAATAACAGTCTTTCAAAATTAAACTAATTTCTAACAATAATCGTAGAGGATAGGTTTCGATGGTCATAGCAGCAACTCTTACCCCATTGTCGATCCGAAGTATCTCGCCTTTCCTCAATCCTCTAAATTCTTCCAGACCTTGCATAGAAGTGTACAAGTGAGCACTTGAACTAAAATCTAGAACTTAACTAGAAGAAGAAAAAATCGTTAGATTAGTTTCAATTATGAGCAAATCAAACATACCTTCAGAAGGTGCATCCTTCTTCCTATTCTTCACACTTGCCAAGTACGCAGGATAGTTCTTTCTCCAGTGGCCTTTGACATTACAATAGAAATATTTTTCTTTGTAGTTGGCCTTCTTTGGAACCTCTTTCTTCTGCCTGCTCTCAGTCTTTTGCTTCTTCACAGGCTTCTTCTTTTTTAAAGAAGACTTTCTCTTTGAGGAAGCCCACTCCGCAGTAAGAATCGAGCCCCTTGAACCTTTTAAGGTGCCCTCAGCTATCACCAACATATTCAACAATTTGGACAAGATGCTATTAATCTTATTCATATGATAGTTCATGATGAACTATCCAAATAAATTAGGAAAGAATTGCAGGATTAGATCCACCAGTAATTCCTTATCCATCATCATCCTAAATTTTTGAAGCTCTTCAATATCCTTGATCATTATCAAATAATGATCATTGATGGACTGCCCATCACGCATCTTCACTCTGAAAAGTCTATGGAAGATCTCAAAGTGAGCCATGCGACTCTGCTCATCATATAACTCTTGCAGGTGAATCAGCATATCTTTGATAGTCCTCATATCTTCATGTTGGCACTGAAGATCATTGAACATGGATGCAAGAATATAGCACCTAGCCCTATTATCTTCGTCCATCTATTTTTCAAGTACAGTTCATTGATCAAGAGATGGATGAGCTGGTAACACTTGCATATCCTGATTTAGGACATGGTTCAACTTCTCAAAACTGAAAATAATTCTCAAGTTTCGGAGCAAATCTTTGTAGTTTATCCCAATCAATTTATTGGTGTCAAAGATTCGGGCTAAAGGGTTGGAACTCGATATGATTATTTACAGAGAGAATAATTTTTAATTAGATATTTATACTTGTTAAATATTTATTCTAATAATTTTAATAACAAATAATGCTCTCATTATTTTCTCAAATCTTTCACACTTCTCGAATGGAGAAACAAAAATCTATACGTGATCGATTTCAAGTGGATACTGCAGTCTCACTGATCTATACACACCTCACCTAACAGTTATTGGTGAGTACAAACTAATGAGTGGATAACTCCTTGTCCATTGCTTCACTAAGTAGGATGCAGTGGGTTTGATCTTTAAGTTCTGTGGCCTCACTTAATAGTTATTTGCACATTTTTAGGTTAAGTCAGATCTACCGTTCACCAACAGGTGCAAAATCATTATTGGATCTCTCACGTAACAGTTATTGGGCCCAACCCTATTTTACTCTAGGGGTATCCAATGCCAATAGAGTGACTATAGCTTCTTGATGCAACTGAACCACTATAACCAATCGAGAACGATCAATGCCAAGAAGGCACCCGCATCTCTACAATAGTGAAAGACTGCTAGACTTAATATTTAGTGAGAAGATTTAGGTTCAGATCTCATCTAAGTCAGTACATCTGATGTCTGACTAACCAGATTTAGATCAGTACAATCTCATATCTGACTAACCTAGTCGGCATGGGTGAATACGAATAACCAAGCAACCTTATTCAATCCTTAATCGATCAAATTGGCCAGATTAGTGAGTTCAGTGGGAGGGTATGCTGATGCTTGCCTTAGACATCATCGAAATAGTCAGGTAAGCATGCTTTCAATTAAAAACCATCGATCAAACTGCTGACTTATCTTAGATACCAATTGATAAATTAGAATCGAACAGGTTAGCTTAGTGACTCGGACTCAGACCACTAAGCCAAATTTGATCTTGAGTCAATCAATTCACATCAAACTATGAATCGATGTGATCAACTACAACTAAACTCGACTTTGAGCCTCTTTGACCTAATCCTAACCAACCATTGATTAGGTTCGATTAACTGCTCAAAATCAAAAAAAAATTCTAACCCGATCTAATCAATTGACCCTAATTGTAGTCTAATCATAAGATCTAATTTGTTCAACCCATACCCACATACAATAACATAAAATTTAGATTCTAACAATATTTTTAGGTTATATTTTATTGCATATATTAATGGCTCATGATCTTGAAATATTTGCAGATTTAAACCTAAAGTCATATATCACATTATATGAAGTTTTAGATATAAAATCTACAAACATATATCACATATATATATTAATTTTTAGATCTAAAACTAAAGTTGCATATATCAAATATATGCATATTAGGATCTAAATCTAAACATGTATCACATACAATTTTCTATTCATGGTTCTTCTTCATGAGAAACATCACAAGTCGCATCTCTACACGTCATAAGAGAACCCATCAATTGGGCAAGACAGAGACTTTAATCCTTGCTTTCTCTTATAACCGGATGGTCATGGTGACCGTCCCAATCTGAGTACTAGGCTACTAAGAAATCTAATCTAACATATCAAATACGTACAGATTAAATTCAGATCTATAAATAAATATTCAGATCTATGCTGTCAAAAAAAAAACTAGTGGCTCTAATACCACTGTTAGAAAATGGGTAGGTTGCATGAATGTATTTCAAAATGATTTTAAATGTAGCAAAAATAGTCTAGGTTAAACCCTTTTAATCCCTCATGAAATAGATCAAATCTATAATCTATCCATGCCTGAATCTATGACATGCATATAATCTAAAAATAAAACATAAATATTTAAGATTAGATCTCAATACCTTACACAGGTCAAACTACACCACAGTCAATGATTGTAGATTTGAATGGTTTCTTTAGCCGTGCAGGTGCCCGACCTCTACAGGTATCCACATGAGGACTCGTTTCGATCAGAGGTAGGTGATTTTTTTGGGATGCTAGCTCTCTTGTGGAGATCTCCTCTTTGATGGCTGATTTAACTTCTTCTTCAAATCTCACAGATGCTCTAGAGATTAAGAAGAACTAGAGAAAGAATAGAAAGGAAGGAGGCTATGTGTCAAGAAAATAATTTTTTCTTCTTTTCTCATATTCGAGGTGTCCAACTTTTGGACCCTATTTATAGGGGCATGGAGGCTAGGGTTTATGGAAGGCACCACAAATTATTACATGCCAAAAGGTGTGGTGTGAGATATTTTTGTCGCCAAGAAATATAGAGGGGCGTGAAAAAGAAATCGGATCTGATTTCTTCTCATGCTACTTCTTTCTCAAGGCACAAATAGGATAGATTGGCGCCACCTTTTCTTTTCCATTATTCCTGATTTATTTCCTTCTTATCTTATTTTCAATTTGAATCAAATTCATATTAGGAAGGAGATAAGGTGATGAGTCATCATGAGTAGCCGCCCACCCTATCTGTGCCCACCTCTTTCATGCAAAAATAAATCATGCCAAACACCATTTAGCGTGAAATATTTTAGCATGAGTCTTAGGGTGTACGTAAGGGAGAGAGTCCAAAAAAAGAGTTGGGACTCTAGATGTTTTAATTTTGGTTTAATCCAGATCTGATTTGGTTGGACCCAAAGAGAAAAAGAAACCTAATCCAATTAGGTACCCAATCTCTTCAATTAAATTTCAATCTAATTAGGAGTTAATTAAACTCAAATTCTGTTCAAATCAAAAATTAGTCTCTCTTACATCCAAGCTTAATCTAATCAAACCTAATCTAAGTCAAACTGAATCTAATTCAATTAGACTTGATCCGAACCTCATTGCTCAATCAAATTGAGCCAATTAGCAATCCAATTGCTAATTAATCCTCCTATAATTCACTAATACTTAGTGAATTACTTAATGGTAACTTTTACATAAGGTTAATCATCAATCACATTGATGATTATACCTTTTAGTGATTCATAATCATTAATCAACCTTCTGATCAGACAAGAACCTCTTTTATGTGTGATCTCATAGATTCTATTCTATTTGATAGTAAGATATATTGTGATCTCCATCACAATATCATCAAAACTTCTTTCGATGTATTGAAATAATTTTAACTCTATCCTTCGAGGATCATCGATCATTAAGACGATGCCCAACGAGTCCCATATTCCATCAGTGACATCTAACAGTATATAGTGATAATCTAGCAGAATGAAAGTAATGAATCTCTAGGTGCAGTTATCGTGTGATTTAGTCCTTTTATCGTGAGTCCTGATTTAGTGGAGATCATGAAAAATTCATCAAACTCCAATATCAGTCATATGTCAGATTGGCTCGACTCGAGTTTATTTGTGAATCCCATGAAAACTCTTTTCTAGTATTCATACTTATTTTGATCAAAGACTTCTTGAACTCAGTCTCATGAATCGTATAGGACTTCTCTTTTTCAACTAAGATAGATAGATTCTATCTAGGTACATCCTATATCTAATAGTGATTCTGAATCCATCGTAGCCAACATATACAACAAGAATCTGAATGGTCATGGACCAAATGGACATGCAATCAAACTACAGTAGCCTCACTACAAATAGCTGATGCATCATAGGTCAAAGGACCACTCCATCATTGCAGCATCAAGAAGATCACTCACGAATAAATAAAAATCTAAGTAATTTTTTGTATTGATCATGCTCAGTGCAAGTTGTTCTCTAACAACCACCTGTACTCTTACCCCAATATCTCCACACTGCAGATTCAAGACTCATCTATCTGGAAGGAAGGTGATCCATGTATCGATCTAAATAGATTGATCACCATCCTTCATGATGATCCTTCGATCGAAAGTATTTAAAAACTAACCACTAATAATGTATGTTTCAAATTCTCAACACCTTGAAAATATATGAAATCATCTTTGTTAATTTCTTGGACAAATTAGGGACATAAAAATATTATTGAAAATAAAAATTATTTTTTTTAATAATAAATATTTTATAAGTATAAAATTATATCTAAAATTATAAAATGTATCAGCCAACAATTAGCTTCTAGAGCACACATCTAACTTCTACATATTTGATTGTGTTTTTTTTATATCTCTTCTTCTTTTCAATTGCGGTATTGACATCGTCATTTGGATTAGCGATCTTAAATGGGAGATCCATATTTCGCACTCATGAGAGATCTTTCCCAATAAATGGTATCAGAATACATGATTATCCAGATGGTGTTGATCGAGGTTGAAGAAGATGAAGAAGATAGGCTCAATCAAGATAAAAATCAACCAGTATGATAAGAAGAGCAATTTCTCCCTATAGCAAGCAAGAGTGAAGGATGTGCTCATCCAACAAGGGTTGATTGATGCTCTCTTGTGCAAGAAGAAGCCGACTACCATGGAGAAAAAATATTGGAGGTGGTTTCAGATGCAAGTAGTGAGTATGATCCACTTGTACTTGATGGATGATGTGGTGATCCATGTGCTTAACAAGACTTTTTCAACAATGATGTGGATAAAATTCGAGAAGATGTACATGATGAAGTTACTCACTAATACTCTCTTCCTCTGAAAATAGTTCTACTAGCTGCAGATGAGCGAGAGGCAAAGCATGCAGGAGCATCTCAGCAACTTTCAGAACATCCTCACTGATCTCCTCAGCATTAGGAAAAAGTTGAGGAGAAGACTAGGGTGTTGGTCTTGCTTTCAATATTTTTTTTTTTAGTCTTTGATGATTGCTCTTTTTATGAAAAAAATACCATCAAGATAGATGGGTCACTTTTGTACTTCTCCAGAATGAGATTCTCAAGTGGAAGAATTGAGCTTTGAGTTTACGTGGTGACTTGACTTTGACGGTGATAGGAGGTGGTGGTGGCAGAGGATAAAAGGACAGAAGATCACAAGGTGGGTGGTTCAAGTTTAAGTCGAGAGACTACAGCAAGATCAGATGTTATAGGTGTGATGAGTTGGACATCGAGTCAGAGATTGCCCATAACTCAGAGATCGAATGAAGGCTACTATGGCGGCAGTCCAAGATAGCGATACAGAAGAAAATGATGATGTTCTTCTAGTATCTAATGAGGTATCTACTTCTTCTCTATAGTAAATTTTAGATTTCATTTGTTTGTATCATATTTATTGCAGAGAGGAACTATTTGATTTTCTAAAGAATAATGAGGGTACTATTCATCTGTTGGATGGATCAAGCTATACAATCAAAGATATTGGGACTATCAGCTTGCAGACTTATGATGGAGCAGTAAAAAAATTGGACGAGGTCTGTTACATATCCAATTTTAGGAGAAATATAATTTTACTGAGCAGACTAGATTCAAACAGCTATAGGTAGAGAGCTGATGATAGAATCTTGAAGATTTTGCATGGCAGTAGAGTTGTGTTGAAGGAAAAGAGATATGGAGGATATTACTTCTTGACAGAAATTTTAGCGTGAGGTGGAGTTTCAGGAGCCAGTGGAAGCTCAGAGTGAGGTAGAGCTCTAGATGTGGATGGATTGGGTATGAGATGGAAGACTCGGGAAGATGACAGGCAATGTCACAGGGTGAAGTTCCTATTACCATAGGAGGCTATCCTGAGCAAGTCTTAAGTTAGATAGAGCACAGCATATGATGAAAATAGAATCAAGTGGTTTGGCTCGACTCTCATGTTTGTCCATCTGTGAGTAGTCAGACATATGCTCCAGGGCATGGGGGCGAGATCATCCAGAAGCTCTCAAAGTTATGTAAAGATCGAATGTCGAGTCGATGTAAAAATTGTTGGATTTTGGTGCCTCAAAATTTGACCAACAACAGAGAAGTCCATGGAAAAGAACCCCAAGATGGAGAAGCTTACAGGCTCTAGCATCCTGGCTCGACCTACGGGCACCCAGGCCCGCTGGCTCCCAGGGCCCGCAGGCGCACGTGGATTGTCGGTGCATGGGCATGCGGCCTGTAGTGCACACGGCCCAACATGTGTGGTCCCAGCACGAGCAGCCTAGGATGTGCGACCCAACGCGCACAGGATGCACGGGTCACTGCATGGTCCACGATGCATTTATAGAATAAATTATGATCCACGTGCAAGGCATGGACCGCCACAGTCCAGGAAAGATTTCACATGGCTCACACATGTGCAGACAAGCACGCGACATGCGGCACACGTGGAGAGGCCCCGATCCACAGCTGCTTCACATGGCAGTGGTCTACATGCAGTCTATAGGAGTGTTTTGCATGATCGAATGGCCTTGGACATGTGTGAGAGCAATTGGACTGTCAAAAGTATTTTTGGAGTCATGTTAAAAGTCTAATTTTGATCTAGACTAGTTTTGGGCCCTATAAAAGCAAGCCTATAGAGCAGGGAGGGTGGCTGAGGATCTGGTAGCAGCTCAGAAGCGGCTGGGAGCAGCAGGGAGCAACAGGCAGCGGCAAAGGGGTTTTCTTTGGGGTTCTTTGAGAGTTTTGCAAGGAAAGCTTGAGAGCTTCTTGTCGAGAGAGAGAGAGATTGATGTTTGGGAGTTGAAAGGATGTGATCTCTTCTTATACTTATTCTTTCTTTCATAGTGAAGCTTGCATATCTCGCAGAGGTAAGTCTTGGGCTGATTCATGTATTTGATTGTATCTTTTTTTATATCTCTTTTTTTTTTCTATTGTAGTATCGATATCATCATCTGGGTTAACGATCTTAGATGGAGAATCCATATTCCTCACTCGTGAGGGATCCTTCCCAATAGGGTGCTGGCATACTGTTCGATGATTGCAGATTAGGATTTTTCACTAAACTCGATCAAAATCATCGAAAAAAATCCTTCGCTGGACTAATCTTAGAGTGAGAAATAATTTTATAGAGAGAAAATCCCTCTAGAAAGAAACTAGAGAGAGAAACTAAAGAGAAGATGGAGAGAAATAATTCTAGGGAGGGAAAGAGAGGGAAGAAGAAAGAGGGAGAAACTCTTTCTCTCTTTCTCTTTTTTTTCTTCTTTTCTTCATTTTTTCTTATTTTCTCATGGTGAAACAGGGGACTTTCCTTTCTCTTATTTTTCTCTTTATCAGAATGCCTGACCTCTCACCGATAGTGGCTATGGTCGGTGATGGTTGGATCCATGATGGCACAGGTGGGGACCATAGGTTGGTAGTCGGCGACGACGATTGCCGTCGAAAAATCAAGAAACATGGACAAAAATCAAAGTAAAAATAGGAAAAATCAATCTGAGCCCCCTCTAACAAAAACTGATGATTGTCGGTTGGATTTGAGGATCTAATGGTTGGGAAAGCTCAGGAAAAGATCAACCTAGAAGTTTTAAGTTCTTATTTGGCTTTTCCGATGACTCTTGGCTGCATTTTTTGATGAACTCTATCAGTGAAACCACATGAAATCTAGCATGATTCCTTATCCAAAACTCAGATCTTCAATATAGATTGGAATAGAGGGTTGAAGAGCTTTTATATAGAACCAAAAGGAAGGCATTATGGTCCCTCTCAAGCTCGGATTCGCCAAATAACCGCCAAAGAAGATGACTCTATTCTGGAGCCTGTCTCTTCCCCTGGCATGTGCAATGCATGTGCCCATTTTTTTTGGTTCTTTTTTCCACTAGTTTAAGATTCGTACGATGGGTTTAATTTGGATTGGGGTATCATAGGTATCTTAATCAAACCTTTTGCATATGCTTATAATGCATTTGTATGGTTTGGAGAGTCTTACTTATCATATAGTTTAGGTGTTTTATCTATTTCTAGTTTCATTGCTTGTTTGTTCAATATGATCCAATGATATCACTTATCCTAGTGAGTTTTGCAAACCCGCTAGGCCAAAAGCTTCTCAAAATCAACTATATATTTATCTTTCTAGTTAGAGACCAATATCTTGGAGCTAATGTAGGATTTATCCAAGGACTTACTAGTTTAGATAAATATCTCATGCTTCCCCAATTTAGGAGACTATTTTGGAGGAGAAACTCTGCATTTAGGTTCTTCATGCTCCCTAGTTGGAAACCTAAGGGGTCTTAATGGTTTCGACTTCAGTAAGTTGAAAAAAGACAAACACTTTTTGCAAAAATGGCATTCGATAGAATATATAACTCATACTCCTTTTGATTGTTTAAATCCAGTGGAAAGTGTTGCTACAGAGATCAATGTAGTCAATTATATCTCTTGTAGGGGCTGGCTTTTTTCAGTGACCTTTCATTTTGTTTTAGGATTCTTCCAATTTGTGAGGCATTTGTGGCATCCCATGCAATAAAAGCATAGCTTGAAAAGGAATTAATCATAATTTGAAATATGCTCTTTCCATAAGCCCCATAGTTGAGATTTTCTTATTTATATTTATTCTATTATTATTCTATTTTAACTCGACTAAGTGTGGGATAGTCGAGTCATTCTCTTTTATTTTGTATAGCCAATTTTTAATTTAAAAGATTTTATAAATTTTTAAACTAACAAAATTTTTAACTTTTCTTTGACAAAATAAATCTTGGTATATCATGCCAGGTCAATACTAATAATTTGGAATGATTCTACATGACACTTCTTAAATATTTTTGAGAAATATTTCTTAAAAAAATTTACTATTGGTATCAACACACTTTTTTTACCATCAAAAGGAAGAGACGAGCATGCCAAAAAAGTTGTTAGCTGATGAAGATGGTTGATAAATCTCATTACAGATAGATCAATGTGCGAGTATGACATTGATATTGGATTAGTTGGAAATAGGATGACAAAAAGGTGATGAAAATTGCGGGAGGTTCAGATGCTATAACCTTCAAGAACTTAGACTATCATCGTACATCCCATTTGATAGAAGGGATAGCTGAGACATGATCAAAATACTTTACTATTGTTGGGGCAATTGAATCTACTCCCCCCGATAATAGTTGGCAAACTCGACTTTCTATCGGTGCGACAAGTGGAACCTCCAACTATCAATCGATTACACTGACACATAATCGGAGATTCTCAATCAATTTCTATTCGAGACCAAGTCAACCATGATGACCGCTGACTAATCAGTATTCTAAAATAATCAACCGATGACTAACCAAAATACCATAAATACCAACATACAATCGGTACATCGAGATTACCGACATACAATCGACGGACTCAGACTATCGACATAAAATCAGTATATCAAAAACTACCGGTATAGAAAGTGCATAACGATCACATACCATGATCATCAGAGGACTTTAACTATCCATCCCACAATCACATGTGCCGGAATAAATAGGATTCATGTGTATAACCATTACAAATGGTTACCAGCAGATTATCTACAAAAGAAAGATAAATGAATAGCTTTGGTGAGATCCTTCTGGACTGATACTTTATCACTTTGAATATTCTATTTGCTATTCACCACTTTTCACTAACTTATGCATCGAAAGATCTCCATCGAACATAATTTCGATCTGTGGGCTTCTTTTATAGGTTGCTCTTCATCGGAGCTAGGTGCAACAGGAGATTGGCCGCAACATATTGGCATGCTAGGTAGGAGAGCAGGCAATAAAATAAAAAAAATTATGATAAAACTAAGAGCTCAAAATAACTCCATCGGCTCCATCAAACAATCTTTCTACTGGAAAGACCTCCCTTCTCTACCTTCAATGGCAGAACCCAGTTCTTCACATCCCGTTATCACTACAGACGTCCAACTTGCTACTTTAATATCGCAAATAAAAGTGCTGACGGAGATAGTGCATAATCTCCAGCAGCAATAGACACAGCAACAACAGCAATTGGTGGCGGAGGAGCTAGTAGCGCATATAGTGCCATCCAAGCACAATCGTTGTGCTCTATGACGATCTCTTTTTCCATCCTTGAAACGATGACCACCTTGATATTTTCACCATGTCGAGCCACCACCTGCTCGGCACTCTCACCATGCTGCCTGTCATTCATGGTGATCTCCTTCTCCTTTGTATGGACATAGTATCAAGAAGGGGAAGAGACCGCACTCACCTTCGACTTCTCGATCCTCAAGTTCCTCAGAGAATTCTATCCTTGGATTCTTCCAGCAACGACGGCTCGATGACTATGAGGGCAAATTTAAGGAGATCGACCACCAATGAGATCGACTCCAAGTGGATGATCGAGGGTCCTTCGATGACCTTAGCTTCCATATTCCTCAGCCTCTCTCTCAGCATATCTTGAATGAGCCGATCCCATCTCAATTCAAGATGCCATATATGGATCCATATGATGGCTCCACCAACCCAATTGACCATCTAGAGAGCTATAAGGCTCTTATGATGATTCAAAGAGCAACCGATGCTCTCTTATGTATTGACTTTCTGGGTACCATTTGGAAGGCTACTCGAACCTGGTATTCTGAGCTCTAATCGAGGAGCATAAATTTCTTTGAGTAGCTTGAATATTCATTTGTGGCCTACTTCAGCATCAGTCAAAAGGGCCACAAATATCCGACAGTCTCTTCTCTATCAAGCAAGATGAGGGAGAGACATCGAGAGACTTTGAGGCATGTTTTAATACTGCCACAATTGAGGTCAGGGACCTTAATGAAGATAGAGCCATCTCGACCATGAAAAGAGGTCTAAGGGGGTCCAGATTCACTTACTCCTTTGATAAAACTCTCTCTCGAACTTATGCTAAATTTTTAGAGCGCGTGTACAAGTATATTCATGCAGATAAAGGTGCTTCTAACAGACGTCAAACAGAAGAAAAAAATCAAAAAAAGAAAAAAAAAAAGTAGAGCTTCGATCGAACTAAGTCGGCCAACAACCAACAAGGGAGCTTCACCCATCCAACGGAGTCCAATGTCGAATAATTACGACAATAGGTATGACTTCTATACTTCTCTTTCTGCTCCCCATGTACAGATTCTATTGGAGATTGAGAAAAAGGAGTATCTTTATAACCCCCACCAATGAAAGCACCACCAAAGAGCTACGACAAGAAGAAGTACTGTCGATTTTATCATGATCATGGTCATGATACCGAATAGTATATTTAATTCAGAGATGAGATAGAAGCCTTGATTCGATGAGGCTACCTCAAAAAATTTTGATGAGATCATCCAACTCAACTTCTTACCAACCGACAACCTCAGCCACAACCTAAGGAAGCCATCAACAGTTGCCCAATGGTGGGAGTTCTCAACATAATTTTCAGACGATCGAAAGACTGGAGGCCGACTTCCAAAGAAGAGTCTGCAAAGAAGCGATGACTTGATAATAATGTAATCTCTTTTTCGAAAGATGATGTTCCAGAAATATAGACTCCCCATGATGATGCTGTCATCATCTCGACGATGATAGCAAATTATGATGTAAAAAAAATCTTAGTAGATAATAAAAATTTGAATGATATTTTATTTTACTCAATTTTCTCTCGAATACGACTACCGACTGACCGATTCAAAAGAGTCTCGATGCCATTAGTCGATTTCACTGGAGATGTAGTGAGTGTGGAAGGAGAAATTACTCTCCCACTAACTGCAGGAATAGATCCATGACAAAGTATCGTCCTCTTAACATTTACGGTCGTCTAAATTTTTTCGACTTACAATGCCATACTTGGATGATCCAGACTCAATGCATTAAGAGCGGTGGTGTCGACATATCATTTACTGATCTGATTTTTGACAAGAAGTGAAATTAGAAAAATGCATGGAGACCAACAACTAGCTTGAAGCTGCTTTATAGTCTCTAAGGAGAACAGTAAGCCTGAAGACCCTCTGTCAATTGACAAGTTGGACTAGAGAGAACATGAAGAAAGGGGTGAGCCAGCTGAGCAACGGGTTTCAATCCCACTAAGAGAAGATGACCCTACAAGAACAATTCAAATTGGATTGCAATCATCTGATCTGGAGCAAAAACAACTGGTGGACTTACTAAGAACAAACATTGATATTTTTGCTTCATCGGCAACCGACATGCCATGGATTTCTCCAGAAGTAATAACTCACCGGTTAAATATCAACCCCAAAATTATACCAGTAAGGCAGGAGAAAAGACCTTTTATCCCTGAAAGATAGAAGATCATCGATGAAGAAGTTGATAAGCTCCTTGCAGCTGACTTCATAAGAGAAGTCAACTATTCAGATTGTCTCACCAATGTAGTAATGGTGAGAAAGGCCAATGAAAAATGATGAATCTACATCGACCACACCAATCTAAACAAAGTTTGTCCAAAAGACAGCTTTCTCTTGTCAAATTATCGATCAACTGTTGACGCGACTTTGGAATATTCACTTCTGAGTTTTTTAGATGCCTTTATGGGATACAACCAGATTCGGATGGCATCTGAAGATGAGGAGCATACTACCTTCACAATCGACAAAGGCATCTACTGCTATAAAGTGATGCCATTCGGTTTCAAGAATATCAGAACGACTTACCAACAGTTAGTCAACAAAGTATTCAAGACACAAATCGGACATAACATGAAAGTCTACATCAATGACATGCTGGTAAAAGATGCTAAAACTTCTAATCATGTTCGAAACTTAGAAGAAGCCTTTGACATACTTTGACGATATCGGATGGAGCTAAATTTGACCAAGTGTGCATTCAGAGTGATAGCCAAAAAATTTTTTGGATTTCTTGTATCGCAACAAGGAATCAAAGCTAATTCAGATAAGATAAAGGCCATCATCGACATGAAGCATCCTAGCTCCAAAAAAGAGATACAACAACTTAATGAAAGGATCGCCACACTTAGTTGATTCATCTCGAAGTTGGCAGAAAGGTGTCTATCCTTCTTCAAGACTTTGCGACAAATAAAAATTTTTTTCATCATCAGATAAGTATCGATAATCCTTCAAAGACCTAAAAAAATACCTAACATCTCCCCCACTACTCATAAAATCAAAGATGGGAGAAACATTGTATCTTTACTTGGCAATCTCCACAGAGGCAGTCAGTTCGATACTTATCCGAGTAGATGAAAATCAGATTCAACAATCAATTTATTATGCCAGCAAAGTACTCCATAATGTCAAAACATGACATTCAAGAGTAGAAAAAATGATCTATACTTTGATCATATCGATACAACAACTTTGACCATACTTTTAGGCACATTTAATAGTTGTCTTGACAGATCAACCCTTAAAGGTGATTCTATATCGATCGAATATCTTTGATCGAATGATGAAGCGGGTAATTAAACTCAGTGAGTTTGATATTCAATATCATCTATGACCATCGATGAAGGTACAAGTTTTAATCGATTTTGTCATCGAGTATACTGTGTTCGATGATAAATCTAAGGACAAACTTGATGACAAGTCGAAACAAATCAAAGATTTTGAGATTGAATTAGCATCAATATGGGTGTTACATGTTGATGGAGCATCCAATGCTCAAGGAAGCAAAGCCGGCCTCATCCTCATCAATTCTGAAAGGATTGTGATCGAATATGCTCTTCGATTAAATTTTAAAGCATCAAATAATCAAATCGAGTATGAAGCCCTTTTAGCTAGCTTGAAATTGCTAAAGAGCTCAATATAGATAATTTGAAGGTCTTCACCAATTCACAGCTGATCAACGAACAGGTCAAGGGCGAGTTTGAAGCTCAAGATCCAATTATGAAGTACCTTTAGAAAGTGAAAGATCTTACATCAGCCTTCAAATATTTCAAGATCTCTCATATTCTGAGAATGAAAAATGCTCGAGCTAATATATTTTCTCAACTCGCAACTACTTCATCCAACTTACTCGATCGAATGTTCATCGAATATCTCGAATAGCCGAGTATCGACAGGGTTGACAAAGTGCTACAAATAAATGATGAATCAAGTTGAATGGATCCGATCATCCAATACTTGGCCGACAGAACTTTATCCAAAAATCCTTCGGAGGCCAAACGACTAAGATGGATAGTCTCATAATATATTTTGATGAATGAATAATTTTATAAGAGGTCATTCTCTCTTCTACTACTGAAATGTCTAAGACCTAAAGATGCCAACTATGCTCTTCGAGAAGTTCATGAAGAAATTTATGAAAATTACTTGAGAGATAAATCATTGACTTATAAAGTTCTGCAATAAGGATATTATTGATCCACTATGAAGAAAGATGCAGCTGAGCTTGTCCAAAGGTGTGAATTATATCAGAAATATGTCAATATATAATATCAACCGATTAGTCAGTTGATATCAATCGTTGCACCATGGCCATTCGTACAATGAAGAATCGATATACTTGATCCATTCCCTTCAATGTCTGATCAGAGAAAATTTTTAGTGATCGCCATAGATTACTTCACCAAATAAGTGGAAGCCGAATCTCTGAAACAGATCACTGAAAGTAAGATAAAAAATTTCATCCTGAAGTCAATCATATACAAATTCGATTTGTCACATATCATCATTACTGATAATGATCGATAATTCGACAATCAAAATTTTAAAGAGTTTTATGTGAAATTTTATATTATACACAAACTCACTTCTATCAGTCATCCACAATCTAATATAAGGTAGAGGTGACAAACTGGATGATTCTACATGATCTGAAAATTAGATTGAATGAAGCCAAAAGTCTCTAGGTAAAAAAATTATATCCAATCTTATGGATATATCGGACAAATCCTCGCATACCAACAGAAGAATCATCATTCAACTTGGCCTATGGGACAAAAGTAGTGATCCCATTAGAGATTGGATTGCCATCAATGAGAGTCAAATAATATGCTGAGCCAAGTAACTCTGAATGTCGAAGAGCTGACTTGGATTTACTCCTAAAGGTTTGGCAACAAGCTCAAATTCGGATGGCAGTATACCAACAAAAAATAGTCTACTACTACAATACAAAGGTCAAACCGAAGGTTTTTCATCCAGGAGACTTGGTCTTAAGAAAGGCAAAAATTTTAAAATCTTTGGATTAAGAAAAATTATTTCTAAACTGGGAAGGACCCTACAGGGTGACTGAAATACTTCGTCTGAATGCATACGGACTAGAGACTCTCGATGAAATGACTATTCCTCAGACTTGAAATATCGATAATCTGAAAATGTATTATCAGTAAAGTTGTTTGCATGTGCAACACACTTGGAATGGAATGATCAGATTTTAACTTTTCTTCAATATTTGGTTATCTACAAAAATAATATCAAACTGATGAATAATCAGTTAATATATATCGACCCCATCTCGATCGGACGACTGTGAATGCCGACTCAAGTCAAATGACTACTCATACTAACTTAGCTATGATTGAGCGAAATAGTATGCCAATTCAACTATGGTTAAGCGGAATAATAAATCGACTCAATTACGATCAATCGAAGGATATTCGGCTAATCTCCATCTATCAAATACTTTAAAAAATCTATGCCTAAAGTTTAGTCAATTGACACCCGACTATACTTGAAAAAATTTATGCCTACAATTTAGTTGGCTAGTATCCGACTAATAGGAAAATTCTACAACTTCAATTATCAATTGGCATTTGGTTACCCGATTGATAGTTAACTATATCGGCAATAGTGAACATCAAGTTTTAAAAGGTGACATACAAGGAATTCCATACTTAAAAAATCTTCAACAATTGAAAAAAATTTCTTTTCATTCATAAGCAAAAGGGTTACAAAATTAGACCTAAAAGTCCGATTACAAAAGTAAGTTAAACTATTGTTCGATTACAAAGAAAAAAAAATATCTACACCGGTCACCAGTCAGCCTCTTCCTCAGCTATGTCAGTAGCCGTTGCAACTCCGATCTCATGGCCTTCAACAATAACCAGCTCCAGTATGGCTTCCTCCACAACTGGAGCAGACTCTGTTGCAGTCGGTGTAGCTTCCTCAGTCAGCACTACTCCTTTCGCAACTTCTTCTTCTTCCAAAGCAGGGGTGGTGATACTGCTTAGGTCCAAGTTCGAGAATAATTTTCTGACCAATATCCTACCATCTTCATAGCCAACACAGTAAGAGGCATAGCCACCCTCAAGGATTTCATTTTTGAAGTCTTCGAATTCTTCGTAATCCTATATGGCCTGCTCCCGCACCTGACTAAGAGCATCTTTAACCGATTGTGCTTCCTCTTTAGCAGAGGTTGACTCTGCATCAGCCAGTGCCAACCTTGCTTCAGTGGCCCGATGCTTCTTTTTTTCTTCCTCTAACTCTTAGTGCAGCCATTACGTTCCTTCTGGAGCCGATTAACTTCATGCTTCTTCTTTTTTAATTCTGGACTCCTGAGATTTGATGACCTGCTATGCCGATTCCAATTTGGTACTGGCTAACTGCAACTCACCCTTTGTCGATTCTAATTCGGCTCTTACCAACTCCAGTTCCACCTTCATGCAAGAGTTCTCCTCTTGATACTTTTTCTCTCACTCAATCTCCGCCTGGAATCATTCAGTGGCTGCAGCTTTCTCGATGTCGGCAAAAGTTGGCAATTTTTTGATATTCATTCTCCAATGCCTGTATCTCATGTGCTAGCTAAAAAGGAAAGAAGACAAGTCAGATGAAGTAAAAAAATAAAAGAAGAGTAAATTAAAGTATCAACTTACGCTGAGCATCATCAGATAAAAAGATGAAAATATTTCGGACACTGTCCGATCCTTTTTGTTCTCCCTATTAGTAGGGAGAAGAGCAGCCTCGATGAGTCACTTGGTCAATTTCGGGTTGGCCAAGGCCGACTCATCTATAGGGATCCGGACGTCAAAAATTACTGTGAAGCCCGTCGACGACCCATCATCAGTCGAAATAGTTGATGCCTTCCCCCGCTCTCCAGTAGGTGGTCGCTCACTTGAAGCCGCCATCCATTCGGGCATTGAGGGTGCCCGAGATAATGTCAGCCCAGTTGAAGGTACTCGAGTTACCGTCGGCACCATGGTAGTCGATTCTAGTTTGGGTACGGATGCAGTTTCTATCTGACCCCCCATCGATGAGACTATGGTCGGTGTTGTTTTTGTCGGTGCTGGTATGATCACAGCGACATCATCATCTCTGTTTGATTCCCCTCCAGCAGGTGGCACGTCAATTGGTGGAAGCACTGTCGGAGTCGATAGCGTGATGATAGGTTCAGCTTTCGGGATGACTACCAAGGGAGTGTCAGTCTTCCTCACTGATGTCGACTGTGTTGGGAAATGTGTCCCAAAAAGCCAATCGTCAAGCTGTTGACGGTTGAGCAACCAAATATTATAATTGATTTGTTAATAAATAAAATATATTTGGCATCTTCATCATAAGCTTTCATCTTCTAATGAACTCCGTTGTTATGATGAAGTCCTTAGGACTATTTAAGTTCGATAAAGAGAGGATTTATCGATTAGTCCTTAAAATTATTCATGACCAAATGATAAGCTGTTAATAAGGACAACAGCTTCTATCGAGCATAGGTCGCTGTAGGCCATATGGGTTGGTTGTCCTCTTAACCAAAGAGTGTGGAGACACTGGTATGGCATACAGGTGAGATGTAAGGGTACATCATCATTGAACGTGATCAACTCTAGAGCATTTTGCTGTCGAGAATGTCTCTGATGGGATATAGGTATAAGTGTCCCTTAGACCTGAGATCACCTCAGTGACTTGCAAGCAACTCACTGTGCTTTGGTACTGGACTAACTGAATTTTTAATTCAGAGATGGAAGGCTTCTAGGCACAGTCAAGTACTTGCGAAGTCAGAGTGTGATCGAGATGGGATTGACCACTCCAAGAGTTGGAGAAGAATGAGTCACTGTATTTCAATTTAGCAAAATCTTGGCCAGGATAATCCATCAGATGGATTTGATATTTTGAAATACAATGTGGACAACCTGATCAGAGTTGACAGTTGAACTCTGGGATGTCCTATGATCATTTTGGTCAAGGAAATGAATTATATGAAAACTATATCCGCATGGGTTCTAAGGATGTTGTTCTACACATTCGACCTATCCGGTCGTCGGGTACCATTGCTAGATGGTCACTTCGATTGGTATAAAAATTTGTTCCTATGCTACCGGCTTAGGTTCGGACCTATGAGATCACACACATTATAGTTCATAATCCGATCGGATGGTTGATCAATGATTAAGAATCATTCTAGGGTTAAATGATCAATACGATTGACATTTAACCCAGTGCAAGTGTTGCAGGAGGATCGATTAGCAATTCGATTGCTAATTGGCTTAATTTGATTAAGCCAATGGATTGAGAATAAGTCTAATTAAATATAATTTAATTAAATTTAGTTTGGGCTTGATTGGATCAAGTCCAATTAGTTTATTGGATAAGCCAAGTGCAAGGAAAAAACTAGTCCTAGTTTAACTAGGACTTGGGTCAATCTAATTTCTAATTTGATTAGAAAATTAAATCAGATTTAAATCTAATTTAATCTGATTAAATTAGGTTCTTAATTGGGTTAAGATTGATTTTAATTAGGTTGATCTAATTTTGATTTGATTTGGTTTGAGAAACCAAATTAAAACAAGTCATGAGATAGAATCCTAGTAAGACTAGGATTCCACCTTGCGCCACATAAGCCTTCCCCACGCCCTCTCTCTTATTCAACGCCAATCTCCACTTATTTTGTGCGACAAAAGCCCTCTCCCAGGTCTCTCCCATATTCACAAAAGGTTTCCTCTCTTCTTTCTTACATGGAAGGTGGTTTGGATCAAATCAAAAAGGAATAAGTTTGGATTTCAAATTCTATGAGATAGAGTTTTAGAAATCCAAAACTCTTTCAATTTTGCACCAAATTTATCCAATTTTTTTTTAGAATTTTTGTGGCTTTTAGGGTTTATATTTTGCACCCTTTGCTGGTGATCCATGCACGAAAATATGGAGGAGGTGCTCAAGAGTTGGGCGCCCCTTAACTTGCCATGTTTGGATAAGCCTCGACTAGGTGTTTAACCTAGACAAGGACTCTATCATATCTCTTTATATAAAATGAGTTTCTTCATGAAATTTTAGGAGAAGATAGAGATTTGAGAGACCTTTGTACCATCCAAAAATTAGAGTAAAAGACCTTTGGGTCGTGGAGATATAAAAGATGTAAGTTAGGGTGTCTAGAGAGAAAAACGTGAAGAAGAAGAGGGTCTTCTTCTAGGGTTTTTTAGTTTTCATATCTTTCCTCCCTCCATCTTGAGTTTTCTGAGAGTGTCTCAGATTTGAAACTCCTCCTTCTACTTTTCATCTTTGGAAGAGTCCAAATCAAGAAGAAGGAGGTACCTGATCAACCATCAAAGAAGGATAAGCGCAGTACTAGCATACTGTGCTGATTTTCTGAAGCAGGACTTCTGATCGAGATTCGTGGGCTTGTGTGGATGACTCCTAGAGGCCGGATGCATGTGTGGCTTACAACATCATCCTTAAGCCCAGATCAGCGAGGTTAGAGCATCTAACTTGCAAGGTAATAGATCTGATCTATTGTTTAATACATACATTAGATGTGGTATAAAAACATGTTGATATGATCAACATGTAGTTCATGCTATATTTATATATTTTAATTTTTGATTTAATACTATATAATAATTATGTAATAGAATCTTAGATCTAGGGATTCTCTGGTTTTAAAAATAAATTTTGATTTATTTTAGTCTTCCGCTGTATGATCTTGAAAAAGTTTCAAGATCTAACCCTGAAACCCTAGATCTGGTTCCTTCAATTGGTATCAGAGCCTAGGTTCTTTATTACATTATTATTTGTACATGCTTAGATTATTTCTTAGATTAGATCTAATTTATAATCTGATTATTAAATCTAAAATTAAAATCTTAGATCAATCACAAACTGCAAGGTTGTCCTGCTGTAAGGTTTACCCCTTACAGTGCAAAGATTGTCCTAGTTTATGTAGATCTATCTTTAATCATAAATTTGTTAGATATGATCTAGATTAAATTTATAATTTATTAGATTTAAAAAATATTTAAATCTGAAATAAAATCTCTTTGTTAATAATTTTTGTGCAAAGAAATTGTTTAAAGTTGAAATTATTTCAATTACATAAACTTGTTTAGATTAGATCTAAAGTAGTTTCATGTTTATTTCACTTGCATCTTGATTATGAATCAAACATGCAATATGGTTGGTAGAATCATATTATAAAATTATTTTACAAATATAAAAATTATTTTTTTTGAAAAAGCCGAACCCAATCCTCAGCCCAAAACTTAATTAAGAATTAAGAAGTTGTTTGATTAGGTTCTAGGATTGTGAATTGAAGAACCTAAGACACAAACCATAACACATTGGGTTAATGGGTTGGTGGGAATTAGGTCCATTAATTGGGTTAGACCTATGTTTAGATTAAAGATGGACTTAATTAGAGAATTGACTAAATCTAATCAATTATTGTCTTAGATTAGGTCAAGGATTCTCTAGATCAATTACAATAGTTGTAGTTGGTCAAGTCCATGTCTTTAACGAGAACCAAATGAATTTGATTCTTGGCTAAGCAGTCTAGCACGAACTGTTAGGTTGATCTAATCGAAACTAATTAAACCAGTTGGTGTTTAAGGTAAACAGACCGGTGGTT